>NC_139942.1:57543772-57668772 GCF_963454915.1 Gymnoscopelus microlampas
CCTGCTCCTCCACTGGGATCAAAACCACCAACCTCCGCACGTCCCTGCGGAGGAAGGTAGTGGGACATGGCACGCCGTCCTTCTTTACCTGAGACCAGGAGATGGGAAGGCTGTGACATGTTTGCACCTCCACGTCCCGGACAACTCCCTTGGAGTCAGGAAACGCTTTCACGACACGGCCCAGCCGGAACCGCCCTCGCAGCGCATTTGTCCGCCACCCACACTAGATCACCGACGGCGACATTCCGGGCCTGAGTATGCCACTTTTGGCGGATGAAAAGATGAGGACCCGCCAACTGGCTCCACCGCTTCCAGAACCTGTCCACTTCGATCTGGACCGCCCGAAGCCTACTGAAAGGGAAAGAAGGAAACTCGAATCCCAGGTTATCACCCCTGGGCCCCGCCCGCCCCAGTAGCAATGAGTTTGGTGTAATAACCTCCACCCCCTCGTCTTGAACCTGTGCTCTAGCCCCAATAGGCCTCTCGTTGGCCAGGTTAGCTGCTAGGTAAAGTAGCGTTTGGAACTCCAGAGTGGTCAGATTCCCTCCCTCATCAACGCTACCCAAAGCCCTCTTTAAAATCCGAACGGCCGCCTCTGCTGCCCCATTTCGATGCGGTGAGTCCGCAGGACTAAACCCCCACACCCAATCAGTCCCAGCTACAGCCGCCTTGTTCTGGACACTGTCTTTGTCAATGGCCGCGAGGAAACTGTATAGATCATCCAAAGCAGGTTGGGCCCCCACAAAATTAGTCCCCCTGTCCGACCACAATTTCGCAGGGTGGCCCCTCAGAGCTGTGAACCGCTGGTAGGTCATCAGAAAGCCCTCTGTGGAGAGGTCCTCCACCAGGTCTGCATAGATCGCCCGCGAAGCCATACAGCTGAAGACCACTCCCCAGACTTTCTTCTTTACCCGCCGCCTCACAGCATCTCTGACGGTGTATGGCCCGAACAGGTCCAGTGTGGTGTATTGGAAGGGAGCTGCTGGGCTGGTGCGAACAGACGGGAGATCACTCATCACCTGAGAGCTCAATTTAGCTCTCATTTGTCGGCAGTACAGGCAAGAGTCTATCACTCTCCGGGCAACTCTGGGGCCCTGCACAACCCAGGCTTTCTGTCTCATTCGGAGGAGGGTTCCAGCAACCCCCTCGTGGTTGGCACGATGAGCTTGCTCAGCAAGGAGGGTGCTGACCCGCACTCCGTACGGAATTAAAGGAACCCCCGGCCGCTCTAACTCCACGGACTGAACACGACCGTGGCACAGCAAGAGTCCTGTCTCCTCTTCCTTTCTCACAACTAGCCGCTCCAGTGTTGTTGTGGGAAAGGACACACCAGCGAGGCACAAGTCCTGAAACGCAGCTGTGCGCTCCTTAACTGTCAGCACCACCTCCCACTGTGCTCGATTGCCGGTCCTGCCGAGCAACCAGGTGTGCACTGCTCTGCGGGCATATCCCACGGCACCACAGAGCTTGGACAAAGACCCGCACCTATTCAGGTCCATTTGGTCCACCAGAGCCTCCCCCCAAAGTCTCTCCACGTTTACGTTGATTGGCCCCACAGCAGGCACAGCAGCAGCGTCTGGTGGCAGCCCCACGGAAGCAGCAGGCACAGCAGCAGCGTCTGGTGGCAGCCCCACGGAAGGCGCAGCAGCAGCAAGTGATGGCAGCCCCACAGTTGGGGAGGTGCCGCCTGGTGCAGCTAGTTTCAACGCCTGGGCTCTGGTTACAACAGCTGTGAATGCTTTCCTCTGCAACGCACTCACTTTCTCCCTGGCCTCGAAAGCCACCTCGGCTGCTGACTTCATGGGCCACTCTCCGACTGGCAGGGACAAGAACCTAGGGCCTCTCTGCCATCGAGAATCTCCGTCTAGCTCCTCCGGAGAACACCCCCGCGTGACAAGATCAGCAACATTTTCCTCCCCAGGAATCCACCACCAGTCAGTTACAGGCCCAGCATTCTGAATCGCACCGACCCGGTTGGCGAAGAACGTCTGGAACCCATAGCTCTCCCTCTGAATGGCACCCAGCACTGTTTGACTGTCCACAAAGTGGAACCACCTTTCCACCTCCACACGGCCCTGCTTCAGCACATACTCCTTCAGCCGGGAAGCGAAAACAGCTCCGCAGATCTCCGCCCTGACTGCCTCGCCTCTCTGGTCCAGCGGAGCTAACTTGGCCTTGGACTCCACCAGCCGGGACTGTACTCCGCTTTTCGTCTCCCAGCGGAGATAAAGTACTGCCCCATAAGAGTCTATGCTCCCGTCAGAAAATGTAATTCCCCAAGGTTTTCCCACCCAGCCGGGAGGAGTAATACTCCGAGGGAAAGTGACGGTGCTGAGTCTGGCGTACTCCTTAAAAAGCACGATAGCCTTCCCACGGAGATCATCAGACAGCGGCAGGTCCCAGGTGTCTTTTGTTAGAGTCCCAGCCTCTTGAAAGGCCCTCCTAACTAAAATGACTCCCTTCTGCTTCAGTGGTGTTGCCAGTCCGATGGGGTCATACAGCGCAGCCACCTGGCTCAGCAGCTCACGACGAGTGAGAGGATCCGGTGTCTTCATGTCGACGTCCTCCTCAGCGAGGTCTTCCTCTGAGCGCATCCCCGTCTTCCTCTTAGAAAAGTTGATGGCAACCATGATGAAGAGGCTGTCTTCCGCCACGTGATATCCAACTCCCAGGGCCTTGTTGTCTTCCTCCCGCAGCTGGTTAGGCAAAACAATAATCCCGGGACTGGCTGGCTCCGCTTCACCCCTCCCACTCTGACCAGATCGCACCCAGGGCTTGAGGTAGAAACCCCCGGTTGCGAGAATGGCGTCAACCCCGGCTAATATTTCACTTAGTCTCTGGTGGTTGTTGTGAGATAGGAGAATATCATCCACATAAGCGTTCTCCACGATACTGCTCCGTTCGTCCACTTTGTCAGCAAACTGAGGCAGGTTGGCGGTCTCGCGCATGGCAACCTGTGCAATACAACCAGCCGGCTTGTCGCCCATGTTCACGCGCACCACTGCATAATCCTCCAGAACGTCAGCGGGAGAATCCCTCCACAGGAACCGGTGAACGTGTACTTCCCGGTCCTCCAGCCACACGGAATTGTACATTTTAGAAACATCTCCGATGGCAGCATGCTCTCCCTCCCTGAAACGGAGTAGCACTGCCCGAATAGGATTCAGCACATCTGGGCCCTTCAGCAGAATGCTGTTCAGACTGACCCCCCTGAACTCCTGGCTAGCGTCCCAGACTATTCTGACAGGCGTGGTGACAGAGTGTGGATTGGGTGCCATCAAATGGTTAACCCACCACACCGGTCCGTCCCAATTGTCCATCACAGCCTTTGACAGTTTGACTGCTGCCCCCCTTTTGACCATGTCGTGCACCTGACTCGCGTAGGCCTCCTTCCACTTAGGATCCCGCTGGAGGCGTTTTTCGGTCCTCAGAAACGCCGCCTCCACAGCTCTCCTATTGTTGGGCAGGGTAGCAGGGTCCTCTCTCCAGGGGTAGCTAGTGTCCCAGTGTGACTTGTCGCTGTGAGCGTCACTCTGCTTGAATGTCAGGCCACTTCTGACGATTTCATGCTCTCTCTCGTCAGAAAGTGACATCTCCTTTCCCCCTGGAGCACACTTGCCGCAACGACAGCCCCCACACAGAGGATTGCAAGCAGCGCCGATGCTGTCCCACTGCATCCACTTGATGACGTCCGCGTTGCTTGCTGCCGTGGTCTTGACTCCCACGCTGCTCTGCATCGGGCTCACCCTCACAGCCTCCGCTCTCATCGTGCAGGCAGTGTGCGTCCTTGACTGACAGGAGGCCAACCCCACGCTCTCTGATAATCCAGGATGCACGCCACTGACAGTCTTTCCCAACGGCCCCTCCCACAGTACAAGATCGCCGCACCTCATCAAACGCTGAGGTGCCAAACGTCCCTCTCTGGCACTTATCAGCATGTCCACCTTCTGCGGGCGCCTCAACTCACCCGGCTTGACAGCTCCTGGGAAAAACTTTTCCAAACTTTTTGAATCCACAGAATAGTCTATATGAGCAATCTCCTCCAGCCCATAACAAACCATGTCGTGGCTCTGCAAGGCCCCCTTCATGTCCACTTTGAGAGACACACTGTATTTCCTTGTATCCACAGTTGTCTCCATCCCCCCCACACCATGCACCACCAGTGTGACAGGCTCACCCACAAGCCCGAGATCCGCTGCTGCCTGGTGTGTGAGATAGTTAGTGTCAGAGGCGAGATCAATTAGGGCCCCCATCCAGTCCCCTCTCCTCGTGGTGACGTCAACCAGCATCATGAGGACTGGATGCTGTTCACAGGTGTCCAATGCGTCCTCGCACACTGCTGCCGCCTTGTTTGTTAGGGCCTTGTAAACGCCCTTTAGTTGCTCCGGTGTCAAGCCTAGCTCCGCAAGGGTGGCTTCCTGCTGAACAGTTGGACCCCGAGGCTCTCTTCCCTCATCCCTCTGGACCCCCGCTCTCGCAGTATTTCCCTTTGCGGTGTCTCTAGGCGCAGTGTCTCTCTTAGGGCGCGCTTTGAGGCATAAGAAATAGTGATGATCCGGGGGATCATCCCCCCTCTTGCACTCTTCATTTCGGCATAAAAAGTTCCTCTTACACGCTCCCTCGTGACGATCCAGGCATTTATAACAGGCTTTCACCTTCCTCGCATGGTTCCGCCTGTCCGAAGCATTAGCCTCTCTAAAAGTCTTACAGCGGTACACTTGGCCTGCATGCCCCCCTTGTCCACATACATCACAGTTGCCCTGTGCGGAGCTGCCATTAGAGTCACTCACCGTCGCTCTTGTGAATGACCGCTTCTCCTGCTGTTTGTCCCCTTTGTCTCCCTGCTTGTCGCGGGAAGGCGGGTCACCCGTCCTGGCGGTGCCCGGTTTCCTCGGCTGCAACTGTTCCCTTCGCAGTAAAACGGATTTCTGGTCCACCAAGAACTGCATTAGTTTATTAAACAGGTTCCCCTGGTGGACCCCGTTGGCAGCCTCGCACTGGAAAAGCAGCCACCTATCTAACATATTGTCCGGTAATTTACTCTCCAGTGACGTGACCACGAGACGATTCCTCATAACGTCCTCACAGTTCAAATCCTCCAAGTCCATCAACGCACCTTCAATAGTGTTGATTAACTTTAACGCCTCTTTCGGTTGGTTATTACGCACGGAGGGCATGTCCTGTAACTCCATTATAATCTCGTGGGCAATTTGAGACACGTTACCGTATCGATCGTCGAGCACTCGAAAAACGTCCTCCGAGCTTCTGTACCGCACCAGCTTGTGCTCCTGTTTCACCGCGTCCGTAACACTGTCCAGCAGGTGAAACAGGCGCAGGTCACGGGATCCAGTCGGTTCGGCCATTCTTTGTAGCGAGTCCCAATTCTCCCTCCATCGGTAATATTCCCTTCGCACTCCACTAAACTTGGGCAGATTCAGCCGTGCTAGTGCAAACCGAGGCAACGGGGCAGCGCTCGCACCGTGCTGTGACGCAGCAGATGATCGCCACTTATCACCGCTGTCCGCGTGCTGTGACGCAGCAGATGACCGCCACTTATCACCGCTGTCCGGCGTCTGTCGAGAGTCCCTAAAATCCGGCGTTAATCCGACCGACCTCCTCCCTTGTTTCGGAGATTTGCTGGGAAAAGGCACAAAGTGGGAAATTAAGCTCCCTTGCTGCAGTTGAGACGTATCACGTGCTGCGGCCACGCTCCCCGGACCGCCTGCTGAAGCCCCGTATAAGTCCACTAACACACCGTCAACGCTCCGTGCGTCGCTGCTGCTGCTTGTTGGTACCGACTGAACCGTGGCACTGATACTCGGATCCGGTACTAATCCAGCTGCAGCCAATGTACTCAATGTCTTACTCTTTTTGTCCTTATAGTCCATGCAAACGTTCCGCATACCAACCACCTCTAGATCGGGGGCGAAAGGGGAAAAATCCGTCATAAATTCCACCAAATGTTCGTACTTATTCTCCAAATCGTCCTGCATCGATCTCCGAGCTCCGGCGGTGAAGTTGCCCGCCGACGCTATGTCGCGCTCACACTCACCAACAGCTTGCTTTAGGCGATGCAGCCGAAACTCAAACTGGCTTGACAAATGTATTTTCCATACAGCCTCCCTCAGCTGTTTGGCTGCTTCGTCCACTTTGTCGCCACACATTTTCAACTTCCCGTGCACCGCCGCTACTTCCCCTGTATTGTCCCCTGTAGCATCCTCCAAAGCTTCAACATAATCGCTACTAGCGTCCATTAAAATGTCAAAATCATCCTTAAGTGCCGTTATGTTAGCGGTCATTTCAAGCTCGGTCAACTTGTCTAGGCTAAGATCTACTTTTGTTAGCCGTCTGGACAATGTGGCCTGTGCCACAGAGCGGCTCTTTTTCAGTCCAGCTAAAACGACTGCGTCCGCCATAACGGCGATGGGATGGTTAACAGTTCAGAGGAAAACAAGGGAAAATAGTCTATTGTGCCTCTCCTGGAGGAATTCAAAAGGAATGCTAGCAAAGTCTTATGGCGCCTCCTGCTGTTGGCTTTAGGTCGGTGCCTCCTTACCGTCCCTAAACTACTTCCGGGTCAGCGGCCAGCCGATCCTGCGTCACGTGATCAGACGTCTTGCTAGTTAGCAATAGCATTAGCAGTGATTGTAATTTAGCCTTCAGTGCTAGGTAGCATGCACAGTTCTCTTGCTAGTTAGCATTAGCAGCGATTTTCCTTAGCATTCAGTGCTATGTATCATAAACAGTCCTGAACTACTTCGGCTCATCGTCCGACAACAGCACACAGTAAAAAGCACACATTGCAAAAGCACACATTTCTTTTGGTAATGATTTTGCTGTGGTGATTGTTGTCGGCCAGCCACTGGGTCGTAGCACCGCGTCGTCAGCTCTTTTGGGGGGAAACAGCTGGTCCTCCCGCGCGTCCTCGGCGTGGCTTGTCCGACTCCAGAACCGAACTCCCTCCCGCCTTGTGGGGGTTGGTTTTGGCGTCGAGCAGGGCAGGGATGACGACGTTAGGCCACGACGAGCCTCCGTCGACACGGGACCCACGACGTTGTGCTAGCCTAGCCACTCCTCACGTGGAAAGGCTACTTCAATAACAACACCAAATCCCCGCACTTTCCTCGTTGCACGGGCTGGCTGTGTTAAATAACTGTACCGATATCCTAAAGCTCAACCTAACTTAAGATCTTCCCCTCGGTCCAGGGACGTACACACGTAGAAAGATTTGATGTAATCACTCAACAACAACATCAACACGAACACCAATACTGTCTTTTGGTAATTTATTACATAAAACACACACACATTCTCACATAAACACACATGGTCATCTAACTAAACTATCACTGGTACAGTATTTCTACCTTCAGCCAGCCCAGAGAATCTACGCACATTAGAACAATGGGTGCTAACGGTAGCATGAGGTGATGTAGTAGCAGTAGTTGCAGGTTATTTAACTGGAAAAACACAAAACCACACAAAAAGAAAATACCATTAATAATACGAAACATGCATAAATAAATTACCAACATATATGAGTATGATACAAGAGTTTTACACACAGAATGATCACTTTTCGTGCACGATTGCCTTACCAGCTCTCAATATACGTGCGAACGCTCTCTCACGCTGCGATGGAATGAGAACTTTCTGGTCAAAACAACTCTTCTGCGCACGCGCAAGAACACATGTGGATCTCTCGTATCAAAACACACGTACGTTGCAATTAAAAAAAGATGTTTCTCGTATCCTAAACTCACTGGAATAATTCCTATAAAAAAGTATCCCCGAAATTACACATGCCCCCAGGATCCAACCCCCCAACGAACATGAGTAAAGACAGTAAACACGACAAACAACACATTTACAACAACCATCCTGACGTCATAGCAGCGGAGAAGAAAAAGACCCCTTCTCTCCTCTAGAGGTCACTCGCTACCAGCTTGAATGTTTGTAAACATGTTTGTAGAAATGTATAATATGGTCGGAAAGACCCTATAAACTACACAGCGATATTGTCATGGAGGAGGTTCTGTATCGTTTATGATAGTCAGTCACTCATATTTGATACAGTCTGTTTCTGGCGAAAATGTAACTTATTCTGCTGAAGTAACATTAACGTTTTCTCACCATCACAAGTTGATGCTTTATATCCATAAGAGTCAAACTGCCGGGATCATTTGTTTATTTTTGGAACACAGCTCTTATTTGACGCGATATTAAACACGTCTATGGGGATTCAGAATGGGGGAAAAAAACGTGACCCAGGTAGGATGTGTACATTATGGCAGACTTCAGTGCTCTATTGATCTACCACAATGGGTGCTTATTAGAGTTGTAACGATATAGTAACTGCATCGAAAAATCGTTTTGAATCTTCAACGATCTATTATATCGATATGCAAACAGCAAAATATCGTATCGTTTGACTTTGTATCGTATCGAATCATTTTGCATGCAAATAATCGTATCGAATCGTTTTTCAATGCAAATAATCAATTTTATCAATACTAAGTACTTTTAAGAAGAAAAAAGAGAAAGAGGGGGTTATATCTAGTATCCAGGTATTTATTTTTCACACAGAAATTTTGGGTAAATAAATAGTTACTATATCGATTTTAAATCATTGAATCGAATCGTATCGTTCTAAATTAACCTGTCCTGTATCGTTCATGTATCGTATCGACTAAATCACTGAATCGAAACGTATGGTATGGTTCTAAATGAACCTGTATCGTTCATGTATCGTATCGACAACCAAGTATCGTGATACATATCGAATCGTTGTTAAAACGTATCGTTGCACCCCTAGTGCTTATCAACAATCCAACTCATGTGAACCCTTCTGTTATGTGACAACACCACGTGGCAACAGGAAACTTCAGGTGTTTACATGTCAAAGCATTAGATTAACATAGATTGGTGAAGCAATAGGAAGCGGCGCATGAATCCAGCGCCTCGGTTTGGATCCGCCCTTCAAGACCATCGATTGGGCTCGTTCTTTCAGTCTACTGTCTGTGTGATAATCTCTCTTTCCCCGCAGCCCCCCGTCCTCGTCCTCGCCCTGCCGCCACCCCCCCCACCGCTGCCGCTAACGGCAACAACGGCGACGGCCCCGGCTCTCACCGCCGCCGCGCCCTCACCAAGCCCCCGGTGCCCAAGCAGACCCCCCTGGAGAAGAAGCCGCCGGTGCCCCGCGCCCCGCGGACCCCCCGGCCCATCAACACCCCCACACCGGACCTGAAGAACGTCCGCTCTAAGATCGGATCCACTGACAACATGAAGTACCAGCCTGGTGGTGGAAAGGTACGAGACATCATTAAATACCATCCTGGTGGTGGAAAGGTACGAGATCATCGTGTGGCCTATAGTCTCCTGGGTATGTTCCTTCATAGATTGATGTGGCCTATAGTCTTATAGATTGATGTGGCCTATAGTCTTATAGATTGATGTGGCCTATAGTCTTATAGATTGATGTGGCCTATAGTCTTATAGATTGATGTGGCCTATAGTCTTATAGATTGATGTGGCCTATAGTCTTATAGATTGATGTGGCCTATAGTCTTATAAATTGATGTGGCCTATAGTCTTATAAATTGATGTGGCCTATAGTCTTATAGATTGATGTGGCCTATAGTCTTATAAATTGATGTGGCCTATAGTCTTATAGATTGATGTGGCCTATAGTCTTATAAATTGATGTGGCCTATAGTCTTATAGATTGATGTGGCCTATAGTCTTATAGATTGATGTGGCCTATAGTCTTATAAATTGATGTGGCCTATAGTCTTATAGATTGATGTGGCCTATAGTCTTATAGATTGATGTGGCCTATAGTCTTATAGATTGATGTGGCCTATAGTCTTATAGATTGATGTGGCCTATAGTCTTATAAATTGATGTGGCCTATAGTCTTATAGATTGATGTGGCCTATAGTCTTATAGATTGATGTGGCCTATAGTCTTATAGAGTGTGACAGTGTAGTGCACATTGGGGGGGACATTTTGAATCACTAAACATAGCTCTCCATCTGTCCTGTCAATAACAAGTCAACATACTGCTACTTCTCCATTTATAACTGTCTATGTCAGTGGTGTGAAGTAACTAAGTACATGTACTCAAGTGCTGTACTGTACTAATTTTTAGGTAATTTTACTTTACTGGAGTATTTCCAATTTTCTGTACTTTTACTTAAGTAGATGCTGCACAAAAGTAAGGCCACTGGCCTTATAGCGTTGCAGGATTTGTTGTTGGGTGTGTGTGTGTGTGTGTGTGTGTGTGTGTGTGTGTGTGTGTGTGTGTGTGTGTGTGTGTGTGTGTGTGTGTGTGTGTGTGTGTGTGTGTGTGTGTGTGTGTGTGTGTCTGTGTGTGTCTGTGTCTGTGTGTGTGTGCGCACACGTGCGCGTGTGTAGCAGCGTAACTTGGTAGCTGTGTATGTGTATCACATTTATATTGAAAGTCAGCAAAAATATGAATTAAATAACACAACCCTAACCTAACCCTAAAACGGAAATAAAGTAACCAAAAACGTATCATAATCCGCCCAAAACCCGGCGTGCGAGGGAAGCGCGCGTGCGGGGGGGGGGGGGGGGGGGGGCGCATCAGAGGAATCTTGCCTAGGGCGCTGATCAGCCCAGAACCGGCCCTGGTCATCGTAGCTTAGTTTTTATTTAGTTTTTATTTAGTTTTCTTCAGTGAAAAAAGGTTGTCGACAGACATTTTTCGTCATAGTTTTAGTCAACAAAATCAACACTGTAGTGTATGTAAACACATGAAGAGAAAGAAAAGGGATTTATTTATCACATACTCATACAGGTCCAAACAGTATGAGTAAGCTGTTTACTGTACATGTGTACAGTAAACATTATACTGTACATGTGTACAGTAAACATTATACTGTACATGTGTACAGTAAACTGACCACAGAACAGAGGACTGTCACAGCACGTCTCTGTCTTAATGCTGATGATCATAAGGAACACAGACTGTTCTTTGATCTATATGTCTCTGTATGTTGTTGTTCCACTGCCTTGCTGTCACATCCATTCCCCTTCTGTTCTTTACACACACACACACACACACACACACACACACACACACACACACACACACACACACACACACACACACACACACACACACACACACACACAGCCCTGGTGGTACTGACTCACTGACCCTTTGGCATTGTGGTATTTGGTTGGTGAATATAACTACGGTATTTGGTATTTGTGTTCTATTTATACTGCAGGAATGAACAGGATCTCACTGGTTATTTGTCTCATAATCCTTTCCTCCCTCAAGATGTATGCATCTGATTGGTGCTTCTTAACTACGTGCCACAGTACCGTGACATCTGATTGGTGCAGCAGTCTGCTTGTGTCATCAATGGTCATTGTCATGTTTGTTGCCGATTTGTGTGAATTTCAGCCTGTCCTATCCTGACCAAACTACTGACCAAACTACTGACCAAACTACTGACCAAACTACTGACCACATCAAACCAACAACATGACTCTTAATTGGTGTGAATTAATTGTGGGTTGTCTCCCCAGGTTGCCTCCACCCAGAACAACAAGACTTCAGACCCCTCCTCCACCCCTGCTGCCAAGGCCAGAGTGAGTCCCTACCACCACCTACACCCTACAGTATATGTACACCTATTCACTTATCTTCTCTATATCCAGCTTCTGCACCACAACAACAAAACATCACCCCCCCCCCTCCACCTTCAATGCAGTGTGTAGAGCTTCATGTCTACGCCTTCATTCATCCACTCATACTCTAACTGATCCTTCACCCTCCTCATCCATATCTCTGTAAATATGCAGTTATATATGCTTACCAACCCTGTGGTGAATACATCCTTAAATATATTCAATTCATGTATCATATACAGCAGGTCTACTTACATACACCCACCTCTGCTTACTGTTACACCCAGTTCCTGACAACCTACACCCTCACACAGTCCACTTGAACACCTATATACCGTATTGTCTCCACCAGGCCGAAAGGCGTGGCGAGAGTATGTTTTGCCCCCCGTCCGTCCGTCCGTCCGTCCGGCCGTGTGTCATTCTGTCTCTGAACAGCTAATCTCCGGCACTGCTGGCTTGATGCCAGTGAAACTGTGCACACACACTCCCTGGATGCCAGAGCAGAACTTCTGCCCCAGATGTTTCACATGGGCCTGTTATAGCACCACCAGGAGGTCGATTTGTGCAAAACACATTTTTTTTACAGTACTCCTACAGATTTTGTCCAAACATCACGCAAATCGGTACACAGTATCTCTATAGTCATTAACACATTGATTGCCAAGATATTAAACATAGTTTTCTATCCCCTTACCAGCGTATAATGACCTCAATCTGATGATATTTGAAACGCTGTGGAACCGACATTGTGTCCCAACAACAGTCCCCGTGGGTTAGCGGAGGGATCTGTGTATCCATAGGAACGACAACGTTCCAACCGCGATCCGCCATTTTGGGGCTTCGGCCCGCTGAAAACTAGTGGTTTTCAATGCAACAAAAAATAAACTGAGTTACAGCTGTTTTTCTGAAAATCCCAAACAGGAAGCGGATGGCTTCCTGTTTTTTTGGAATGACGTCACATCCACATTTTACTTACTCTAGTGACCATCGATCATACTTACTACTTATACTTATACTTATACTTATACTTATCTACTTACTCTAGTGACGATCGACCTTGTGGAATTTTCCAAAACAAATGAAAGAACGCATCAATGCGATCTTGGCAATCAATGTGTTAAACAAAACGGGTCTTTCAGATTTTTCACATTCCAGCCTGATTGGTGAATTCCGAACATTGCTGGCCCACAATAACCTACCTGACCTGTCCCACAATAACCTACCTGACCTGTCCCACAATAACCTACCTGACCTGTCCCACAATAACCTACCTGACCTGTCCCACAATAACCTACCTGACCTGGCGGAGACCTGTGCTCAAAGGAGCACTTTTTCTACTTTATACTTTGTTCAACCTGTTTTATATCCCCCAAAGAGATGTTGTTCAGACCCCCAAATACACCTGTTGTTGAACAGACCCCCAAATACACCTGTTGTTGAACAGACCCCCAAATACACCTGTTGTTGAACAGACCCCCAAATACACCTGTTGTTGAACAGACCCCCAAATACACCTGTTGTTGAACAGACCCCCAAATACACCTGTTGTTGTACAGACCTCCAAATACACCATGCTCAGGTCCAGACCTTTACCACCTGCATAATAATAACCCCTGTCATCTACAGTACATATACATATACACCTCCATCTACAGTACATAGTATACATATACAGCTCCATTGTAATGTAACTACATGTGTATAAACATTATGAGCACCGACCATGGGAAGGACAGAGAGAATCCATACAATGAACCACTCTGTAATGTACTGAATGTCAATGTCCTTACAGTATATCCTAGACATGTTTTGACACACAGTTTAGAAAACTGAATGAAATCTATTGGCTGTACACTGAACTTATCACAATTAATTATTGCAAGACAAAATATATATTTATATATATATGTATATATGTATGTATATATATATATATATATATATATATATATATATATATATATATATATATATATATATACATATATATATTCTAAAGCAATTACAACCATGTTGTGATTTGGTTAGGCAATTTAATTAGCCAAAATAAATGAATGAATCAATGTTGCTATTATACGTAATAATATACGTATGCATTAAACTATGCAGAGAGGTAGTTGTGATGACGTGTTTCCATCCTGGTGGAGATAACTGATTTACCATACAGCCTATAGCAGTGCTTCTCAACCTTTTCAGGTCACGACCCCCCAAAATAATCATATTTGAACTGGGGACCCCAAAATACTCATATTTGAACTGGGGACCCCCCACCCTGACAAGCAATTGGAATTGTGGGAGTTGAGGCATTAAATTTAGTTTGAATCGGTTCACTGTCACAGATAATTGTTGTGAAAATAGCAGATCTACAAGCTCACAACACCTCGCAACGAGCTGGTAGATCGGCTATTTTCACAATGTTTGACTCTTTCTTATATTATTTGACAATTGGGCCAATGTTTGAGCATGTTAAAACTCTTTTTAAAGCCACCATAGAGGAGAGGAATATCCAAAACTAACATTGTAGCCTGACCTAACCTCAAGGAAACATGTGACTAGCCCGATGTAATACAAAATCATCCATATTATGGAAAGATAAAATCATTCTAAACGTTGGATGAAATGTATTATCGTCCCGACCCTGTGAGGTTATGCTTACCCTCACTGTGAGGATGCTGTGATAATGACATAACAGAATTAACAGGACAATCACTATATATAGCCTGATAGATATAGAGTATGCACTTCATCAGTCACTGTAGCTTCAGCCTTCTAGCTTTACAAGCTCCTAGCTAACTGTGTCCCTTGATTTCAATACGTAATACTATCAATGTCAACATGCTGTAGAGGTGGCCCTGCACTGCAAACCTCTGCTTGAAGGACGTCGCAGCTGTGTGTGTGTGTGTGTGTGTGTGTGTGTGTGTGTGTGTGTGTGTGTGTGTGCGTGTGTGTGCGTGTGCGTGTGTGTGTGTGTGTGCGTGCGTGCGCGCTAACAGCTTGGTGAGTCATCCCAAGCTGTTGCCACCTGCGTCACGGTGCAGTCAGAGCGCGGTCCTGATTTAACCACAAGGCCTTTTCCACAGTGTGACACAGAGGAGAGAAGAACTGACACCTTCAGGGTAGAACAGCCTTTTAACCAGAGAAGTGATAACATGGAGGATGAAATGGAAACCCATGAACACAACACGTTACATCTTTGTCTGTGCCCTGGAATGGGGTGGGGCAGAGAGGATCTTTTCTTTTTGTTTTGTCAAACAGCGTCAAAATTGTCAACATTATCAATACTAAAAGATGCACAGTACAACAGCATGTTCGCTAGTTGACGTTCAACAAAGTACATAATGGGGTTTATGTAGTTAAACTATGCTTTTGTTCTCTGGAACACAAAGTCATTCCTTCTGCAGAACCTGTAACTCCCTTTTATTTCTCGTCCTGTGCTTTATTATTTTCCTCTGACATAAATTACTGAAGAACAATTCATGCTTTGAGCGAACCAAGCGTCGAACGACAAAAGTGTTGTGGAGGATCTTCTCAGGTGTTGCGTCATCAACTCTGTTACCGTGGAAACTACATTCACTCTCTTGTTTACATCGTGGTGATGATGTGGACAATTCGCCTCGAATCCAGCCTGATTCGCTACATTTGTCTTTTTCTCACTTCGCTACTCAGTCTGGCCACTAGGGTCCTATTTGACTCGTCTTTCAATTACGTAGGCAAGTCAGGAAGTGACTCAAGTTTTACATTGGGCAACACTGGTCCCGCCCCCCTTACAGACCAATCAGAAGCCGCGGCTGTTTTCTCCCGTTTGGGCACGGAGATAGGAGGCTTTCCAGACTGTGAAGCAAAGTGAGAAAAAAAGCAAGCAGGCTGGATCCCAGGCTAGTCGACCATATGAACGCTCAAAACGCTGAATGCTGTGAGAAACGTAGCGCAACGCCACGTTAAACACTTGTCGCTCAAAGCATCAATTGACCTTAAGAAGGAAGAGATCTGTTGTTTTTTCTCTCAGTATTGCCCCTTGAGGCTATCTATACTATACCATTACTTAATTGTAACATTTGCATTCCATGTTTTCATGTTTAATTCGGGAACATGCTTCCTTTACTCGCTATAACTGAACACAGATTACACTTGACTCTGTTGTGCTGCTATTAAAACAAGATGAGTTACTGATAGCATCAGTAAATTCTTCTCACATTCATCACGTGAGTCGAATCACAAATTATTCAATGACCTACGGATACATAACGATCCTCTTTCCTAATGACAGTAGCTCTTCCATTTCTAAAGCTGTTTCCTCTTAGCTTAAGCTTGTAGATCTGCTCTGGCCTCTGCTGCTTCTCTCATCTATCCAGCTTGCCTTCCTCTAATAGCTGTCTTCCTTTTTTTCTTTCTTTCTACCTGCTTGTCTGTCTGTCTGTCTCAAAACCTCTCCTCTCCTGCTCTCCTGTCTCTCTGCCTGTCGATCCTCTCTGTCCGTCTTTGTCTGTAGATTCAGATAGTGCACAAAAAGCTGGACTTCAGCCATGTCACGTCCCGCTGTGGCTCCAAGGACAATATGAAACATGTCCCTGGAGGCGGTAACGTAAGTACTGCAGGGGGCTGAGGGGAGGGGACTCTGGTCACCATGGACGCACGCCACCAGATTCTGACCTTCCGTTCATATACGTCCAAGTATACTGGCAAAAAAATATGTCTGATTTGTAACCTTTCAAGGGACATATCTGATCATTTCAAGGCGATCTAAAGAAGATCACCTTGATTTTCATATTCCATAGCTAACCTGTTTAGGTAGCTATGAAAAGATGTCTACCTTAAAGGCATAGTTCACCCAAAAAAATGGATCAGTCACCCCATGGAGACTTGAATTCATGGATATTTTGCAGTTTTTGTCGCATTCATAAGCCAATAATTTGATTACCAGCGGACCGGGAGGCAGTGGTTCCGGTAGGAGACACAAAGGAGAGTCTTTGTGTCTCCTACCGGAACCGCTGCCGGTCATCAAATTATTGTCTTATGAATGAGACAAAAAACAAAAAAATATCCACGAATTCAAGTCTCCATGGGGTGACTTAATCGATAGAGGAAAAAAAAGTCATTTTGGGGGTGAACTAACCCTTTAAATCCTATGCTGTGTCCTTCCGTAACGGCTGTGGTTTATGAGTGGATGCATGTTGCGATAGGATCGCTGTGACAGTGGCGCGTGGGTCGTTGTCGACGGAGCCACGCCCCACTGCCGCTAACAGAAAACGTAGAAATCTGATCTTTTCATGACTTTGTAAACGGCCCTAAAATCTGTTTCCTCTGTTTAGTCAGTCATCAAAAGATCCAGAGAAAACCCATCATTAGGCCTTTTTTTCATGTGTATGATTTGCTTAGCTAAAGAAATCTGGTAGTGTGTGTCCAACAGGACTGGAAGCAATCAATTTGAACTTGAAACAATTCACAAACGGATCCTTTTTTTGAAATCCAACTCTTTTTTACTATAATTGATAGAGAATGAATAATCCCTAACCGTAACCCTCTAGAACAGTGGTTTTCAACCTTTTTCACATCAAGGACCATTATTTATTGGGCATTTGAGCCAAGGACCACCATTTGATGAGGTTTAGACTCTCGGACCCAACACTTAGAGTATGTTGTTATCGTTGGATAAGATTTTGTCCACAATTCCATCCATGTTGTATTGATGTTGGTGGATTAGGAGAGATAACAGGCAAACGTTGATAAAAATGACAATTTTTCTACATTCTCTGATTGTGTAGACTTCTTGTAAATTAAGTTAAGTTAAGATGTTTCACAATAATTTAACTCTTGAGAGCGTAAAATGAAACCAAATGGACCCGTAAGGGTCCATTTGGTTTCATGTTACGCTCTCAAGAGTTAAAGATCTATAAGGGTCCATTTGGTTACCAACTCTCCATCATTTAGCTGGGGACCACCTGGAACCCCTTCCTGGACCACTGGTTGAAAACCACTGCTCTAGAATAGTTACTGATTGTATTTACTATTTGGAAGAACACCTGAAATGTAAGTGAATTGACCCAGACCTGCTGCCCCACCCCCTCAGGCATTGATCCCATCTGGTCCGTTTCCCATTGGCTGTGGGTTGCTTTCTGTTGCACCATTCTGTACTCTCTAATGACTGAACGTCTGCCAAGTATGCAAATGGTCGATCGTTCAGATCAGTATCGACGTTCAAAGATCTGAACAAAAAACACCGCCAAGACTTTACTGTATTTATATAGGAATGGTCATTTATGTGTTCTGATCGTGTGGCAAAGACCTGTTCTGTTGTGTAAACACATTCATTTGAGCATTTTTGGAAACTGTCTAATAATGATAATCATAATAATAACAATCTGTATTTATGTAACACCTTTCAAAACAGAGTTACAAAGTTTTCAGTTATAGGGCCTATATATTGCATTTCACTTTTTCTTAGTTTTTGGTTTTTGGTTCTGTGATTTGATTAGGGTTAGGGCTTCTATAAAAATAATCATTTTGTGGTCTTGCTAGTTGAACGGGCTGTTTGATTTGCTCAATATGTCACAGTGGACCCAGCAGGGAGAGAAAACGTTCTCCCCATTCGCCATGGTTTCGTGCACTGCATTAAGTACTTCCTCACATAATTTGTTCTTTTTAGTTGTTTATCTGTGTATATATAAAATACATACTTCTAAGCAAATCTCTTAGTTACACCAGCATTTGGTGTAGCCACCACCCCATTGTGAAGCAGTTTATGTTTAATGATGACACTTAAGAAAGATAACGCCAAACCAGAAGCAGTGGATATGGTGTAAATCAAACCAGAAGCAGTGGATATGGCTGATATATGAATATGGATAATTATAGCAATTCCCACGGTGTGGCAAAAGCTTAAAAAAGAGAGAAAATAAATCTGAGAATTATCAGTGTGTTTTATGCTTAAGGCTTTTACAACACATTGTAAGGACCTTAAGAAATACAATATGTTTTTATAAAACATCATAACAATCATGTCCACTTTAATCAAAACCGGAAAAACATAATCCAATACTAAACAGAAAACACAATATGAAGCACAATGGCATGGGAGTGTTCATGACTAGATGCTCACAACACAAACACTCAGGGCCAAATCAGTGGCAAATAATAAATGATGGTTGTATGGTTTATTTGACACGGTATGGTAAGGTTGTGGTCAGTAAAGCACCAGTACTAAACCGACTGGTGAAATAATCTACAGTAATGTATTGTTTACGGACACCTGATATGTTTTAGAGTTGGCAACTTCTAGACAAGACATATTGTACTACTGTAACGCATCTGTGTATATTTTGTATTATTATTTTATTTTATGTTTAAAAATATATATATTTTAGGATTTAGGAAACATGTATAGAATGGGCCTCAGGTCTTAATGGGTTAATATAGATACACTGATAGGAATACACTTTTTTGAAAATGTAAAAAAAAAAAATATTAGTAAATTATTTAGCTTTTTTTAAAACACAAATCTTCTCTTCTGGGGGTCACAGCCATGACACGAAAAAGTTTGAGAAACATTGTGTTGGATATGAATAGAGGCAAAGCTGATGTGCATTCTATCACCTCTAGGAAGGGAATCTAAATGGATTTATAGAGATAGATAGAATATAACAACACAATAATAAGAATACAAAATAAAGGTAATAATACTACTGAATGAGACAGAACAACATAATGATAATAAAGATAGAGACAGTAAAGTAAAGTAGACTTTCTTGTCTTCTGTTCTCCAGGTGCAGATACTGAATAAAAAGGTGGATCTGAGCAAAGTGACGTCCAAGTGTGGATCCAAAGACAATATCAAGCACAAGCCAGGTCCTCTTCTCTTCTCTTCTCTTCTCTTCTCTTCTCTTCTCTTCTCTTCTCTGCTCTGCTCTGCTCTGCTCTGCTCTGTTTAATCGCAAACACATCTGTGTCATGTGTAGATCTTCTTTGGGCTATTCAATAGCAGATACACATGCTCATAGCACAGCACCGAGTGGCGCACTATGAGCTTGTAGATCTGCTATTAAAAAAAAACTAAAAACGGTGTAAATCTTTGAATATACATATATATTTTAAAGCAAACATTTGTAAAGTGTGTTGTTCTTGTTCCAGAGACCTCCCAAAGTATAATATAATGGTTATGTAGCTCAAATCTAAAATGACACGTGTGTGATGCAATGATGCGTTCGCGGATTGAATGGGTTAAAAGTGGTTAATTCTATCCGATTCTATTTGTATTCTATTATCTACCCCCCCCCCCCCCCCCCCCTCAGGTGGTGGAGATGTAAAGATCGACTCTCAGACGGTGAACATCAAAGCTAAGTCTAAGATGGGATCCATGGACAACGTGGGGCAGAAGTCAGACAACGGACAAGCTAACGGCCACAAGGTGGGGCTGTAACACAGTGCATCATTTATAACACATCATTTATAACACAGGCCAACATTTAGCAGCCTGGTGCTGAGACTGGGAGAGGATAGGGGTTGAAAGCACCGTGTTGGGACCAGGGTACATGTGAGATCTCTGGCCCTCGTTTATCAAAGTTGCGCAGACCAAATAATGGGCGTATACGCCAAGATCACCGCAATTGTGGGGATTTATCAGTCTATCATGACTTTGACTTGAGCGTACGGCCCGCTCAGATCTCACGTCTGGTCTGAGGACGTGTAGGCTTTTGTTCTATTGTAGACATGTGGAGCAGCATGACCGTCTGACAGGTATCTAAACATATGTATTCACTCCAAACATGCTACACACATGTTAAAGATATGTCCATCTAGTCTACATGTGACATGTTACACACAACCAGCCAGGCCTTGCCCCATCGTGCTTTCATCAGCGTGTATTCTCAAACATTTTCTCTTTCCCCCACAAATAGGAGTCTGTTTTAGAGAAACCTGGTCAGCCGGGGCGCCTGATGGAGGGGAAAGGAACTGGTTGGAATAACGTGTTCCTTCCACACGCTACGTCCAACCAGGGGAACTCCCCCCTGTCAGTTGACAAGAAGGTCAGTTGGCTCTCATGCATTGAAGGAGGCATGAGCTCGGCCCTGGGCTCCCTAGGATGGCGGGGGGAGTGTAGTGCCCAGGATCACTTAGAAAATTGGCACCGGGTGAAAACAAAGGGGTTACAAAATCGTGGGATAAAAATTCAAGTAAAAAAGAGAAACCTAACCCTAACTGAAGTGGTAACTAATTTTTGCCATTCACTATTTTATCTGAATGTTTATTTTATCTGGCTGGGCGTGCATTTGTGTGTGTGTGTGTGTGTGTGTGTGTGTGTGTGTGTGTGTGTGTGTGTGTGTGTGTGTGTGTGTGTGTGTGTGTGTGTGTGTGTGTGTGTGTGTGTGTGTGTGTGTATCTGTGTGTGTGTGTGTGTGTGTGTGTGTGTGTGTGTGTGTGTGTGTGTGTACATGTGCACATGTTTATTCATGTTCACGTGTGTACAGGAGGACAAGGCAGAGGGGAAGACGGCATCGCCCCCTAGTGGCACTCCTGCAGCAGGACCAGGAAGTGTTGCACAGGAGAACGGGGTGAAGGAGGCCACGCCCACTCCCTTTGGGGGGGATGGACTGAGGGAGCCCCTCCTCCTTGGCATGGAAAAACGCATCACTGAGACAAGTACGTACACACACACACGCACGCACGCACGCACGCACGCACGCACGCACGCACGCACGCACGCACGCACGCACGCACACACACACACACACACACACACACACACACACACACACACACACACACACACACACACACACACACACACACACACACACACACACATTCACATTTTCACTCTGAAAAGTCATGTTCATATTATCCGTGATGGCTGCCCTCACGTAGATCGCCTCATTACACGTGTATGTAAACATGTATCCGGTGGCGGTAATCTGTTGCATAGCTGTGGCTGTTTGAACGTGGCTTGTTTTTGGCAGGCAAAGAGCTTGTAGATCGGCTATTTTCAAATGGCCGAAATGTATATAGGGCTGAAGTGGTTAGTCTATGTTTTGTAACTAGTAACTATGTGGTGCGTTCACACGGGTATGCCTTTCGGCCTGGCGGAGAGAATAATAATAATAAAACGTCTCTCTGTCTCCTCTTGTTTCCTCCGCAGACTGAGTCACAGTGACCTGTAGCTATTGGAGGGAAACGCATGGCGCTTGCCCACCTGCCAATAAAAACCAACCAACCACAGCGCAGTCATCTCCCTCTGGCCCGGCCCCTCACCACGCCCACATCGCAGCACCCAACCGACCCGACCCATTGGCTCTCAGTGTTCCTCTGGGGTCTGTCTGACAACTTCCTGCTCTAAACCTGTTCCTCTGGGGTCTGTCTGACAACTTCCTGTTTTAAACCTGTTCCTCTGGGGTCTGTCTGACAACTTCCTGTTTTAAACCTGTTTCTCTGGGGTCTGTCTGACAACTTCCTGTTTTAAACCTGTTCCTCTGGGGTCTGTCTGACAACTTCCTGCTATAAAAACCCTGACCTTTTTGACCTCTTGACAACATTTTGATTAACCCTTAAATACCTTGCCTAATTCTTCAAAGCAAAGCACTTCCTGTTTCTCTGTGTTTTCTCTGTCTGGGGTTCCACTCATTATTTATTTATTTGTATTTATTTGGTGTAAAGTAAAGAGGAGACCCTCTGCCCCCACGAGTGGTGTAAAGGGTGTATGCCAGTGGTGGAAAAAAGTTTACTTAAGTAAAGGTATCAATACTGCAATGTAGAAATACTCTGTTGCAAGTAAAAGTCCGGAATTCAAAATGTACTTGAGTAAAAGTACAAAAGTAATGGTATCAAAATGTACTTAAAGTACCAGAAGTATAAGTACGCATTATGCAGAATGTCCCATTTCACAAGTTTTCAAATGTATGAAAATCTTTTGAGAATAGCCGATCTACAAGCAGAACGTGTCGCATCGCGCCGTGTTCTGAGCTTGTAGAACGGCTATTTTCGACTGGCCGAAATGTATATAGGGCTGAAGTGGTTAATGTATGTTTTGTAATGATGATCAAAATCTACAAAGTAACTAGTAACTAAAGTTTTCAAATAATTGTATTGGAGTAAAACGTACACTATTTGGATCAGAGGTGTAGTGGAGTAGAAGTAAAAGTATTGGAAATTGGAAATACTCTAGTAAAGTACAAATACCTAAAGAAAATGTTTTTCCACCACTGGTGTATGCAAATATATGGAGCCGTGCATACATTTCCAGTAGTTAATTCTCAGATAGTCAAATAATCTTAATCAGCAGCCCTGTAATCATCCAAACCCAATTTCTGATCCCATGAATGTGTTTTTGAACTCTCTGGGAGCGGTTCAAATCCCTCTGGCTTTAGACCATTTTGATTGTCCAACGTTGGTCCCCATTCGTCCAGGGGCCTTTCCTTATCACCAGGCCCAGCATGTTCCTTTTAGTGACCCTCCCCCCCCGCCCCCCCCAACCCCCCAACCCCCCAACCCCCCAGACCCTTAACATTTAGAACCAGACCACAGGAACCCGCTGAGGGTTTAGCTAGTTAGCCAGTCAGCCTCCTAGCTGTTAGCAGATAGCATAGGGACAAGTCAAGGACACTTTGAAATCAGCACATTCCAACTCCTCAGCCAGCCAGCACCTTCTTAAACCATCCACTATACTTCACAATAACGTGTTTATGTAGATCACTATAATATACCTCATTACATCATTATTACAGTCCTCTATTTTCCCCGGTTATTCATTATGGAATATGCTATATCTCTGTACGATTAAATATGTCCCAGCTAGCAGTGATAGGCGTAGAGGAAGAGGTAAGATCATAGGATGACCTGATGGAGACAAAGGCTAAAGTCACTGTATGTTACTGAGTACATGAGGAATAAGGGATGAGTGGGGCGTCTGTACCTATTTTCTGGGTTCAGTAGTTTGGGCTCCCAATGCATTGTGGTCCAAATCTTCATGTATACTCCATCACTGGATGGATGAGGTCACTGGCCGAAAACAACTGATGTTGTTAGCTTGAAAATCTGTTTTTTCTTTTCAGTCAGTGACACCATGGTATAAATTAGACTTAAAAGTATACTTAGTTTAGAAAATATAATAAAACTAACTCCCAAACATTATACACAGTGTCATTGTTAGGCTAATAACGGTTCTTCAATCTAAACTGTAACACTGATCACTAGATGGCCTGTGCTTATAGCACACTGATTCAGATCTGTTCAATGAACACGGCCACAGCTTATTGCACACACACACACACACACACACACACACACACACACACACACACACACACACACACACACACACACACACACACACACACACACACACACACACACACACACACACACACACACACACACACACACACACACCACAGTGGATGTATGTACAAATACAAATAAATACAAACTCTACTTGTCAGGCTTGGCTCTCGTTGAGTTCCATACGTTCCCAAACTTTTTGAACCAAACCTTTCAGAGTGATTAGCCCCGCCCCCACACTTTAATTAAATTGTATCTAATCTAATCTAATCTAATCTAACCCAATCTAATCTAATAATACTTTAATGTTGAATATTAAACTTGTCCCACTCTATAACTGATTACTGCATGATTAACCTTTTATCTTTTTAACTGCCTTTATCTTTTTCACCAGGGCATCAAACCGTAGTCTGGTCCAAACACAGACCATCAGCTCAATTAATTTATGTTTAAATATATATATATATATATTACCCATGCTATACATTTTCTAGAGGTAAACCCCACTCCCATACAGTACAGCCCCTGCACAGTTCCATGGGAGACCCCATGGGTCACGCTGGGCCGTAGCTATTATCTGATTGGCCGTCAGAGAGAGATAGACAGCAGCAGCACCCTCTGGCTTTTCCTGGTCATGTGTTTTTTTTTAACCCCAAGTGGACAGGATGTGAGGTCACGGAGCCACACCCACCTTCTCTAAACACCTCCTACTAGCCGACGCCGATGTCGTCGTAGAGACTGCGGTAACTTTCTTCTCACACACACACACACAAGCACAGATACAGTAGGTTACACACACACACACACACACACACACACACACACACACACACACACACACAAAACAAACATCAACGCTCTACAATAAAAAAAAATACAATAGTCAAATACGTTAGAAAACATTTTTCTGTGTTTTAAAAGTAAACCCACTGTGTGTGTTTCCATGTGATGATAATTATGTGTTGTTCTGTTGTTCCATATTATCACAACATCATGACATAATAAGATCACCTCTTCCAGCCTTTTATCCTCTAACACAGCTCTCTAACAGCAATACAGTGTTCTCTCACACACACACACACACACACACACACACACACACACACACACACACACACACACACACACACACACACACACACACACACACACACACACACGCACTATTAACTACGGACAGGAGAGCAAAAACAGGGAGAGACCAAAACCTTATTAAACATGATGAGACATGTTGATAAACTTATTAAGGAACAGAAAGGTATAACAATGGAGATCTAGAACCTTCTATTATTTATTTGAACAGAGAACATCACATTCCTGTTCTTTGCTCTTTAAGGTGAAACAACACTGTGATATTATTCTGATTGACGCCCCGCCCCCCCCCCCCCCCCCCCGCAGGGTAAACAGTTGCTACGGTACGTGTCACCAACTTAACTTATTATCACGATTAGAAATGGAACGTGGGTTTCAGATGAAAGTGAAGGATAACTTCTATATTTAGTGTGTTATGTGACTGGGATGGTTTATATTTAATGTGTTATATGTGACTATAGGATGGTTTCAGGTGAAATTGAAGGATAGCAGCGTTTTTGCAGCCTGTTTGTTGCGTTTAGCTTGTTGTCAGATGCGTGAAGTGTTGTTACTGGATCCGACCTGTAGAGGGCGCACACTGTAGCCTGTGGAACACTGATAGTCTGGCTTTCTTTTTCTTTTTTTCTAGATTTAGACAAAGGCTGAGTTTTAGATTTGACATTGACACAAACTACAGAAAACCCCCAGAAAACATCCGTTTTCCATCTAAACCAGCCCACTTCTTCTCATGGGCCACAGACAGTATGAAGATGTTATTGTGTGTTTATCAGTGAATACTCAATATGGTTATGTACAGTACAGCTTTAACCCTTAAAACATCTTAAGTCGTACGTTTATCTGATCCTTTATGATGCAATAGTGTAATGCAAAGCTGCTTTTACTGTATGTCAGTAAATATTATCTTCTGTGTTTGAATGTGTGGCCAGGAGCTGAACTATTGGTAGTCAAAGCACTGATAATCAAACAGCAAATGATCAAATAATCAACAACAAAGACTAGATGCCTGAAAACGCCGTATCGTCTAAAAAGTACAGTAAAGTATTGATTCCAGAAAAAAACATTCCCATGACTTGTTGAAAAACACTAAAACAACAGCAAACAACATGACATATAAACATGTGTGAATCATATTTATGTGAAACAATGTGAATCTTTCTTGGAGAATGACGTGAAAGCACTTTGAAAGGTCTTAGGAAGCGCCGTATGTCCATAATAGGAGCCGGTTAGTAGTTTCTTTGTAAGGGCAAAAAGCTACCATACGACTGGACGAGCAGATCTCGTGTCCCCCCCGGTGACATAGTTTCCTGTCGACTCATTGGTCGGGTTCGTGGATTTGTAGTGGTTATTGGTGTCGTGCTATTGGCTAATGATGGTCTGTCACTCAACTCTCCGGTCTGCCCTCCTGTTGTGCCTGATTAGGATTTGCTAATTGTTACTTTCTGGCCGAGGTGCAAAAAGTCCAAAAAATCACTGTAACTTCAAAACGTGATCACTTCCTTTTATTGTTTACAACGCTATCTTAAATGAGGTTTAGGCAGTGGCGTGCACAGACATTTTGAGGGGCAGGTGCTCAAGTAAATTATATTTTTTTGTGTACTTGGTCTGCTCTTTTTTCCCTCTACACCTATACCTCTTTGCCAAAAATAGCCGATCTACAAGCCCACAAAGCCCACAACGCCGGCGTTGTGGGCTTGTAGATCTGCTATTTTTGGCTAAAGTTCTCCTCAGAAAAGGGATGCTGGGTTTCGAGTGGTTATGGTAAAAAGAAAAATCATATCACATAAAGATTTGGCGGACCCCCTGTAGTAACTCTGAGGACCCCCTAGGGGTCTCGGACCCCCTGTTGAAGACCCCTGCTGTAAACTGTAAAAAAAAAACGTTTTTTTTCTTTTATCCGAAAGGGCACTTCTGGTCAAGAGGGCAAAGGGCAGGTGCTCTAGCGCCACCTAGAGTCTATCTGTGCACGTCCCTGTAGATGAGGTTTAGGCATACAGTACATTTCCCAGTGAGATAACGGTTAGGTTTGTGATTCTAGTTAAGGTTGAATAGGGTTATAAGTATTAAGAGTAGGATATATAATAATATGTATAATCAGGTTTAGTGAGGGTTTGCAGCTTTGGTCAGAATGTAACAACTGATTCAGTCTAACGTGTTTTCACCACCTTTTCAAACCCCCCAGTTCTAGCGCTTTACTAGTCCCTCACACTACTGTCCTCTGTACATAGACACCACCATGTTTTTATCACTATAAAAAGTAACTAAAATCTAATACATCAAATAAAAGAAAACGAGAAAAGAAAATAGATAAAAAAAATAGAACCTGAAGTTACTGACGGGGTGATGTTGACAAAATGAGCTCTGACGTTCTTAAACCTGTTATCATTATGGTTGATATTAATATTAATATTATTATTATTATTGCGAGGGAAGATGTAAGGAGTGTTTGCCTTTTTTCCGCCAAGAAGAGGGCTGCTGAAGTTTCAAGAATGTTTTTAAAAAATGTATTGTATTAAAAATGCAAGATTATGAGGTTTACTTGTACGAGGTTTGTCTTTGTTCTGTTTTGGAAGATAGACCCAACGAAAAGTAAAACACTGGATTCAGACGGATGGGGCAGGAGGGTCGTGTGCGTCGGGTTCCTCTCGGTGTAGTCACAGATACCAGACTTATGTCACACAGAGGCTCAAACCCGTTACGTTCTGCCGTGCGTCCTGTGTTTGTGACCATAAGTATACATCGGGCTCGACTCCAGTGGTGGAAAAGTCCTTAAATGTTTTACTGAAGTAAAAGTGTCAAGCAATATAGAAGTACTCTGTTACAAGTAAAAGTCCAGAATCAAAGATTTACTTGAGTTAAAGTACAAAAAGTATTGGTATCAAAATGTACTTAAAGTACCAAAAGTAAAAGTACTAAAATGTTTGAAAATAGCAGATCTACAAGCTCACAGATCTACAAACTGCAAAGTAACTTGTAACTAAAGTTTTCAAATAATCGTCGTGGAGAAAAAGTACAATATTTGCCTCTGAGATGTAGTGGAGTAGAAGAAAAAGTACTGAAAATCTGCAATACTCCACTAAAGTAAAAAGAAATACCTCCACATTTTTACTTGAGTAAATGTACTTCACACCACTCGATTCGATGTCATCCTGCTCAGCAGGGCGTAACGGCACCCGGCAAACATGGCCTGCTCCATCCGCTTGATGCCCTGCACCCCCCCACCCCCCCACCCCCCACTTAGATTCAACAGTGACCAGTATCAGTCTTATGGCATGTGGTAGCAAGTCATCTGTTTTGTATTAGAACAGCTCCTAATCTAGACATCTGGTTAGATCTACCAACACCCACAGCTTAATGTGTAAACCAGGGATGATTCATTTGGCACAATTTGACACAAAAGGATTTCACTCTGAACGGACATGATGACATGATGAAGTCACTCTCTTAACCCTTTAAGACCGGGAATGCATCTGTGTGTCATTTTTAGATTTCGTTGGGCTATTCAAAAATAGCAGATATAAAAGCCATGAGCTTGTATATTTGCTATTTTTGAAAAAAATCATGAACAAAAAAAAGTTTGGGATTTTTTTCAAAAAACTGTTAGGATTTTAGAGGAAAAAAAAGAATGGCCTCAGGTCTTAACGGATTAACCCATTAAGACGTGAGGCGCTTCTTACAAAAAAATCTAAATCCTAACAGTTTTTGGAAAAAAATCTAAACCTTTTTTTTTTTCAAGATTTTTCAAAAATAGCAGATATACAAGCTCATAGCGCGGCACTCGGTGCCGCGCTATGAGCTTGTAGATCTGCTATTTTTGAATAGCCAAAGAAAACTAAAGTGACACAGATGCGTTCCAGGTCTTAACAACCCATTAAAGGGTTTTAACAACATGGGTTGTTAAAGAGACTAAACTAAAGTAAATGCTTTGAAACCCAGGAACAAAGTGAGTGTTGGTAGATTATGAACCACGGAGCCCCTTGCTATTGTCTCCCACCTACAGAGAACACATTCCAACACTGAAAACAAGCTTCCTCCACTCGTCTCCTTAGAGCGAAGGAAGGGGGGAAACGTACCCGATACGCTCGGTGGACTTATTTAATTTAAACGTTGCTGTGAGTTGAGAAGAGGAGACGAGAAAAGGAAAGCTATACGTTCCAGTCGTGTGTGTGGTGTGTGTAGTACTGTAGTGTGTATACTGTATTATTCTGTAGGGCACAACACCATGGTTAAGAGCATGCGGAAGACAAAACTTGCTCCATCTGCTGGTTGTTAGAGGCATCTGTTATTTTAGGTATAGAGCTCGTCCTAACCCTCGAACCCCTTTGACCTTTGACCTGAGATGAATATTTGGTATGAAAGAGATGTTCATTGTGATTAATTGTTAAACCAGTGATGTGAATATTAATCATGAAATAAAAAGATGAGCAAAAGATAAGTGTGTGTGTCTGTTTGTTGTTGTACTCAACAGCTCTGTGGAATCATTATGTAATAGGGATGTTAACAATTCATCTATAATCCATTAACTACCGTTAAGAATTTAAAAATAAAGTGAGTTTACCATAATCATATCATATTCAAGGGCTTTTGGAGATCATTAAGACTGCAGAGGGGAGGTGTGTGTGTGTGTGTGTGTGTGTGTGTGTGTGTGTGTGTGTGTGTGTGTGTGTGTGTGTGTGTGTGTGTGTGTGTGTGTGTGTGTGTGTGTGTGTGTGTGTGTGTGTGTGTGTGTGTGTGTGTGTGTGTGCGTGCGTGTGTCTGTATCCAGCTGATGCTTGTTGATGCTCGTTAATGTTATATATATATATATATATATATATATATATATATATTCTGTGCCCCAACATGGAGCAGAAGTCCACACACCAAGAAGGTGGATGCGGCCATTAACAACGCCCTGAGGATCATAACTGGCTGCCTGAAACCCACCCCTGTGTCCTACCTGCCAGTCCTAGCAGGAATTGCGCCAGCCAGCCTACGGCGAGAGGCTGCCACCCTCGCCCTAGCAAGGAAAGCCCAGGAACACGATTGGCACCTCCTCCATGACACCACAACCATGGCAACACCTCCAAGCAGACTCAAGTCCCGCCACCCATACAACTTGGCGGCCCAAGAGATGCTCACTTCCATCCCGGAGGACCTGTGAACTAAAGCCTGGCTGGCGGCGGCATGGAAGCAGGAGTGGGAGTCGGCAGGACAGACACGCATACACCACTATATCCGGGACCCTGGAGATCGCCGGCAATGGACCCTCCTGAACCGCCTACGCACCGGGGTTGGCCGCTTCAAAGCACCTATGAAGAAGTGGGGTCTAACAGACAGTGCAGCATGTGAGTGCGGGGAGCCTGAGCAGACTGCCAACCACATCATCACCGCTTGTCCCCTACATAGACCACCTTCAGAGGAGGGCCTCTTCAGATTGGGACCTGAGACGAGGACATGGCTACACGACACAAAGCTGGACATATGATGACGATACACGAAAGAAGAAGAATGTTATATACATCAAGGCAATTATGTTTCTGCACTCATTTTAGGTTTCGGACCGAGGAGGAAGAAACTTCCTTTTGGTCCTAAAAAATGCCGCTTTATCAATTAATCGGTTAATCGATCAATAAGGTTATCTATTATCAATTAAGATATTTTGAGATGGGGGTCCGCAGACAAATAAAAACCATTTTGGGGGTCCTTGACTCTAAGGTTTGCGAACCACTGATATTATAGCAACATATTTTTTTTTCTCCCAAAAAACGGTTAGGATTTAGAAGACATTTGTAGAATCCCCCAGAAGCAAAGATTTGAGTTACAAATATTTGCTTAAAAAAATATATTTTTTTCATATGCGATTTTCCAAACAATTGCAGATCTACAAGCTCGTATGAGCTTGTAGATCTGCTATTTTTGAATAGCCAAAGAAATCGGGAAAAAATGACACAGATGCGTTCCCGGTCTTAAAGGGTCAATGGACCGCTTGTGATGCAAGTCTGAGAGGTTGTTGTTGTTTTTGTACCAGCAGGTTCAACCAGTGATGACGCAATAAAAGAGCCATATAGTGTAAATGTATTCCCCATAGTGAATGTACAACAGGAAGTGTCCACTGAACCCATTCCCCTCCTCGTCATTATGGATCCCACCGCAGTTCCAGGCAAACCCCGCCCCCGCTGCTCAGAAGGCCTGGTGACGCAAGCAAACCCCGCCCCCCGCTGCTCAGACGCCCTGGTGACGCAAGCAAACCCCGCCCCCCGCTGCTCAGAAGCCCTGGTGACTCAAGCAAACCCTGCCCCCGTATGTTTTGATGTTTAATCTGTGCATTTATAAGTTCAAACTTGGTCTTGATAGAAAGGAATTTCTCTCAGTAAGGAATGATGGCACATACACGAGTTTCCGCTTCAATGGACTGTCTGTACATTGATCCGTTTAACTGCAAAACAAGACACTAGTCTTTTATACAGGCCAATTAATGATATGCCACCCAACTTGTAATATAGAGTATTAATATTATCTTCATTGTTTCTCTGCTGGCCTTTACCGCGGCCCTTAGTCTGAGGACATGCTATTCAAGGCCCGTCCAAGGTCCCATTCTCAGCTGTCCTCGTGTCTTTGACTTTTATCGTCACACCAGCAAAGGTGTAAGGGCACACACACACACACACACACACACACACACACACACACACACACACACACACACACACACACACACACACACACACACACACGTCCTTGTCCCGCTCAAGTTTGAAATAGGAACCGACATTTCATTAGAGGGCTTTCTATTGTTAGAGTGCTTGAGGTGGTGTTGAGTGTCTGTGCCCCCCCTTCCCCCCCCCCCTCCATGTGTCTTTGTCTTCAGTCCTAAGTCCTCACCATCGCTCAGACTGAGAGGAAGACATTGGCCGTTGCGTGTGGGCTCTGAGAACATCATGTATTCTCTAAAGGATGTTTTACTTCTGATGAAGCAACGCACATGTCAGAGAGACATACAGCACAGCAGGTACAGTAGGCCAACTATTATAATTATTATGAATTATGGTAACAGTTATAGTAACTTCTGCATGTACTGTATATTTCATGGTGTTCACATAACTGCTGTAGCATAATATTCTATGCAGCTCTTAAATGAGGATTCAGGGATTACAGATGAAGATCTGAGGTCATTGGTATCTATATATGCAATCACAATAAGTGCCATTGCATGATTTTACTTCTTTCACAATATTGTATCTGGGACGTTTATAATGAGTGAAACAATGTGTGTGCATACTGTATACATCAAAATAAGCTTTTACAAATCTCTCAACAGTTTTCAACAGTTGTTTCATCCTGATAATCTGTTACCCCATTCACATGTAGCAGTGGTTCTCAACCTGTGGGTCAGGAAAATCATCAACCTTGGGTCCCCACATGATTCTATTTTTATGACAGATGACAGTGAAGTGACAATTTAAGAACTTTTAAGACCTCAAAAAGAAAAGAAAAGACAAAGACCAATACTGCATGAAATTAATCAACAAACTAGGCCTACTATAAAAACTGGTCATATTTCAGAAATATGATGATTATTTAGTTAAAATATGATGATAATTTTGGGGGTTGAGAACTAGGCTCATACAGTTGAATTGTCAGCTTCCCTCACCTGTGTAACCAGCTGTGATATACTGTACTGCAATGTAGAAATACTCTGTTACAAGTTAAAGTCCGGGATTCAATATTTACTTGAATAAAAGTACAAAAGTATTGGTATGAAAATGTACGTAAAGTACCAAAAGTTGAAAGTACTCATTATGCAGAATGACCCATTTCAAGTTTTCAAATGTATAAAATGTATACAAATCTTTTGAAAACAGCAGATCTACAAGCTCACAATGGGTCGCATCGCGACACATTGTGAGCTTGTAGATCTGCTATTTTCAAATGGCCGAAATGTATGCAGGGCTGAAGTTAATGTATGTTTTGTTATAATCAAAATCTATAAAGTAACTAGTAACTAAAGTTGTCAAATAATTGTAGTGGAGTAAAAGTATATTATTTGCCTCTGAGATGTAGTGGAGTAGAAGTAAAAGTACTGAAAATTGGAAATACTCCAGTAAAGTAAAAGCACCTTAAAATTGAACTTTTTGTGAAACTTTCCACAACATGTTTGTTGTTGTGGAAAGTACAAAAATATAGTTTGATGGAACATTATTTTGTTATACCACTCTTGAAGTGATGCATTTGTACATTGACTGAGCATGACTAACATCGCTAATTGACAAGATAGTAAGTACAACTGTTGAACAGTATGTTCAACAGTTTTCTGAGATTGTCTGCATTTGATAAAAGTGAAAAAGAAGACAATTCATGAAGTTGCAGATGTATTTTATTCTACTAAACAACGAGGCATGCTTATAGAGACACTGATACTTATTCTACTGAACAATAAGGCATGCTTATAGAGACACTGATGCTGATACAGATGTATTTTATTCTACTGAACAATGAGGCATGCTTAGAGAGACACTGATGCTGATACAGATGTATTTTATTCTACTGAACAATGAGGCATGCTTATAGAGACACTGATGCTGATTAGGGGTGGGACGATATATCAATATCGTGATATATCGCGATACTTTCTCCCGCAATAAATAATCGATATACTGCCGGAAAAAAATCAATATTATTATTATTATTTTTTTTTGGTGATACGTTGTTTTTCCGACTGTATTTGTGTAATGATGATTTTGAACAGTTTGGTGCTATTTTATGTGTTTATGAATTGAATACAAGGAATATTGTGATACATCGTTGGTGAAATTTCATGCAATATATCGTGATATCACAAAATATCGAATATTGTGATATCATTTTTATCAAGGGCCTAATATCGCCACAGATATTGTATCGTGAGATACCCATATCGTCCCACCCCTAATGCTGATACAGATGTATTTTATTCTACTGAACAACGAGGCATGCAGGGAGACACTGATACAGATGTATTTTATTCTACAGAACAACGAGGCATGCTTAGGGAAACACTGATGCTGGGGCAACAGGTGTCTCAGAAAGGATTATTCATCAATGAGCTTCACTCTTCATCCTGGCCTTTCTGAAAAGGAAGATAATTCAAAGTATACATATTTAAAGATCACACCGGTGACATTACATAACAATGTCTATTCACAGCTTTAGCCATACTGTATATCGTACATAAACATTTATAATTTTCCCATTAATTCTCCAAAGTCGTCTGAACGTACCTGAATAGTTAAGTCAATATTGGCTGAAATCATTGTACGGTAATAAGTCATGGATATTTATTTTACGATGTTTAACCCTTATTTTTCACCCAGTGCCAATGCCTAAGCTGTAATCCTGGGCGCTACTCTCCTCTGCCAGCCTGGGGAGAGCCCCGAACTGAGCTCATGCTTCCTTCAACGCATGAGGAGTGAGCAAGCCGCTTCTTATCACCTGACAGGGGGGAGTGTCCCCGGTAGGACGTAGCTTCTTATCACCTGACGGGGGAGTTTCCCCGGTAGGACGTAGCTTCTTATCACCTGACAGGGGGGAGTGTCCCCGGTAGGACGTAGCTTCTTATCACCTGACAGGGGGGAGTTTCCCCGGTAGGACGTAGCTTCTTATCACCTGACAGGGGGGAGTGTCCCCGGTAGGACGTAGCTTCTTATCACCTGACAGGGGGGAGTGTCCCCGGTAGGACGTAGCGTGTGGAAGGAACACGTTATTCCCAGTTCCAGTTCCTTTTCCCCTCCATCAGGCGCCCCGGCTGACCAGGGGGAGGCAATATAGAGACCAGGATTACTGCATGTTTTTGTGAGGGTATTAACTACCCTAGGGGACACGGGGAGAACATGCAAACTCCACACAGAGTAGACCCTTTCTCCAACCCCACCTAGGGTATGGGCACTGATGACGCGGAGGAGAGGACACGCCCACAGCGTCCCCTGGCGGGAATTGAACCCAGGACCTTCTAACTGTGAGGAGACAGCGCTACCGACTGTGCCCCCGATGCACATTGAATGTTAAGATAACTTTGACAATACATAATTATATTTAGTGTGTTGGAATACCTGTGTCAATCAACATGAAGTGTCTTCATGTTGATTTGACATAGTGACATAGTGACATAGTGCCATAGTGACATAGTGACATAGTGCCATAGTGACATAGTGGCATAGTGCCATAGTGACATAGTGACATAGTGACATAGTGATAGTGACATAGTGACATAGTGATATAGTGACATAGTGACATAGTGTAATCAAATCACACTGACCTTGGATCCCACATCGCGGCTCTTGGCACGCAGCTTGTTGACTTGAGACTCAGCGATGTCAGCTCTCTCCTCGGCCTCGTCCAGCTCATGCTGCAGCTTACGGAACTTAGTCAGGTTGCCGTCGGCCTGCACCTCCTGTGGTGGAAAAAGTACTCAAATTGTTTACTGGATTATACCAGGGTCAGTCCACCCTTAGGCTTCCCATGTACAGTATAACGCACAAACTTTTTTTGTTGGTCTTTTTTTATTGCGCTTTTTTTTCTCTAAGCACCTTAGCGTCTATAAGTATATCATGCACAGTATACATACATTGCTGCTATGCTCAGGCACCTTAGTCCCATGGTTCTCAAAGTGGGGTCCGGGGACCCCCAGGGGTACTTGAGGGGGTTCCAGGGGGTACCCAGCTAAATGATGGATAGGAACCAAATGGACCCTTATGGGTCTGTAACTCTGAGAGTGTACAAATGGAACCAAATGGACCCTAACGGGTCCATTTGGTTCCATTTGTACACTCTCAAGAGTTAGATTAACATTGATTTTACAATGTGAATTGGGGTCCCAGAGATAGAAATGCCATTAAATGGGGGTCCGTAGGCCTAATGCATGTCAAACTGGGGGTCCTTGAGATTAAAATGGTTGAGAATCACTGCTAGAGAGCCGTAAAAAACCTTCTCTTATGGGGGTCCCTGGCTTATCTTTTCAAGTGGGGGTTCGCGAGGTAATAAGTGTCAATTAGGGGGTCCTTGACATGAAAAAGTTTGAGAACCACTGCCTTAGTCTGTCTCTTATCTCAGGTACTTTGTAAATATGTAGATAACTTGTTTTTTGGCTTCTATTGTTCTCTTGTTTGATCTCCTTCCCACTTAACCCCCTACCCCTCTTCTTCTTCTCTCTCTCCCCACTCTTCTTTCTACGGAATCTAACGTTGCGATGGGAATGATGTACAAAAACACATTTCACCCACTTTTTTACCTTGTAAACCTGTGATGTGACAATAAACCTGATTCTGATTCTGATTCTGATACTTAAGTAAAAGTATCAATACTGCTATGTGGAAATGCTCTGTTATGTAAAAGTCTGGAATTCTAAATTTACCTGAGTAAAAGTACAAAAGTATTGGCATCAAAATGTACTTGAAGTACCAAAAGTAAAAGTGTCCAGAATGTCCTGTCTAAAATGTGTTTGTCTAAAAAGGCTTTTGAAAATAGCAGATCTACAAGCTCACAACATGTCGCCATGAGACGCGTTGTGAGCTTGTAGATTACATAGGGCTGAAGTGGTTAATGTATGTTTTGTAATAATAATAAAAAACTGCAAAGTAACTAGTAACTAAAGTTTTCCAATAATTGTAGTGGAGTAAAAGTATAATATTTGCCTCTGAGATGTAGTGGAGTAGAAGTAAAAGTACTGAACGTTGGAAATACTCCAGTAAAGTAAAAAGTACCTCAAACTTCTACTTAAGTACAGTACTTGATTAAATGTACTTGGTTACTTTCCACCACTGTCAGTGCACAGGAGTACAGTTGTGTTGCTACCGAAGCGATACAAAAGCTAATTGAATGATTGAATGGGGTGAAAATATAAAGAAACAAAAATACAGTGCATAGAAATAACTATCTTTGCATAGTCAATTACTGCTCTGGGCGTGGGATACAGTACATGAAATTCTGCTGTTCACACAGTATGGGTAGTACTTACATTCTCTTCTGAAGCTCTCTTGTAGGATTTCAGCTTGAGCTGCAACTTGTCCACCAGATCTTGCAGGCGAGTCAAATTCTTGCGGTCTTCCTCAGTCTGAAAACAGAACATAAACAATACATTTTACATTTAAATGGTGATTCGTCAGACTGTCTCAGACTTTTTATCTTTGATCTAATTGGAATGATACCTGGTAAGTGAGCTCCTTGATACGTCTCTCATATTTCCGTATTCCCTTGATACAATCACTGGCCCTTTTCTGTTCTATCTCCACTTCACTTTCAAGTTCTTTTACCTGTAAGGTTGTGGGGAGACAGGTCGAATCAGAATCAGTTTTATTGTCACTTTCACAATACACACTAGGCATGCAGGGGAGCAAAATACCATTCTCCACAACTCATGGTTATTCACATTTAAAAACAATAGACACATTAAAAAGAGGCAAGGCCGTTAAACAAATAAAAAAGGAGAGAGAGCAGACAACGTTGGTAAAACAATAAGTGCTGATGCATTCAAAGTGCAATATAGATAAAGTGCTATTCATCCCTCAAGATGTTAGTTTTGGGGGCAATATGTGGCGAGCGTTCAGGGTTCTGATGGTTCGGGGGAAGAAGCTGTTGGATGACCTGATGGTGCTTCCCCCTAAGCTCTCCAACCGCCTACCAGATGGCAGGAGTTCAAAGAGATGGTGGGAAGGGTGGGAGGAGTCAGACATTATTTGTAACGAAGTAGCCTTCTCTTATATAGTTATGATATTATTTTCTAAATGAAAAACTCACCCTGGCCTCCAGCTTCTGCACCTGCTTCTTGCCTCCCTTCAAGGCGATCTGTTCAGCCTCATCCAGACGGTGCTGCAGGTCCTTGATGGTTTGTTCCATGTTCTTCTTCATGCGCTCCAGGTGAGCGCTGGTGTCCTGCTCCTTTTTCAGCTCCTCTGCCATCATGGCAGCGTCAGTGATGGCCTTCTTGGCCTTTTCTTCAGCGTTTCTGCACTCCTGCAACGCTTCATCCACCTCTGTCTGAAGCTGGGCCGTATCGGCCTCCAGCTTCTTCCTCTGGTTTATCAAGCTAATGTTCTGGTCAGAGATTAAATCATATTTGATCATGTATTTACGTCACAATAATTTAGGCTAATTTTGGTAACACGTATTCCTGTATACTATATAATATATATTATATATTAATGTATTGGCTACCTGTGAGTTCAGCAACTGGACCCTTTCACTGATATCCAGCAGCTCTTGCTCAGCAAGCTTGCGGGCTCTGTCAGTCTGTTCCACCAAGGATCTCAACTCCTCCAACTCTGCCTGCATGAGGTTGTTGCGTCTCTCAACGATGGCAATGTTCTCCTTCAGATCATCATTGGCACGAAGAGAATCATCAAGCTGCAGTTGAGCATCCTAAAAGATAAAAAAAAAGGAATAAGTATTTTAGGTGCTTTTGTACCAACAGAAAGTTTTTGTTTTGTTTCGCACTTGTACCTTTAGATGTGCTTGAACAGACTTGAGTTGTTTCTGAGCCTCAGCTGCCTGCCTGTTGGCCTGGCTGAGCTGGATCTCCATCTCATTGAGGTCTCCCTCCATCTTCTTCTTCAGGCGCATGGCTTCATTCCTGCTGCGAGTCTCTGACTCAAGAGAGCTTTGAAGAGTATCCACGATTCTCTGTTGGTTTCTCTTTGCCGTCTCCATCTCCTCATCCTTCTCTGCTAGCTTGCGCTCAATCTCAGCCTTCACCTGATTAAATTCAAGCTGTGCTCGAAGGTTCTTCCCTTCCTCATGCTCCAGTGTGGCCTAGCATGAGAAGAACAATGTGGTGTATAACAATTGCAGGTGGAATTATAACAAACTATAAGGTAAGTTCAAATGTCATCATAATGTACCTCTGCTTCCTCCAGAGCTGCTTGAATCTCACACTTTTCTTGCTCGAGCTGTTTTCGATTCTTCTCAAGCTCATGAATACTCTTTCCAGTCTGAGCAATTTGCTCAGTGAGGTCAACTATTTCCTCTGAGGATGAAGACAATAATTGTCATAATACAGTAATAGGACAATGATTTTAAAAGATGCTTCAATAGAACACATATCTCCTTACCCTGTAGATTCTTGTTCTCTCTCTTCAAAGTCTCCAGGTGGTCCAGACATTCTTCATAGGAGTTCTTCAGTTTGAAGAGATCAGTGCTCAGAGATCTTGACTCCTTTTGGGAGCTCTCCAGCTCTACTTGAGACTCCTCATACTTCTGCTTCCACTCTGCCAAGACCTGGAGGAAACAAGAACATGCGACTTTGTCTCCTTCTTTTTAATGGGAACTATTTACCTGCAGTGAAATAATAATGTCAACCTTGTCAAAGTTCCTTTGCTTCTTGTCCAGGGCAGCAGCAGCAGCATTAGATCTCTCCACGTCCACCATGAGATCTTCAATCTCATTCTGCAGTCTGTGTTTGGTCTTCTCCAGGGAAGAACATTTAGCATTAACAGCCTCTACAGCCTCCTCAGCATCCGTAAGACGCTGAGCCAGCTTCTTCCTGGATGGTGAAGAGTGTAGAGAAGTTCAAGGAAGATGTCTGTCTAAAAGGTGTGCCAACACACTAAATAACATATAAGGTTCGGTACTCACTTGGCTTCCTCCAGCTCTTCAGTCCTCTGGATGGCATCAGTCTCGTACTTGGATCTCCATTGAGCCACCTCAGAGTTAGCCTTGGACATGCCTCGCTGCAGTTCAGCTTTGGCCTCCTGCTCCTCTTCAAACTGTTCCCTCAGCAGGTCAGAGTCGTGGCGAGCAGACTGCAGTGCATGGGCTAATGCATTCTTGGCCTGAAATTTGAACAAAATTGAATCCACCTTATGTCATTCAATCTACTAATTATAACTAACTATTATAATTATGTATATGATTATTTGTTACTTTGACTTCTTCCTCCAGTTGTCTTTTAAGATCTTCAATCTGCTGACTGTAGGATAGTTTTCCTCTGGTGAGTTGAGACACCAGAGAGTCCTTTTCCTCAAGTTGGCGTGAAAGTTCACCTGATTAGACATGAATGTTAATTCAGTGCCTTTGAGTGACGTATTTTAATAGGCCCTTTATTAAAATCAATGCAGCATTTACCGTTCTCAGTTTGAAGCTTGGCTTTTTGCAAGGTGAAGTCATTGATGGAGCGCTGTCTCTCTTCAGCCTTTGTTTTATATTCATTCATCTGATCTTCCAGAGTCCTGCACATTTTCTCCGAGCTAGCCTGCAAATAAATATCTTCATGTCAAGTCAGATTAAGTGATTACTCATCACTTTGTTATCTAAGGTACATTTAATAGAACACTTACAAAAACTAGACAACTAGAAATACCGCATTGAGGTTGTATGCCTCCACCAACAAGTTGCTGTTTACGTGGTCGTCTGTCCAGACTCATATAGTAGATGTAGTACTAGTGAATTAAGACTTTGATGGAATTTAATGAACAAGTTTTGTGAGGTCACAGTGACCTTGACCTTGTCCTTTCACCAAGGTCGGGACGAACAGACAGACCTGGAAAACCTGGAAACACACTGTGATCCTCCGGCATGTGGCACCATACAAATGAAGCATTGCGCATACTGTATGCCGTTTAACCCAACATAAGCAGTGCACTATGTACCTTGGACTTAAGGATCTGCTCCATGCTAGAGACCACATCATCCAACTCCAGTCTGACCTCGCTCTTCTCCTTCTCCAGTTTCTGTTTGACCCGCTGCAGGTTGTCAATCTGCTCTCCCAGGTCAGCCACACTGTCAGCTTGTTTCTTCCTCAGGGTGGCAGTGGTGGCCTCGTGATGCAGAGTGGCCTCTTCAAGGTCTCTGCGGATCTTCTGGAACTCGGCCTCCCTCTTCTTGTTCATCTCAACCTGGGCAACCGTTGCTCCACCAGCCTCCTCCAGCCTCTCGCTGATCTCCTCCAGCTCTCTGCTCAAGTCAGATCTCTGCTTCTCTGCCTTTGCTCGAGCAGCTCGCTCTGCCTCAAGCTCCTCTTCTAGTTCCTCAATGCGGGCCTACAAGACACGGGTCAAATGCATCTTAATCAAGCTTCAATTGCAGGACATAATATTGTTATTCAACAAGTTGATTTAACTTTCATTACCTGCAACTCCTTCAATTTTTTCTGGAGTTGAGCACTCATTGCTTGTTCGTCTTCAATTTTTCCATTAAGTTGGCTGATTTCGAAATCTTTTCTGCGTATGGCAAAATGTTACAGTGCATTACACCTTGACAGCATACTTTTAAATCGTATTATACACTCACAAACTCATGTAGTGGTCATTACTTTTTCAGCCTCTCTTCTAGTTGCTGCTTGTCATTTTCCAGGTCCATTATACTCTCTTGACACAACTTTAAGTCTCCTTCAAACTTCCTCTTAGACCTCTCAAGATCCATACGAATCTTCTTCTCTTGCTCCAGGGACCCTTCGAGCTGTTGCAAGTGATATACTTAGTTAGAATTATTAAGTTATATATTTTCCATGAAGTTGGGCGCTCGGGTGGCGCAGTGGTAAAGTATCTGCCCACCACCGCGGAGGTTGTGGGTTCAAATCCACGTGGTGCATCCGGCTTTGTTGGGGCGTCTATTTGAACACAATTGCCCCCGTGTTCGGGGGAGGAAAGCCGGGCGGGGAGGAGGGTGTTCCTGCGCGTACTCTTACGGGCTGAGGGGGGCGGCACCTGTCAACATGGAGCGCTGGGCGGGAGGAGTAGGACGAAGGCTCTACGTCCTCCCGGTGGGGGCTCCTCACTTGCAGGTGAGTCAGTAGGGTACGACAGCAGTGACAACACAGACATGTGTGTGGGGATGCATAACGACTAAATTGGGGTGAAAAGGGGGTAAAAAAATATCAAATCTTACATCGTCCACTTGCTGTTCCAGCTTAGCTTTGGCCTTGGTCAGAGAGTTGACTTTGTCTTCCTCTGACTGCAGGTCATCCAGTGTCTGCTGGTGAGCCTCCTGTAAGGCCTTCTTCTCCTTGGTCAGCTTGGCGATGATTTCATCCAGAGAAGCCATTTCCTCAACCATATTCTTCACCTGTGGGGGGCAGGGATGTTGTGTTATTTATGATCTCATATAGTTCAGGCGCTATAGAATACCAAAGTGCTGATGTCACTCGTTCATCCCCTGGGGTCACAGAGGTTTTCCTCTATGGAGAATAACATCGGATCATTTTAAAATTGTCTCGTATAAGAATTCATTGTACAGGGTTAGGGCTGTATGTCCATAAATAAACAAACTGTCCCGGCGGTATTGTCAGGGAGGTGGCTTTGTATCGTTTACAGTAGTCAGTCACTCAAATGTGATATGTTTGGTCTGTTTCTGGCGAAAATATAGGAATGCGTAAATTACGTCAGACTTCGATGCTCTATTGCGAACATACAAATAGATTTTTTTGGTTAACACCTTGTTCTCGGTGGCATGCTTCTCTTTCTCCACTTTAGACAGAGTTAGTTCCAAGTCATCGAGATCCTTCTTCAACTCAGAACACTCATCCTCCAGTTTCCTCTTCTTCGCAGTCAGTTCTGCGTTGATCTCCTCCTCATCCTCCAACCTCTCTGAAAACTCTTTGGATTTAGCCTCCAGCTGAATCTTGCTCCTGATCAGGCCCTCACATCTCTCTTCAGCGTCACCAAGATTATCTTGCTCCTGTCATTGAAAACACGCAGGATAACGTACAAATGTGATGTAATGTGATTTATTTTCATTGTGGCCACGCATTCATTTAGAATATACATTTTTAACATACCGATTGGACTCTGAGCTGTAGGTCATTCTTCTCTTGGAGAAGAGTGACCGTTTTCTCTTCCAATTCCTTCTTTCGGGCTTCAGATTTTGCAAAGGCCTCTTTAAGTTTGGCAAACTCCGCCTTCAGGTTAGCCATTTCCTTCTCAGACTCCGCTGACTTCAACAGTGGCTTGATCTTGAAGTACATCCTCATCCATGGCCAATTCTTGACCACCATGAAGGCACGGATGTTCCACTGGATCACCAGCAGTGCTTCCCTGCAGAATAAAAACGGATTAAAAAACAAAATCTATATGTAAGTCATTAATGTCTGATTCACACAGCAGGAAAGATGTTTTGTTTTGGTTAGGGATGTAATGGTCAAAAAAAGAAGAGAAAAAACCTCAAGATTAGTTTTGTATTGTATCACAGTGTTGGGGTCATGGTGCGTTTGGCACCAATTGGCGTTTGGTACAATGGGTGAAAAAATACCATTACCAATTCTTAACAGTTTTCCTTATTTAATGCAATATATTTTCCTCTTAAACTTGAACTGCAACGTCTGACTAAAATAACAGATTATTTGTCATATTATAATATAAGTTATGAAGATAATATTTCAATATGGCCACAAATATTAGACAGTCAGTACACATGAGTGCTCCGAACTATGGGTGGCAATCTATACGGTATGGAGTTTTGATAGGAACTTGTGTTACACTCAGAATGGGGTTGAAACCCACGATTGTCATTGGTTGTTTACGTAAGTGTTACTTATGGTGTGAATGGCCATGACCCAGAGATGCCCACGAGTCTCTGAGCTCGAGTCCGAGTCGAGTTTCGAGTCTTTGGCCTCAAGTCCGAGTCAAGTCTCCAGTCTTTGAGGGTCGAGTCGAGTCTCAAGTCGCGTGTACTGTATGGCGACTCGAGTGCAAGTCTTTGACTCGAGTCCCCATCTCTGCAATGACTACTTGCCTGCGCTCAGCAGTCATGATGAAGTCAAGTCTTGCCATAAAACCGCGAGCTTTGGCCTGGATACCAGAGATAACTAGAGCCAGTCTGTCGTCTCGCATCTCCTCCAGCTGACCCAGCAGCCCAGCTTTAAAGAACACCTGAAAGACAGTTTTTTTTTACTTTACTGGAGCATTTCCAATGTTCAATACTTTTACTTCTACTCCACTACATCTCAGAGATAGTTACCAGTTACTTTGCAGATATACATTATTACGTTATTAAACAACGTAACCTAAGCGATTTGAAAATAGCAGATCTACGAGCTCACAACGTGTCGCATTGCGACGCGTTGAGCTTGTAAATCTGCTATTTTCAAACATTTTAGTACTTTTACTCAAGTACATTTTGAATTCTGGACTTTGAACAGAGTGCTTCTACATTCCACATGCTTAGCAAAATCTGTTCTATCAAACTATGAAATACTCACCTTGGTGTGTCCCAGTTTGTACTGGGTTTGATCAATTTCCTCCAGAGAACCTAAGAGTTTCTCCGCAGCCTTCTTGTTGTCAATGAACTGGCCGTCTGGGATTGCACTTGGGTTCAAAATGCGGTACCTTTGAGAAATAATAGAAACATTCAAGCAAAAGTACAATCGAATAGATTTTTTTCTTAAACATTGTTAAATGAGCAGTAGTTCTCTAATACCTACCTCTGTTTGAAATCTCCATAGAGGATCCTGTTGGGGAAGCCCTTCCTGCAGATCCTGATGCCTTCCAGTACACCGTTACAACGGAGCTGGTGCATCACCAGAGGATTCTCCATGATCCCAGGAGTCTTGGTCTCGTTGGGGATGAGGCAGCGCACAAAGTGAGGGTGAGTAGACCTCAGGTTAGTCATCAGCTTGTTCAGGTTCTCCTGTAGGTGAACCATCAGGGATACCAGTATTATTTGCCACTCTAACACATTCTTGGCATGTATTGAAATGTAAAGGCAATGTCCCAATCTGAGCTGTTTATACTATTGTGTTGCTCTGTAGATTAGTAGCTCCAAAATACATGTTTCTTCATTAGCTTATCTCAGTCTTATCTCAGTCTTCAACAGGGGGTCCGCGACCCCTAGGTCCTCCGAGTTACTCCAGGGGGTCCGCCAAAGCCAAAAAGCTTCCAAACCACAATTCTAACTATTCTACTTGATGATCAATGACCTTGGTTTGTTTACATTATCTCACCCTATGCAAAGCAGATACAGTTTGGAAGGAGGAACCTTTCTTCTTTCTTCCTCCAGAGTCTAGAACAATTTGAAAAGACAGCTGTATGAATCATTGCTTACTAATTCCATTTTGAAAAAACTGTTACTAGCCTAATAACCAGGGGTGCACATAACTTTTTAGGTCTGGTACGCAGAAGAGCACCTGGACATGTGACTTGGTGCGCATGGCGCCCGTCCCGTTTTGTCAACGGGGGGGGGGTTTGTCAACGGGGGGGAGGGGTCAGCACGGTGCCCACCGGACAGTTTTGTCAACGGGGGGGGGGGGGGGGGGGGCGAGAAAAAAAGGACGCTCTGCTTCTAAATTCCGCCGATTTTCGCCGTTTTTTTTCTCACGCTGTTAGATAAAGCCCCCAAGGTTGGTGCCCTGTGCTGCTGCGCTGATTTTATCCGCCAGATTGGGACGTTCACGGCATATTTTGCACCATTACTGTGCGTTCATCATCGGTGACGAGTGCCTCTAACAGCCGCTGCTGGCTGCGTGCACGCAGCGAGGCAATGCGAGGCGATGCGAGGCGACGCGAGTCATATCTCTACCCCTGTGCGTAATGGCTGTACATGGGGCCGACGGGTGCTTTAGAGTGATTGTGTGAGTGTGGCTTCAGGAAGTAAATTCCTAGCCTCGATCTCCAGGCTTTTATTTTTTAGTTTTGCTAAAAAATAAAAGCTTGGAAATTCCTGTCCCAGCTGTTGGTGCGCAAAAGCGCCTCGCGTCGCCTGATGTGGTGCGCATTTTTTATTTTGGGTGCGCATGCGCACCTGCGCACCAGTTATGTGCACCCCTGCTAATAACCTATATGAACCATATAGTGTGCTGCAAACAGCAGGGAATCCAGAAAGAATTGTAATATATTTGTGGCTACAGTATATTAAGGCTTATCAGTGGTAAATGGTGCATTTGCTGTATATAGTGCCCGTATTCAAAGGAAGCACTTTACAATGAGCATTACATTTACACACACACACTTCCACACACCGATGGCAGGGGAAATCATGACAGGCACCAACCTGCTCATCGGGAGCAGTTAGGGGTTCAGTCAGTGTCTTGCTCAAGGACACTTTGAGGCTCTAACCCAGGGGAGGCCGTGGATCAAACTGGGAACCTTCCGATTCCCAAGTGGCCACTCCCCCTCCTGAGCCACTGCCGCCCCACCATGAGAACAGAAATATTAGTGTGTTTTATTAATACATACCAGCGTCAGACCCTGCATAATCTACAAAGAGGAGGGATAGCAGTTTAAGATTCGACTTCTGGAAGAGTCCGACGACCGTCTCATTCAAAGGGTCTTTGTTCTTCACGAGCCAGCTGCTGATGTTATAATCCACGGTACCAGCGTAGTGAACCAGGGAGAAATGAGCCTCTGGTTTCCCTTTGATAAGCCTTGGCTTCTGAAAGTTGTTGGACTTCCCCAGGTGGTTGTCGTGTAGCTTAGCTTTGAAGGTGGCATCGCTGGCCTTGGGAAACATGCACTCCTCTTCAAGGATGGACATGATACCCATGGGCTGAGGAGAAGGAGATAATGTACTTTGAAGAAGAAATAACAACTTGCTAGATAGTCATATACCTTTTATTGATCCATGAACACAGTGTTTTTCAAGCTCTCACCTTTTCAATCAGGTCAATACAAGCCTGTAAGTCCATGCCAAAGTCAATGAAAGTCCATTCAATGCCTTCTTTCTTGTACTCCTCCTGCTCCAGCACAAACATGTGGTGGTTGAAAAACTGTTGCAGCTTCTCGTTGGTGAAGTTGATGCAGAGTTGCTCAAAGGTGTTCAACTGCAAAAGGACAAAATACAAAACATTAGCATAGATTTCCTTTACACGCTCACTAAGGTTTGTCTTAACTCAACGTGAAAATGACAGCTAATAACACAAAGTCCTTATTGTCAAGTTAGCATAACTCACATCAAAGATCTCAAACCCAGCAATGTCCAGTACACCAATGAAGTACTGACGGGCCTGCTTGGTGTCCAGGTTTTGGTTGATTCTCACCACCATCCACATGAACATTTTCTCATACACTGACTTAGACAGTGCACCGATTGCGTAGTTCACCTATAGCACGAAAGCCAAAAATATATGAAAATTACATTCATTTTAAGAACATCATTTGTCATTTAAAGGATACCACACAGTCTCTCATAAGGATAAGGATAATTCCTTTTAACAGGTTGTTCATGAAAGTCCTTGCGGTCTTGTTTCCAATGAGAACCTGTGAGCAAGGGGTTAAGAGTCTTGCTCAGGGACAAATTTCATTTCATCGACACATATGCTGGCCTGGCCGGGAATCGAACCTGGGGCAACCAAGGCCTCTGGCTCCCTAGGCGGGCTCACTAACCACTAAGGTATGGCCGCCCCTATTTCCCTGTAATTATCTCATAACATAAAATGTCCTTCCTATGGATCCTTAGCTATACGCACATGGACTGTGGTTTGTGGCTAAAGAGGCTTCAGTTCAAAAAGGTAGAGCCCGCACACCAAAGCAGGTCAAACATGTACTTCTTTATTACAAAAAGAACAAGTTTTGATCCGCTGTGGATCTTCCTCAGGTCATATCAATCCTCCTATTCCTTCTATCAATCCATTAAAGACAATTCATCCTTACCATTGTGCCAACTACCACTCTACATAATTATCTTGCATACAAAAAAAAAGGAAAAGTAGCAGAGACCAACCAAAGCTGAGTATACAGTAATTATTAAATATAACTTGTACCTGGTTAACATCCTGTCCCTTGGTGACCCACTCGTTTCCAACTTTCACCCTTGGGTGACAGAGACCCTTAATGAGGTCAGCAGAGTTCAGGCCCATCAGATACGCAACTTTGTCAGCATCTGAGGAAATTAATTTAAGGTAAATTATGTCATTCTAGAAAAAGTGCTCCACGGAGCACAGGTCTCCGCCAGGTCAGGTAGATTATTGTGGGCCAGGATGGAATATGAACAATCAGACGGATCAGTCTTGATCACTTGACTATAGAGATAATGTGTACCGATGTGTGTGATGTTTGGACAAAATCTGTAGTAGTAATAAATTATTTTTTTTTGCAAAAATCTGCCTCCTGGTGGCGCTATAATAGGGCAATGTTGAAAGGGTGGCATGTGTTCCTCAACGTAGAGCGAATGTGCGTGCAAAGTTTCACCACAAACGGACAATCATGATTTTGTCATCATATCGTCTCTGTCGGGTGGAAACCTCATATGTTCCAAAACTGTTACATATCAGGATTAAAAAAATATATATCAAAAGTATCAGATCTACAAGCTCAAAGCTCGAGCTTGTAGATCTGCTACTTTTTCTACTGCTGCTTTTTTGTGACGCTGTAGTACGATCAAGCAGGGCGTACATTTTACTAAAAAACACAAAAAGTTATAAAATGGAGATAAGAGGTTTCTGATGTACCATCTTACGCCTAGTTGTTTTGTTTCTTCACAACAGTCTCACCTTCAGTACCATCAGCTTCAGCCTGTTCTTCTCTCTGCTTCTGCTTGAACTTCATGTTCCCGTAGTGCATGATGGCCCCGGTCAGCTTGTAAATGCTGTTCTTCTCTTCTTGAGTGAAGCCCAGCACGTCAAAAGCATCCTAAATAAAAATGTTCAGGATCAAAAGGATCAGAAAGTCCGGTAGAATTTGTAGATAATTTATTGTTTGACTTTGAAAGGATTGAGAACATAAAGCTCACATCAGTGGCTTTCAGCTCGTCAGCGTCATTGATGGAGGCTACCGTCGTCTCTCCTTGGGAGATGAAGGAGTAGTCATAGGGGTTGTTGGTGATGAGCAGCATTTCTGAAGAGAAGTTGAAAAAGTACAAACAGATAGATAGTATGATATTAAAGCTACAGTAGATAGCTTGTAGCATAACGGATTATGAGCAGTGAATTGCATATTTCTTACCCAGAAGTTCAGGCTTTGCCTGAGACAAGATCTGGTAGAAAATGTGGTAATCTCTCTCAGCTCTGAGCTGATAAGTCACACGGGACTTCTCCAGAAGATCTAGAAGGACAATGTGTTGTTGTTATTGTGCCACATCTACTCAGAATATGGCCTGCTTAGAGTATCTGGCATATTGCTCAATCAGTGACTTCTTGTTTCAGCTTGTCTCTCTTGACATATCGATCATATTTGTTAAAGGAAACAGGGAATGCAAACCCAGCTTTGTCATAACCCCCATTGTTTGCATCAATAAATACGTAACTGTTGCTTCCGTTTACTTACAAGTCTCAATATCAGCCGAGGCCAGCTTTCCTCTGTTGTCGAAATGAATTCGGATGAATTTACCCTAGAGGGTGAACATCATACATTTTCTGGTTGATTATTACTTTTATTTCATGATGGCTATAATACATATAATACACCTGTGTCTCTATAATCGCCAAGATACACACAAATCTGGAGGAGTTGTCATTCCTGATGGTCTTGGCGTTACCGAAGGCCTCCAGCGCAGGGTTAGCCTGGATGATTTGATCCTCCAGGGTACCCTGTGTTTGAAACACTTGAATTAATGATATGCATATCCTTTGACAAATGTTCAACAACATTCTTTACTCTACAAACCTTTTTCTCAGCAGCTGCATCTTTTTTCCCACTTGGCACAGCAGCAATACTGGCAAAATATTGAATGACACGCTTGGTGTTGACAGTCTTTCCAGCACCAGATTCTCCACTGAAATAAACAATGATGACGTTAGGTTATTCTATACTGTATGTAATGGTATTTTTGCTGTGTAAATGTATTTGACTTACGTGATGAGGATGGACTGGTTTTCTCTGTCTGTAAGGAAAATTAATGTTAGAAATATGGGCAGTGAATAGTGCAGTGGTGGTATGGCTTAATGGACAAATGTAGGTTTTTATACCTGCCAGCATGTACTGATAGGCATTATCAGAGATGGAGAAGATGTGAGGAGGAGCTTCAGCCCTCTTCTTTCCTCTGTAAGCAACAACCACTTCTTGGTTGTAGACCGGCAGAAATTTGTAGGGGTTGACCGTCACACAGAACAGCCCAGAGTAGGTCTACGAGATAATGGGATGGAGTAGTGGATATAGCAATGAGTGTGTAACTTTGTTGAGTCATTGAAGGAGAATGGTAACGATGCTGTAGTCTTACATAGATCATCCATGCAGCATAACGCTCTTTGAGGTTAAACAGTTAAACAGAATGGTAATGATGCTGTAGTCTTACATAGATCATCCATGCAGCATAACGCTCTATGAGGTTAAACAGTTAAACAGAATGGTAATGATGCTGTAGTCTTACATAGATCATCCATGCAGCATAACGCTCTTTGAGGTTAAACAGTTAAACAGAATGGTAACGATGCTGTAGTCTTACATAGATCATCCATGCAGCATAACGCTCTATGAGGTTAAACAGTTAAACAGAATGGTAAGGATGCTGTAGTCTTACATAGATCATCCATGCAGCATAACGCTCTTTGAGGTTAAACAGTTAAACAGAATGGTAAGGATGCTGTAGTCTTACATAGATCATCCATGCAGCATAACGCTCTTTGAGGTTGAACAGCACAGCCGGCTCATGCAGGAAGGTGAACATCGCCATGTCTTCAATTTTATCAAACTTTGGCGGGTTCTGAGGATGGACATCGTCCTCTTTCACGGTCACGGTCTGTAAAAAAAAGATGGTTCATCCTTAGACATGAACTGATAAATCATCGGATCATAATCTATATATCCCCACCTCAAATAAAAAATAATTAAAAAGAATACCTTCCCGAACTCAGTATCAACAGTAACCATGTCACCGTCCCGACTGGCGATGGAGCCCTTGACGTACTCCACCTCAGGGTCAGGGACGAAGCATGCCTTCTTCATGTCAAAGGGTCGAGTCTGGGCCTCCAGGCGCTCTATGTCCGATTTCCTCAGATAAGAAGCAGCCGGCCCGAAGTCTCTCATGGCCGGATCACACATGGTTCACCCTGCATGAGATGACCCGTCCTTTTCAGCCATGTTACGTCATGCTCAGTAAAGGGCAGTTTGACTGATTAGGTTTGTCATGTGACAATTTAAAATTGATCATCCACTCCATGCATGTATTTATCTATTCTGTATTTCTCATCATTACGTTGATTAGACCCACATTAGTTTACTACATCTACTTCTAGTGCAGAGACACATACGGCCACAGATTGACTTGTATTTACTTACTACTTGTACATATGTATTATTGTTGGTCTTCAGCAGTCGTTACAGTCTTTATAATTGTTACAATATATTGTAACAATTATTAGGATTGTAACAAAAACGATGTTAGTGATTCAAAATTGCAAGTCCAACAGAATGAAATTATTCATGTGCATCAATGTGCTTTTGTGAAGCAAAGCTTAACAAACAGACTGGTATCTGCCTCTTTCAAGTAAAATAATAATCTCAGGTTTTTACCTGGGCTGTTGTATTCCTCAGGAGATCAGATTCTGTGCTGTAGCCATGTGAGCCATGCAGTCAAAGGGATTATAACATTACTTCATCACATTTAAACCACACATCAACATCAAAATAATAAATCAACTTCTCATCAAAACCTGTATCAACCCTTAAGACCTGGAACGCATATGTGTCACTTTAGATTTCTTTGGCTATTCAAAAATAGCAGATATACAAGCTCATAGCGCGACACCAAAATATATATATTTAAAAAAAAAAAATCTGCTAGGATTTAGAAAGCATTTTAAGAATCGAACTCAGGCCTTAAACGGTTAAAATGTACTATTTTTTTAACCATTTTTTTTATACCTGTAACCCTGCCATCTGACAACAACGTTCAATCGTAATCTGAATATACTGTACAACGATTAATTTGATTCATTATACTTTATTTAAGTGTTTTGCTTACCTTTGACTGTCAACCTGAATATGCCCAGTGAAGTGATGGAGCCAGTAGCCGACGGGCGGCCGTACATCCACTAATAAAGGATGTGAGTCAAACCAAATATGGGGATGATTATCAGAGAAATGGCATCTCGATCGCATAAAGCATCCTCCTAATTGGGCATGTCCCTCCTCTCTGCTATGTGACAGGGCAGATGAGAACACAGGACGGACAGAGCGAGGGGAAGGCAGTGTGTGTGTGTGTGTGTGTGTGTGTGTGTGTGTGTGTGTGTGTGTGTGTGTGTGTGTGTGTGTGTGTGTGTGTGTGTGTGTGTGTGTGTGTGTGTGTGTGTGTGTGTGTGTGTGTGTGTGTTGCGGGGGTTGCGGGCTGTGGTGGTGGTGGTGGGGGGGTGATAAAAAGATTACCAGCACTCACTTAAAATGCCTTTAGATCATTCAATTTAGTTCAGTCATGGACTGCAACCCATTTAGACCTGGAACCCCATAACGTAACAATACCTTTCAAGCCGGGAACCCCTTGTTGGGGTTCTTGTTGCTATGTATGTACAGTACATAGCAACATCATTTTTTGGTAATCTTTGAATAAATATTTGAAGTTTTTCAGAAAACTTAAGGTCAGGATTTAGAAGGTGTTTTTTTTTTTAAATCAGCCTCAGGTCTAAATGGGTTAACACAATAAAATAACCTAAAAAGGACTTTAAAGTGAGTTGTGTTTCTTTCTTGAGTCTCATTCTGAAGTGAGAACCCTGTAAGAGTACATTTGGTTGAGATGAGCGCTCTGCTCGCATTCCTTTGAAGTTACACATCAGGTCTATTACGCACCTGTAAAACCATGAGCCATGACAATGACTTTAAACTTTAAGGAATGCTTGACACATTTAAGGAACACATTGACACATTATTCCTATTTTGGGGGCACGTCATTATAAGTGAGAATGTACAGAAATCTCCATAAACAGCAGATCTACAAGATGTGTTGCATTGTGAGCTTTTTGACATGTGACATGCGGCGGTGGAAAAAGTACTCACATGTTTTAAAAGTAAAAGTATCAATACCGCAATGTAGACGTACTCTGTTGCAAGTAAAAGTCTGGAATTCAAAATGTACTTGAGTAAAAGTACACAAGTATTGGTATCAAAATGTACTTAAAGTACCAAAAGTAAAAGTACTGACATGTTTGAAAATAGACGATCTACAAGCTCACAACGCGCCGCGATGTGACACGTTGTGAGCTTGTAGATCTGCTATTTTCAAATAGCCTAGGTATAAAATAGGGCTAAAAGTGGTTAATGTATGTTTTATAATGTAATAATTTATATCTGCAAAGTAACTAGTAACTAGTTTTCAAATAATTGTAGTGGAGTAAAAAGTACAATAATTGCGTTGGAGATGTAGTGGAGTAGAAGTAAAGAAGCAAAGCTTTTAGTTAAAAATATACGCTTTTAAAAATACATATATACTGTATATATTCAGAGATTTGCACACGTTTTCACGATTTCAAACATAGCTGATATATCTGCTATTTTTGAATAGCCCAAAGTATAAAATGTAACTTTGAGATCCAATGTGCTATATAGCTAAAATGACACATAATGCTATCCTGGTTTGAACCCGTTTAGATCTCGAATACCTTTCACGCCGGGAACCCCTTGTTGGGGTTCTTGTTGCTATGTACAGTACATAGCAACATCATTTTTGTTGTAATGTTTGAATAAAAGTTTTTCAGAAAACATATGTCAGGATTTAGAAGGCGTTTTTAGAATGGGTTAACAGCGGTCGACACGGATTCAGAGGTATGCGCGACACAAACGTCGTGTCACTGTCTGTGTGACCGTGATCACCGGGTGATTTATATCTCCGTCATGTCATCAGTGTGGATCTGTCAGCGTGATTAATGGCTCATCAGAATATCTCTGATCTGTCAAACGATACAGTGTGAAAGAGCAGAAATGTGAAGAGACGGAGAGCTGCAGCTGTTGTCTGCACGGCCGAGCCAAGACGGAGGCCAAAAGGTCACGCTAATGAGCTGCTCGTTTCATTATCACTCGTGTAAAGTAACTAAGTACATTTACGTAAGTACTGTACTTAAGTAAAATGAGGTATTTGTACTTTACTTGAGTATTTCCAATCTCAGTATACTTTTACTTCTACTCCACTACATCTCAGAGGCAAATATTGTACTTTTACTCCACTACAATTATTTGAAAACTTTAGTTACTTGGTAGATTTAGATTATTATTACAAAACATACATTAACCACTTCAGCCCTATATACATTTCGGCCATTTGAAAATAGCCGATCTACAAGTTCACAATGCATCGCATCGCAGAGACTGAACCTGGCTGTAATTCAACTCTGGTTCCAAACATGAGTAATTGCTTGACATTAACCAGCTAAACCCTGTATACCTTGTTGTCCATGGGGTCCCCCAGGGGTCTATAAATGGTCCACTCCTTTTCCCCCTCTAATAAACGTATTTGCTGAAAATAGCCGATCCTCAGATTTGTCTGGTGTTCCAGGCTACGTTGCAACTAACATCCATTTGGTTAGATTAACCACATGAACCCTGGTCATAATAATAAGACATTTAGCACAAATAGCCAATCTACAAACTAAGAATGTGTAGCAGCGCGACGCGCTGTGAGCTTGCAGATCTGCTATTTGCAACCAAGTGTAAAATCAGCCATTACGACGCCATCAAGGCACCGCCAACATAAATTTTAGTCGACAAAATCAACTGCCGATTTAGTCGACAATAACTCTCGCTACACTCTCCCCTTGGTTCAAAGTGTGTGTGTGTGTATATATATATTTATGATACCAACACATTTTGTACTTTTGAGTACATTTTGAATTCCGGACTTTTACTTGCAACAGAGTACTTCTACTTTGCAGTATTGATACTTTTACTTACTGTAAGTAAAACATATGAGTACTTTTTCCACCACTGATCAATTGTCTTTTGGTGCCGATGTGTCAAAATGTGAGCCAGTCATCTGTGCTGTGAACCAACCAACAGCTGTTTGGCATCAAGCATGCACTGCATTTACTGTTATATTTACAGTCTGTGACCAATGGCAGTGGAGCTGAATGTGTGAATGTGTGAAAAGTTCTCAGCACATATTTTAGACATGTAACGCCCGGGTATTAAACCACGGTCTCCCGCGTGGAAAGCCAACATCATAACCACTAGGCTAAGGGGGTGTGAAAGGTTCTCATCAAATATTCTAGACATTTAACGGCCGTGATCTGAACCCTGGTCTCCGGGTCACGGCACCAACGTAACGCCTGGGAGTTTTACACGGGTCCTCCGCGTGGAAAGCCAACGTCTTAAAGGGATAGTTCACCCTAAAAAATATATATAGTTTTTCCTATGGATCAGTCACCCCATGGAGACTTGAATTCATGGAAACGTTTTAGTTTTTTTGTCGCGTTCCTAAGACAATAATTTGATGAGCAACAGATCGGTAGGCAGCGGTTCCGGTAGGAGATACAAAGGAGACTCTTTGTGTCTCCTACCGGAACCGCTGCCGGTCATCAAATGATTGGCTTAGGAATGAGACAAAAACAAAACAAATATCCATGAATGAATTCATGGGGTGACTGATTGATAATTTTGGGGGTGAACTATCCCTTTAACCATTATAGCCTAATGGGGAATTCCCCCTTTGTCGGGGGAGATATTAGGGTTTTAGTCATCAAACAGAGGCTCTGGGCCTCTACTGCTACATTGAGAACTAGAAAAAGTGCTCCTCGGAGCACAGGTCTCAACCAGGTCAGGTACGTTATTGTGGCCTCCTGGTGGCGCTATAATAGGCCAATGTGAAAAGGGTGTCATTTCTTCTTAGGACTTTCACGGCAATCAGACACTGCATTCATGATTTGAATGATTTTGTTCCAATGCTAAATTAGACCTGCTGGTTACGCTATAACAGGCCAATGTGAAAAAGGGGGCGTTTCTTCCTCGGCATAGTGTGAATGTGCGTGGGAAATTTCACGGAAATCGCAAGCTGCGTGCACAGTTTGAGGCATTTTGTTCAAAACGGACCAATCCTGCAAACTTTAGCCAATCAGGATGGAATATGGGAAATCTGACAGATCCGTGTTGATCACATGACTATAGAGATACTGTGTAATGATTTGCATGACGTTTGGATAAAATCTGTAGGAGTAATATCAAAAAATGGGTTTTGCACAAATCGGCCTCCTGGTGGCGCTATAACAGGCCCATGTACAAAATTTGGGGCAGAGGTTCTGAATTGGCATCCAGGGAGTGTGTGTGCACAGTTTCGCAGCGACCGGGCCGACGGTGCCTGAGATTAGCTGGTCGCACACGGACAGGACACACGGACGGACACACGGACGGACGGACGGACAGGGGGTAAAACATACTCTCTCGGCATGCCTTTCGGCCTGGCGGAGACAATTAATTGGAATTAGCAGTTAGGAATCCTTACAAACTCTACCGAGGAACAGCCGATCTAACCAGGCTCATTCCAAAACACTCAGCAAATTCAATGCATGAATTGCATGTCTTTACTGGCGGGCCATAATTAATATGTTTTAGGAAGGAAGCCGCGAGTTATATAAAATCTGCCCTCGTGCCACAATTGACCCTGGGGCTCAAAATGTGGTCATGTCTGGCATAGAGGCATCAATGTAACCACATTAACCCATGTGTCCTTATTCTGGCCATGTCATGAAAGGTGAGCAATCTGCAGAAATCGGTGAACATTCGGCAGACATAACGGATCTACAAGCTCTTAACATGTCGCTCATAGAGCTTCTATTTTCGGTGAAGAGATTTTGGTGTAGAGGGAAAAAGGAGGGTTACCAAGTAAGCCTGCATGACCTCCTTTAAGAGGTTCAAAGACTCAAATAGATCGTTCATACACACTCGTTGAAATTGACGGTGCTGCCTTTTTTCAATGCAATGCTAAGCAGGATTCACAACTATAGTATGAGAGAAGTACAGTGTTTTGGTCCCGTTGTAGAGACCAAATATTTGACATTTCATTTTAGTTATGAGCTTGTAGATCAATTTATTTTTAAAAATTTGAAAATGTTTTGGTAGCACTTTACAATAATGACCCGTTATAAAGCATTTATAAACGTTTATAAGTAGTTTGTAGACTATTAACAAATCATTAACAACCTGTTTGTTGACATTCGTAAATGATTACTAAAACATTTATAACTACAGTTACAAATCATTTGTAAAATATTAGTAAGTAGTGAACTATTCATGAATAAGCCATTTATATACATCTGTAAAATATTATTAAATCATTTTTAACGACCCATTCTAAAGCATTTATAACCGTTTATAAGCAGTTTGTAGACTATTAACAAATCATTAACAACCTGTTTATTGACATTCGTAAATGATTACTAAAACCTTTATATCTACGGTTACAAATCATCTATAAAGGTATTAGTAACTATTCATGAATAAGCCATGTATAATACATCTGTAAAAGATTATCAAATCATTTGTAACTGATGTTACATAATATATACAAGCTATTGGTAGCTTGTTCATGTTTAACATATGCTTTGTTAAACATTCCTAAAGTATCTATAAATCCTTAGTACATGTTATTATGTGCCCTATAGTAAAGTGAAGACAGTTCATCATTTACAACTGTCTGTTAATGTGTTTGTTCATGTTTAACATGCTTTGTAAAACATTCCTAAAATATCTATAAATCCTTTGTACATGTTATTATGTGCCCTACAGTAAAGTGAAGACAGTTCATCATTTATGACTGTCTGTTAATGTGGACTTTCTCCTTACCTGTTGCAAACTACCTGGCTTTCATGAATGCAGACACCAAACAATTACTAGAATTATCATTCATATTAAGCAAATGATGCGTAAGACATTCGTAAAGAGTATGTAAACCATTTGTGGTGTTAGGGACCAAAAAAGTCACTACAAAGTACTACCAATCAACTCTAAATTGCCTGAAACGTACTCCTAACAGGTTTTTGGGGGGACGATTTTGGCCTCCACACTTAGTGATTATTTCGGATTTAACTTTCGTTTCGGTGGTGACCAACTTTCGTTTCGGTAGTTTGATTACAAAATGTAAGTTGTGTAAAAAATAATCTGACTATACTAAGTTGTTATTTGTTTGTTTAAGTCAGGCTATACTCTACTCAGAGTCATAACAAAATGTACTAAAGTACAGTGAACGTCTGTGCGGTTTGTCTTCATCACTGAAAATAACGTACATGTAAACTGATGTCATGTGCAGTTGGGGTGAAGAAACACAACCATTTCACTCCTAATAATACCTATTTGATTTGACATCCTGACTTGCTGCTGTAGCTGAGGCTTGAACCTGTTACCTGCGGCTCACTAGTCAGTGACTCTATCCATTCACCTACAGCTGTTTCCTTGGAATCTGCGGTTCTGAAACGTTTTGTTGTCAACCCCTCAAATTGACATGTATTTGGGCAGTGGACCCCAATGTGAAAATATGTAGTGTCAGGGCCCCCCATGAAAAAGATTTATATTTATGCTGTAACACATTTTTTTTTAAAGTTATTTGTCTTGTTTGTTGTTCAAGTCAAAGCACCAGGAAGGCTGTACTTGTCAGCCATCTGTTAGCTCAATGGGTTGAGACGCAGTATTCATGATCCAGAGGCCATGAGTTCAAATCCCATTGATGTCTTTCCTATGATTCTTTCCTTTGCAGACTGGCTTCCAGAAGATCAACTGAAAACCACCAGGAAGGCTATATTTGTCATCCAACTGTTAGCTCAATGGGTTGAGACGCAGTATACATGATCCAGAGGCCATGAGTTCAAATCCCATTGATGTCTTTCCTATGATTCTTTCCTTTGCAGACTGGCTTCCAGAAGATCAACTGAAAACTACCAGGAAGGCTGTACTTGTCAGCCATCTGTTAGCTCAATGGGTTGAGACGCAGTATTCATGATCCAGAGGCCATGAGTTCAAATCCCATTGATGTCTTTACTGTGATGCTTCCCTTTGCAGACTAACTTCTAGAAAAACAAGTTAAAACCACCAGAAAACCTGTAACTCTCAGCCAACAGTAACTGAGACCGAATTGGCTAGATTCGGTTTCAGTTACTAAGGTGGTGACTGGATTTGAACCAGGACACTCCTACAAGTTATTCTACGGATATCAGTCAATTTATCCGTTGCCCCAAGTTACCTGGGACACTTGACTCGAATGGGAATCGAACCCACTCAAGTCAAGTCATGTTATTGGACAGACGCTCTACCAGTCGAGCTATGCTGTTGGCTGAGAGTTACAGGTTTCCTGGTGGTTTTAACTTGTTTTCTAGAAGTTAGTCTGCAAAGGGAAGCATCACTAAGGATATCAGTCAATTTATCCGTTGCCCCAAGTTACCGGGGACACTTGACTCGAGTGGGAATCGAACCCACTCAAGTCAAGTCAAGTCATGTTATTGGACAGACGCTCTACCAGTTGAGCTATGCTGTTGGCTGAGTGTTACAGGTTTTCTGGTGGTTTTAACTTGTTTTTCTAGAAGTTAGTCTGCAAAGGGAAGCATCACAGTAAAGACACCAGTGGGATTTGAACTCATGGCCTCTGGATCATGTATACTGCGTCTCAACCCATTGAGTTAACAGATGGCTGACAAGTACAGCCTTCCTGGTTGTTTTCAGTTGATCTTCTGGAAGCCAGTCTGCAAAGGAAAGAATCATAGGAAAGACATCAATGGGATTTGAACTCATGGCCTCTGGATCATGAATACTGCGTCTCAACCCATTGAGCTAACAGATTGCTGACAAGTACAGCCTTCCTGGTAGTTTTCAGTTGATCTTCTGGAAGCCAGTCTGCAAAGGAAAGAATCATAGGAAAGACATCAATGGGATTTGAACTCATGGCCTCTGGATCATGTATACTGCGTCTCAACCCATTGAGCTAACAGTTGGATGACAAATATAGCCTTCCTGGTGGTTTTCAGTTGATCTTCTGGAAGTCAGTCTGCAAAGGAAAGAATCATAGGAAAGACATCAATGGGATTTGAACTCATGGCCTCTGGATCATGAATACTGCGTCTCAACCCATTGAGCTAACAGATGGCTGACAAGTACAGCCTTCCTGGTGCTTTGACTTGAACAACAAACAAGACAAATAACTTTACAAAAATGTGTTACAGCATAAATATAAATCTTTTTCATGGGGGGCCCTGACACTACATCTTTTCACATTGGGGTCCACTGCCCAAATACATGTCAATTTGAGGGGTTGACAACAAAACGTTTCAGAACCGCAAATTCCAAGGAAACAGCTGTAGGTGAATGGATAGAGTCACTGACTAGTGAGCCGCAGGTAACAGGTTCAAGCCTCAGCTACAGCAGCAAGTCAGGATGTCAAATCAAATAGGTATTATTAGGAGTGAAATGGTTGTGTTTCTTCACCCCAACTGCACATGACATCAGTTTACATGTACGTTATTTTCAGTGATGAAGACAAACCGCACAGACGTTCACTGTACTTTAGTACATTTTGTAAACTTATGACTCTGAGTAGAGTATAGCCTGACTTAAACAAACAAATAACAACTTAGTATAGTCAAATTATGTTTTACACAACTTACATTTTGTAATCAAACTACAGAAACGAAAGTTGGTCACCACCGAAACGAAAGTTAAATCCGAAATAATCACTAAGTGTGGAGGCCAAAATCGTCCCCCCAAAAACCTGTTAGGAGTACGTTTCAGGCAATTTAGAGTTGATTGGTAGTACTTTGTAGTGATTTTTTTGGTCCCTAACACCACAAATGGTTTACATACTCTTTACGAATGTCTTACGCATCATTTGCTTAACATGAATGATAATTCTAGTAATTGTTTGGTGTCTGCATTCATGAAAGCCAGGTAGTTTGCAACAGGTAAGGAGAAAGTCCACATTAACAGACAGTCATAAATGATGAACTGTCTTCACTTTACTGTAGGGCACATAATAACATGTACAAAGGATTTATAGATATTTTAGGAATGTTTTACAAAGCATGTTAAACATGAACAAACACATTAACAGACAGTTGTAAATGATGAACTGTCTTCACTTTACTATAGGGCACATAATAACATGTACTAAGGATTTATAGATACTTTAGGAATGTTTAACAAAGCATATGTTAAACATGAACAAGCTACCAATAGCTTGTATATATTATGTAACATCAGTTACAAATGATTTAATAATCATTTACAGATGTATTATACATGGCTTATTCATGAATAGTTACTAATACCTTTATAGATGATTTGTAACCGTAGTTATAAAGGTTTTAGTAATCATTTACGAATGTCAACAAACAGGTTGTTAATGATTTGTTAATAGTTTACAAACTACTTATAAACGTTTATATGCTTTTTAACGGATCATTATTGTAAAGTGCTACCAATGTTTTTTTTATTTATTTTTCCTTTCTTGAAATTGTTTCAAATCGTTTGAAATGTTTAGATTTTGTTACATTTTTCTAAATGTTGATTTTTTCCTTTCAAAGTTTTTTCTACTATAATGCCCAGAATGGGTGGCCTGGCTCCAGGCCCTGAATCGCTAGCATCGCATTCAGGGTCTGGTAGAAACGCTGTAGAAAAGGCGGGGTTTTCTCTGTTGAAAATCTAACCGACCCGATCGGAATGGGGATATAATCCAATATGAACCAATGGCCAAAGACGCCCCCCCCCCCCTCAGAAAACGTCTGCACTGAGAGGAGCTTTCAGACTGAATGATGGAGTGAAACTAAATGAACATTCAGGCTGAGTGTCAGGCTACAGAATGGGGACACCGGAATTAAAGTGGTTAACTATAGCGTGGCCACACACAGGCCAAGGACATCTCCATTCTATTCCTATAATACTCCTACTGCTACGGCGCCCTTGGGCTTCTTGATATGGCTTTGTCTTTTTTTCTGCTTTTATCCTCCAACACAAAGATAACCTGTGAAATTCCTGCCGGGTACATGCAGGGCCGGACTGGGACCAAAATTCAGCCCTGGCATTTTGGTCCGAAGCGGCCCACCACCCCCCGGGCCGTTTTGTCAACGGGGGGGGGGGGGGTTGCACTGCTTCAGCCCAGCCCTGCACATGGACTCTGCAGCCGCACTGAGGCCCCTACTGGAAAGCATCCCAGCCCAAACATTAACGTAACTAATAATTGGGCCGCCCGACCCGGAAATTACCGTAATAATCCTAAAACGGGAGCGAAAATATTTTTTCAAAAAAAAAAAAAAAAAAAAAAAGTTTTTTTTTTTTTTTTTTTTGGGCCCAGTGGCCCACTGGCCCAGCGGCCCACCGGGCATTTGCCCGGTACGCCAAATGGCCAGTCCGCCCCTGGGTACATGTGCAGGGTGGAGGATTTACTGGACTATTTCAGCAACAGGTGCATCCTGACTGACACAGCACTGTACCAGGCTGCTCCAGGACAATGGCACTGTGTGTGTGTGTGTGTGTGTGTGTGTGTGTGTGTGTGTGTGTGTGTGTGTGTGTGTGTTTCGTGTTCAATGAAAAATGTGTCTCAGCACCAGGGTTGATTTCGTCGACTAAAACTATGACGAAAAAATTTGATCGACTGCCTTTTTTCACTGACGAAAACTGAATAAAAACTAAATAAAAACTAAGCTATGATGACTAAAACTAACTAATTAAATATATTGACAATTTTGTCAACAAATAAAAACTAGACTAAAATGTTAGTGAGGGATCTAGTGGAGAAGAGATCCAGTAGAACTAAAAGACAAGTCGTTTTCTGTTTGGTTCTATTCGGGCATTGAGTTCTGAAAATAGCAGATCTACAAGCTCACAACGCGTTGCGCTGCGAAGCGTTGTACTTGTTGTGCATGAACATATGGGGCGGGTTTATAACAGAGGCATTTTTTGTATCCGCCCCTTTGAAATGCAGGTTCCACACACAGATCTGCAAATATTTTGTGCCAGGGACCCCCATACAATATTTTTGTTGTTAAAATGTTCAAAAAATATTCAAAAAATCTAATTTTTCCCCCCAATATTTTTTGAAAATAGCAGATCTACAAGTTCACAACATGTCGCAATTTGACACGTTGTTAGCTTGTAGATCTGCTATTTTCAAATAGGTAGTCGCTTTTTTGGGGGCTTGTTTTCATAGACCAGCCTGGCCGCTTGTTTTTCTTGCAAAATCTGGCAACACACTGATTACCTGCATTACAACACCTGTAGCCTGCTAGGGAGGAAGTGGACAGATATTGAATGAAGCTGAAAAGAGTAATATGGCACCGCCTGGAGAAGAGCCAACAATAAGGTGATAACATTGACAGCACCAGGGCCTACTGTACTGTACTGTACTGTACTGTACCTCCAAAAATCTTGTTTACCTACAGCTGTATGCGACGCGTTGTGAGCTTGTAGATTGGCTATTTTCAAATAGCCTAGGTAAAATAAAAATAAATAAAATAGGGCTAAAGTGGTTAATGTATGTTTTATACAAAGTAACTAGTAACTAAAGTTTTCAAATAATTCTAGTGGATTAAAAGTACAATATTTGCCTCTGAGATGTAGTGGAGTAGGAGTAATAATATTGAACATTTTAAATATTCCAGTAAAGTAAAAAATCCTCAAATTTGTACTTAAGTACAGTACTTGAGTAAATGTACTTACTTTCCACCACTGCTGTTCATAGACACATGTCTCATTCTCAGCTGTCAACAGCTCCTGTGTCTCTGACTCTGCAGGAAGGTGTGAGGCCTGCACCTTGGGGGACTGCCCATAAGTCCGACATTCCATTACTCCGACTACGTGGCTTCCGCGTGCGGTTAAGGTTAGGGTTAGGGTTAGGTATAGGGTTAGTATACGTCGGAACAATGAGCCGTCGGAACAATGACATGGCACCGCACCTTGCCCCCCCACTTAACCCACTGAGACCGGGAACGTATCTGTGTCATTTTAACATTTATTTGGGCTATTTTTAAAACAATCGTGGAAAATGTTTGCAAATCTTTGAATATAATATATAAATATGTTTTAAAGCAAACATTTTTAACTCTGATCTTTGCTTCTGGGGGGTCCCTGGAACAATATATTTTGAGATGGAGGTCCGCGGCCAAATACATGTCATTTTGGGGGTCCTTGACATGAAAGAAGTTTGAGAACCACTGATATTATAAAAGGTTTTTCAAAAAAATGTTAAAATATGTTTAGAATCTCAGAAGCAAATATTTGAGTTAAAATGTTCACTTTAAACCAGGGGTCTTCAACGTTTTCAGGCCAAGGACCCCCTAGCTGAGAGAGAGACGAAGCAGGGACCCCCTCTATGTATAAAATTGTGTGTCATCTTTTTTGTTTTTGGTCTGCTCTTTTTTCCCTCTACACCAAACCTCTTTGCCAAAAATAGCCGATCTACAAGCTCACAACGCCTCGCAGCGCGTTGTGAGCCTCCTCAGAAAAGGGGGCTAGGGATCAAGTGGTTAATGTAAAAAATATCATATCACACAAAGATTTGGCGGATCCCCTGTAGTAACTTTGAGGAACCCCTAGGGGTCCCGGACCCCCTGTTGAAGACCTCTGCTTTAAACAATGATATATATTCAAAGACGCTAGTTTGTAGATCTGCTGTTTTTTGAACAGCCAAAGAAATGTGACACTGACACAGATGTGTTCCCGGTCTCAACGGGTTAAGTGTTGAAATCAGAGCCTCATTTAACGGGCTATTGTTAGTGTGTTGGTTGTTGTGTCAAAGGGTGAGCGTTGTGAGCGGGTGTTGAGTGCTGAGGGAGGGCTGACGGATCTGTTAAGATCCACTCAGACTTCAGGACTTCTGAGGTCTGACAGCATCTCCTGAAGGAAAGAACGCTTTGGCTTCTGATATCGCAATTTACAACATTTACAACATTACATACAAAGGAGAGAGATATGAAAAGGCCTAGAGCTGTGTCCACACGCAGGGACGTGCAGATGGATTTGGAGAGGCAGGGTCTGGAATTTCAAAAGGGCACCTATTGGATTTTTTTTTTTACAAACAATTACCATACTTTGTGTGCTCAATGTCCTCAAAGTCACGCACCCAACACGCTTTGAACTGAGCAGATTGGACCTTCCGTTCCAGAGATAATGGCCAAAACATCTTGAAAACGGCCACATTCGCTGGTTTTCGATGGACGATTTTCTATTGAGTTTTGGCCATTGTCACCCGTCTTTCTTTAATAACTCGGGCTAGGAAGGTCGTGCGGCGACGAACTAGATACCTGAGTAAAGTTAACTGCATCCAACACATCCACTGCCAGTTCCGTCGGCCTTACTGTCAGGCCGCTAGGGGCAGTTTTTGTTTTTTTCAGTCCGGAGAGGGCACTTTTTTTAGCAACGGGCAAAAGGGCAGGGGCTCAAGCCCCCTTTCAGGTCTATGTGTGCACGTGCCTGTCCACATGCTCTCTTCACTTAGTAGTTTTATGTTTTTCTTTCTTCTTTGTTTTTAGGAGTGGTCTTTGAAGATCCTGCCTTGGGGATATTCCAGGTGTATCTGCTGTTTGACGGTCATGGATCCATTGACCTCCTCCATGGACCTCCTGTGGGCTCTGAGGAGCTTCTCTCACCAGGCTTTAGAACGCATGAAGCCAGGATGCGTGTTGCTGGAGGAGGAGAACGAGGAGATGAGACGATATTCCTGCCTGTCGTTTCAAAGAGCCGTTCTGGGTCAAAACACATCAGGTAAGGCTCAAACATTATTATTCTCTATTTGTGTTCCAATAACGTTGTAACCAAATGGACCCTTTCGGGTTGGTTACAAGCAGTGGTGTAAAGTAACTTAAGTACATTTACTTAAGTATTGCACTTAAGTACAATTTTGAGGTGTTTGTACTTTACTTAAGTATTTCCAATTTCCAATACTTTTACTTCTACTCCACTACATCTCAGAGGCAAATATTGTACTTTTACTCCACTACAATTATTTGAAAACTTTAGTTACTTTTCAGATACAAATTATTATATCATGAAACATACATTAACCACTTTAGCCCTATTCTATACCAAGGCTATTTGAAAATAGCAGATCTACAGTACAAGCTCACAACGCGTCGCATCGCGACGCGTTGTGAGCTTGTAGATCTGCAATTTTCAAACATTTTAGTACTTTTGCTTTGGGTACTTTAAATACATTTTGATGCCAATGCTTTTGTACTTTTACTCAAGTACATTTTGCATTCCTGACTTTTACTTGTAACAGAGTATACAACTTATATTCCTAATCATTGTGGATAGCTCACTGTTTCCTCCTGTCGGTCAGCCTGCAGGCAGGCAGACAGACAGACAGACAGACAGACAGACAGACAGACAGACAGACAGACAGAGGATGACCAGTCTTATTATCTCTGTCATCTGAGTCAGTGATTGTCAGGGTGGACTGTGGGGACCCCCAGAGGTCCTGGAGGGGGTTCCAGGGGGTCCGCAGCCAAAGGTGTATTTTAATCTCACTATGATTCAGTTAACTTGATGTTGTTACAATTTAACCCATTCAATCCGGGAACACATCTCTGTCATTTTAGATTTCTTTGGCTATTCAAAAATAGCAGATCTACAAGCTTTGAGCTTGTATATCTGCTATTTTTTAGCAGCCAAAGAAATCTAAAGTGACTCAGATGCGTTTCCGGTCTTAATGCATTAACATAAAATAAACTGTATATGTTTGACTGTTCAAATAATGTTTCAACATCACCATGAATGTGTGACTTAGTTAAATGTGATCATGTAAAAAATGGTTACGCCAACTGATACAACACAGTTACACCACTTGTTGACAATGTTGCTTCTACAGTCAAATTATACTCTTTGATGAAGAAAGTCACACTGAAAATCAAGCATGAGTGTTATCACGGAGAATATTCCATGATTTTTCAAAGTTAATAATTAAAGACAAGTCATTTTATGTTTGGTTGTATTCGGGCGTTGAGCTCTGAAAATAGCAGATCTACAAGCTCACGACACGTTGCGCTGCAAAGCGTTGTATTTGTTGTGCATGAACATATGGGGCGGGTTTATAACAGAGGCATTTTTCTGTTATCCGCCCCTTTGAAATGCAGCTTCCACACACATATCTGAACATATTTTGTGCCAGGGACCCCCATACAAGATTTTTGTTGTTAAAATGTTTCAAAAAATATTAAAAAAAACTCACTAGCTCAAATAGCTAGTCGCTTGTAGATCGTCTATTTTCAAATAGCCTATGTATAAAATAGGGCTAAAGTGGTTCATGTATGTTTTATAATGTAACTAGAAAAAGTGCTCCTCGGAGCACAGGTCTCCGCCAGGTCAGGTAGGCTACTGTGGCCTCCTGGTGGCGCTATAATAGGCCGTGAAAAGGGTGCCATTTCTTCTTAGGCCTTGCACGACAATCGGACACTGACTGCATTCATGATTTGAGGCATTTTGTCAAAAACATGTGTTTTGCTGAATTAGACCTGTTGGTGGCGCTATAACAGGCCAATGTTAAAAGGGTGGCATTTGTTCCTCAACATAGTGTGAATGTGAGTGCAAAGTTTGAGCGCAATTGGACGGTGCGTTCATGATTTGCAGAATTTTGTTCAAAACAAGCCAATAATGCAAACTTTAGATGTCAATCTTAGCCAATCAGTATGGAGTATGAAAAATCAAACACATCCGTCGTGATCACATGACTATAGAGATCATGTGTACCGATTTGCGTGAAATTTGGATACAATTGGAAGGAGTAGTATAAAAAAATGTGTTTTACACAAGTCGGCCTCCTGGTGGCGCTATAAAAGGCAGATGTGAAAAATGCAGGGCAAAGGTTTTTCCTTGACCTATAGGGAGTGTGCATACAAAGTTTTACACAGATCGGTGCAATTATAGGTAAAAACACGAATCGGCCTGTTATAGCGCCACCATGAGGCTGATTTAAAAATGTTCAAATGGTAGTTCTTCCTCGGCCTAATGGGAATGTGCTTGCAAAATTTCTCGGAAAGTGCATGCTGTGTTCATGATTTGAGGCATTTTGTTCAAAACGGAGCACTCCTGCAAACTTTGGAAGACATTTTTAGCCAATCAGGATGGAATATGAGAAATCTGAAAGACCCGTTTCGTTTAATGACTGTAGAGATACTGTGTACCGATTTGTGGGATTTTTGGACAAAATCTGTAGGAGTACTGTCAAAAAATGTGTTTTGCACAAATCGGCCTCCTGGTGGCGCTATAACAGGCCCCTGTGAAAAATTTGGGGCAGAGGTTCTGCTCTGGTATCCAGGGACTGTGTGTGCACAGTTTGACTGCGAGCAAGCCAACGGTGCCGGAGATTAGCTGTACACAGACAGATCGAATGACGGACGGACACACGGACACACGGACACACGGACGGACGGACAGGGGGTAAAACATACTCTCTCGCCATGCCTTTCGGCCTGGCGGAGACAATAATTTATATCTGCAAAGTAAAGTTTTCAAATAATTGTAGTGGAGTAAAAGTACAATATTTGCCTCTGAGATGTAGTGGAGTAGAAGTAAAAGTATTGAACATTTTAAATACTCAAGTAAAGAAGAAATTCTTCTGTACTTAAGTACAGTACTTGAGTAAATGTACATAGCTACTTTCCACCACTGCTGTTCATAGACACATGTCTCATTCTCAGCTGTCAACAGCTCCTGTGTCTCTGACTCTGCAGGAAGGTGTGAGGCCTGCACCTTGCCCCCCCACTTAAGTGTTGAAATCAGATCTTCATTTAACGGGCTATTGTTAGTGTGTTGGTTGTTGTGTCAAAGGGTGAGCGTTGTGAGCGGGTGTTGAGTGCTGAGAGAGGGCTGACAGATCCCTTAAGATCCACTCAGACTTCAGGACGTCTGAGGTCTGACAGCATCTCTCCTGAAGGAAAGAACACTTGGCTTCTGATATCACAATGAACATTAAGGAGACTTATATGAAAAGGCTTTTAGAGCTATGTCCACACGCTCTCTTGACTTAGTAGTTTATGTTTTGGGTTTTTTCTTTGTTTTTAGGAGTGGTCTTTGAGGGTCCTGCCTTGGGGATATTCCAGGTGTATCTGCTGTTTGACGGTCATGGATCCGTTGACCTCCTCCATGGACCTCCTGTGGGCTCTGAGGAGCTTCTCTCACCGGGCTTTAGAACGCATGGAGCCAGGATGCGTGTTGCTGGAGGAGGAGAACGAGGAGATGAGACGATATTCCTGCCTGTCGTTTTCAAAGAGCCGTTCTGGGTCAAAACACATCAGGTAGAGCTCAGACATTATTCTCTATTTGTGTTCCAATAATGTTGTAACCAAATGGACCCTTTCGGGTTGGTACCAAGCAGTGGTGTTAAGTAACTAAGTACATTTACTTAAGTACCGCACTTAAGTACAATTTTGAGGTGTTTGTACTTTACTTAAGTATTTCCAATTTCCAATACTTTTACTTCTACTCCACAAATATTGTACTTTTACTATACTACAATTATTTGAAAACTTTAGTTACTATTACTTTGCAGATACAAATTATTATATTATGAAACATCAAATGTTTGAAAATAGCAGATATACAAGCTCACAACGCGTCGCGATGCGACACGTTGTGAGCTTGTAGATCTGCTATTTTCAAACATTTTAGTACTTTTACTTTGGCTACTTTAAATACATTTTGATGCCAATGCTTTTGTACTTTTACTCAAGTAAATGTTGCATTCCTGACTTTTACTTGTAACAGAGTATACAACTTATATTTCTAATCATTGTGGATAGCTCACTGTTTCCTCCGGTCGGTCAGCCTGCAGACAGACAGACAGACAGACAGACAGACAGACAGACAGACAGACAGAGGATGACCAGACTTATTATCTCTGTCATCTGAGTCAGTGATTGTCAGGGTGGACTGTGGGGACCCCCAGAGGTCCTGGAGGGGGTTCCAGGGGGTCCGCAGCCAAAGGTGTATTTTAATCTCACTATGATTCAGTTAACTTGATGTTGTTACAATTTAACCCTTTCAATCCGGGAACACATCTCTGTCATTTTAGATGTCTTTGGCTATTCAAAAATAGCAGATCTACAAGCTTTGAGCTTGTATATCTGCTATTTTTTAACAGCCAAAGAAATCTAAAGTGACTCAGATGCGTTTCCGGTCTTAATGCATTAACATAAAATATACTGTATATGTTTGACTGTTCAAATAATATGTTTCAACATCACCATGAATGTGTGACTTGAATATTGAATATGATCATGTAAAACATGGTTACGCCAACTGACACAACACAGTTACACCACATGTTGACAATGTTGCTTCTACAGTCAAATTCTACTCTTTGCTGAAGAAAGTGTTGCTGAAAATCAAGCATGAGTGTCATCACGGAGAATATTCCATGATTTTTCAAAGTTAATAATTAAAGACAAGTCATTTTATGTTTGGTTGTATTCGGGCGTTGAGCTCTGAAAATAGCAGATCTACAAGCTCACAACGCGTTGCGCTGCGAAGCGTTGTATTTGTTGTGCATGAACATATGGGGCGGGTTTATAACAGAGGCTTTTTTTGTTATCCGCCCCTTTGAAATGCAGCTTCCACACACAGATCTGAAAATATGTTGTGCCAGGGACCCCCATACAAGATTTCTTTTGTTAAAATGTTTAAAAAAATATAAAAAAAAACTCACTTTTCCCCCCAATATTTTTTTAAAATAGCAGATCTACAAGTTCACAACATGTCGCGATGTGGCACGTTGTTAGCTTGTAGATCTGCTATTTTCAAATAGCTAGTCGCTTTTACAAGCTCACAACGCGTCACATCGCGACGCGTTGTGAGCTTGTAGATCGTCTATTTTCAATTAGCCTATGTATAAAATAGGGCTAAAGTGGTTCATGTATGTTTTATAATGTAATAATTTATATCTGCAAAGTAAAGTTTTCAAATAATTGTAGTGGAGTAAAAGTACAATATTTGCCTCTGAGATATAGTGGAGTGGAAGTAAAAGTATTGAACATTTTAAATACTCAAGTAAAGAAGAAATTCTTCTGTACTTAAGTACAGTACTTGAGTAAATGTACTCAGTTACTTTCCACCACTGCTGTTCATAGACACATGTCTCATTCTCAGCTGTCAACAGCTCCTGTGTCTCTGACTCTGCAGGAAGGTGTGAGGCCTGCACCTTGCCCCCCCACTTAAGTGTTGAAATCAGAGCTTCATTTAACGGCCTATTGTTAGTGTGTTGGTTGTTGTGTCAAAGGGTGAGCGTTGTGAGCGGGTGTTGAGTGCTGAGAGAGGGCTGACAGATCCCTTAAGATCCACTCAGACTTCAGGACGTCTGAGGTCTGACAGCATCTCTCCTGAAGGAAAGAACACTTGGCTTCTGATATCACAATGAACATTAAGGAGACTTATATGAGAAGGCTTTGTCCTAGAGCTGTGTCCACACGCTCTCTTCACTTAGTAGTTTATGTTTGGGGTTTTTGCTTTGTTTTTAGGAGTGGTCTTTGAGGGTCCTGCCTTGGGGATATTCCAGGTGTATCTGCTGTTTGACGGTCATGGATCCGTTGACCTCCTCCATGGACCTCCTGTGGGCTCTGAGGAGCTTCTCTCACCGGGCTTTAGAACGCATGAAGCCAGGATGCGTGTTGCCAGAGGAGGAGAGCGAGGAGATGAGACGATATTCCTGCTTATCGTTTCAAAGAGCCGTTCTGGGTCAAAACACATCAGGTAGAGCTCAAACATTATTCTCTATTTGTGTTCCAAATGATGTTGTACCATTGCATAAATGTACACTGTGAAATCCTGAGTGTTAATTTAACTCAGAGAGCGTACAGTACAGATATAACCAAATGGACCCTTTAGGGTTGGTTACAAGTAGAAAAATGAACAGCAGTTTGTCTTTGCTCGTGTACAGTTTATATTTCTAATCATCGTGGATAGATCACTGTTTCCTCCGGTCGGTCAGCCTGCAGACAGACAGACAGACAGACAGACAGACAGACAGACAGACAGACAGAGGCTGACCAGTCTTATTATCTCTGCCATCTGAGTCAGTGGTTGTCAGGGTGGACTGTGGGGACCCCCAGAGGTCCTGGAGGGGGTTCCAGGGGATCCGCAGCCAAAGGTGTATTTTAATCTCACTATGATTCAGTTAACTTGATGTTGTTCCAATTTAACCCATTCAATCCGGGAACGCATCTCTGTCATTTTAGATTTATTTGGCTATTCAAAAATAGCAGATCTACAAGCTTTGAGCTTGTAGATCTGCTATTTTTGAACAGCCAAATAAATCTAAAGTGACTCAGATGCGTTTCCGGTCTTAATGCATTAACATAAAATATACTGTATATGTTTGACTGTTCAAATAATATGTTTCAACATCACCATGAATGTGTGACTTAATTAAATATGATCATGTAAAAAATGGTTACGCCAACTGACACAACACAGTTACACCACTTGTTGACAATGTTGTTTCTACAGTCAAATTCTACTCTTTGCTGAAGAAAGTGACGCTGAAAATCAAGCATGAGTGTCAACAAGGTCACATTAACTTGGTGTTTCATTTAATTTCACCTGACAACAATTAATCAGGATAAAAACATTATGTGTATACTCTAAGCTTATATGCCACTAAAGTATTGAACTTTTTTTTGCTTGTTTGTCTGTGTTTACTAGAGTATTGGTTCTCAAAGTGGGGTCTGGGGACCCCCAAGGGTCCTTGGGGGGGAGTTACCAGGGGGTCCCCAGCTAAATTAGTTGCAATTAGTTACTAAATTGACGTATCGGTCAGTATGTGATTGTTGTGTGTACCTACAGTGTGACACCTTGTCCACCGGATAATATAGTTCACCTTGACAGGGTCACATTTAGCCAATGTAATGTCATCAAACATATTATTCAAAACATAAGTATTCATATTTCTTATTTAAGGGAATATACGAGTAAAAGTACAAAAGCACTGGTATCAAAATGTACTTACCAAAAGTAAAAGTACAAAAATGTTTGAAAATAGCAGATCTACAAGCTCACAATGTGTTGCGATTGTCAAATAGCCTAAGTATAAAATAGGGCTGAAGTGGTTAATGTAGGTTTTATAATATAATAATTTATATCTGCAAAGAAGTTTTTGCATAATTGTAGTGGAGTAAAAGTACAATATTTGCCTCTGAGATGTAGTGAAGTAGAAGTAAAAGTACTTAAAATTGGAAATACTCCAGTACAGTAAAAATATTACTTAAGTACAGTACTTGAGTAAATGTACTTATTTACTTTACTCCACTGATGTTGATGCATTTACAGTTTTGTGTTTATTATTCCTCCAGGAGGTTGCCATGGTGATGTCACATGGCTGACTACCTATTAAAGGATGGGGTGCACCTAGCATTATGAAAGACAACATTCATCCACAAGATGTCACACTTTTACAGCACCTCTCCAACAAAAGGTTTGTCATTTCCCTGTCTCCTTTGAAAAGGCTCTTTACCTCTTGTTTTTTTTCATGCGAGTAATTTCCCCCGAAAACATTCATTAGTGTCATGAGTATATCCTTATAGAATGCAAATATAAGGCTGTGATAAAGCGATACATTTTTTTATTTGGAAGTTGAAGTCATCAACTTGTATGAATGAGGCATCACATATAGCAGGGGTATTCAACAGGGGGTCCGGGACCCCTAGGGGGTCCTCAGAGTTGCTACAGGGGGTCCGCCAAATCTTTGTGTGATAGGATTTTTTTTTTACATTAACCACTTGAACCCTAGCATCCCTTTTCTGAGGAGAACTTTAGCCGAAAATAGCCGATCGACAAGCTCACAACGCCTCGCAGCGCGAGGCGTTGTGAGCTTGTCGATAGATCTGCTATTTTTGGCAAAGAGGGGAAAAAAGAGCAGACCAAGTACAGAGTGAAAGTTTACTAAGTATTGACGGTTTTAAGTTGTTAAATGTCTGAAAATACACATTAACATGAGGGTCATTCCAGAATTGGAGGACATTTTACGTCCCACCCAAGAAATGTCAAATAATCCATTTACAAAATACTAAATAATGCATTTATCGTGTAACTTGTACTTGTCCTGAGACCAAATCTAAATCAACTTGGAGATTATTTTTTAAAACATATTTTTAAAAATACCAAATAAGTCTGTAGTACCCCTAAAATGCAAGTTTTCTCTTGTCCCACCCCCTTGGTTGCCAAATTGAATCTCAGATAAAACTGTTAAAATGACATTTAAATCTACTTTCTTTTGCATTATTTTAATTCATAGATGTCTCTTGTAGATGTGGACACATATGTTTTAATTAACCTAATATTTTAAATAAGTATTATTATGCAAGGAACCTGTGTCCCACAACTTGCATGCAACCCTGTTACCTTAAACCTTTTAGCATGGTAAAAGAAGAAGAAAAGTGTGAGTCACATGACCCACTAGAAGTGACATCATCAAACACTTTCCTAACATCATGGGTAGAGCAAAGGCATCTCCTCTCTTCTATTATGCATATTTTTATAACATTGTCAGCCTTACTTGAATGTCTCAACCTACCTCACGCAACCCTGTTATGCATATTTCCAGAATAAGATAAATACTTGACGAAAAAATATTTACTTATTTATTTATGTGAGTTTGTCCTCTTGGTAAATGCTAACATCTAGCTAAACAGCTAGCTTCTATTCCTGAGAAAAAGCTAACATTAGCATAGATTTGCAATCCTGTTACTTGCAGCCCTGTTACTATTACTTGCAGCCCTGTTACTATAAACCATATAAAACATGTAATAAAAAATACCTTTGATGCCTGAGCTGAGCTAATCAAGCTTTTGATAGTATATTACCTATTATTGATGAATATATAACAGAAAATTGTCAAATACAAGGTTTTTTTTTTTTTTAATTCGGAAGCCCAAATGTCCTCCAATTCTGGAATGACCCATGAATCCAACATCTATGAAAAGCTCTAATCTGCAACACAATTGTATGTAATATATAGTGGGGGTCCCTGCTTCATCTCTCTCTCAGTTAGGGGGTTAGGGGGCCTGAAAAGGTTGAAGACCCCTGACATATCCTACTATAATTCTAGTAACCTCTGTCCGTTTGTAGTGGTGAGTGAGTAGGTGAGTAGGTGAAGCTAGCCGGTTCTCCTCAGTGGCTGGAGCAATTGCTCTGATTTTGCACACAGCCATTGACCATTACCATCTGAACTTAACTGTGAAGCCCGTTTTTCAATTTTATCAAATCTCAGCTTCTTATTAGCGTTTATGTGTCAAACAATGTCGCCTGCCGGGTTGCCAGATCATGTGCGCATATCCCCCCACGGATGCGTCGACCGGGTATGGTCTAGTAGGAATAGTTTTGATAGGAAATACTCGCTGGCAATTTTTGTGTTTATTGATTCGTCACACCAGTAAATAAAACCTCTACTGATGCACACACTTGGACACATCATCAGTGTTGTTTCCTGGAGTCACTGGGTGTTTGGGGTCTTGCAACAACAGACACCCTCCTCCAGGCGACCCGACCCAGGCTGATCAGACCCCGACCTGTGTCCAAGTGGCACGCTACTGCCCCCTACTGTCTCTTGAGGGGAGTAAGAGACATGCTACTGCCCCCTACTGTCTCTTGAGGGGAGTAAGAGACATGCTACTGCCCCCTACTGTCTCTTGAGGGGAGTAAGAGACAAGCTACTGCCCCCTACTGTCTCTTGAGGGGAGTAAGAGACATGCTACTGCCCCCTACTGTCTCTTGAGGGGAGTAAGAGACAGTGCTAATGAGGGGGTTAGGGTTTAGGGTGGCAGGTGAGATGTTTAACAGCAAGTGTTGGCGACACTAGGAGGCGCTCTAGACACTGTGGGTTGACTCCGGGCCTGGCTCCTGCGTCGTCTGACCAGAAGTTGGCGTTTTTCTGTGCGTTGCGTCGTCATCATTGCTGCTAGGCAAAAACGTCTCATTCTGCCTAGATGGGTTTTACTGCAGTCTGTAGCTTTTGGCTTCTTCCTCTCAGAAGAAGTGGTTTGGGCTGCCAACCCACTCAACCCACTCTACACCAATAAAGCCATCAGTTTACAGCTCTCTCTCTCTCTCTCTCTCTCTCTCTGTTTCCCATACACAGCAACTCGACTCAATTTCCAACACATAAACCGATGAAAAACTCTGGCCGCTGTGGTATTTAAATGCCTTTATACGACACAGCCATGATTATAATTAAAGTAATGAGAAACAACACAGGTTCAGATGCAGATACATTTTATTCTACTGAAGAACAACAACATGCTTTAGGGAGACACACAGACTGGTGTCTCAGAAGTGATCCGCTTGTGATGTTCACTCTCCATCATGCCCTTTCTGGAAGAAAAGAGAAAGAGAGAAAGGAAAGCAGTGAGATGGACCATTGAGTCAACAATTTGCATCAACATAAATGTTAATAAAACCTGAGTTAGTACACCATGCCTTTAATTGTTCTGAGAGCAGTTGGTGAAGTGATTGGATAAGTGTACAGTCAGTGGCGTGCACAGACATTTTGAGGGGCAGGTGCTCAAGTAAATTATACTTTTTTTTGGTTTACTTGTTCTGCTCTTTTTTCCCTCTACACCTATACCTCTTTGCCAAAAATAGCCGATCTACAAGCCCACAACGCCTCGCAGTGCGAGGCGTTGTGAGCTTGTAGATCGGCTATTTTTGGCTAAAGTTCTCCTCAGAAAAGGGATGCTAGGTTTCGAGTGGTTATGGTAAAAAGAAAAATCATATTACATAAAGATTTGGCGGACCCCCTGTAGTAACTCTGAGGACCCCCTAGGGGTCCCGGACCCCCTGTTGAAGACCCCTGCTGTAAACTGAAAAGAAAAAAAACTTTTTTCGCCCCCTTTTTTTTCAAAAGGGCACTTCTGGTCAAGAGTGCAAAGGGCAGGCGCTCGAGCACCACCTAGAGTCTATCTGTGCACGTCCCTGTGTACAGTGTATTCAAACAGTGGCTGATTTAAGTCCTGCTGAAATGGCTTTTTCTGTGATCTTATTTTGAAGTTTCAGTCTGAACTGTATTTTTCCCGAACCAATCAGAAGGTCTGATCCCCTTGGGCTATGGGAAGGCATTAGCCAGAGAAGGCTATGTTTGTGAAGGCAGTGTGAAGTGTACTGTTTTGGCATCTATTGAAAGATACGTCCTCATGCTGACCGCGGGGTGTGCTCTAAAAGTGTGAAAAACATATTTTTCATTTCACCACATCTTTAACAGTAATATACTGTAGGCTACTGTATGTACACACCTTGGATCCCACATCGCGGCTCTTGGCACGTAGCTTGTTGACCTGAGACTCAGCGATGTCAGCTCTCTCCTCGGCCTCGTCCAGCTCATGCTGCAGCTTACGGAACTTAGTCAGGTTGCCGTTGGCCTGCTCCTCCTGTTGAAAAGACACAACGTGTAGTTTATTGCAAAAACTGTATTACACCCTGTCTTGTTTTTTTTTAGACATTTATTAATGGGCTGAAAGATAAAGATAGTGCTCAGTCTAGTATTTGAATTTCACATTAAAAGCTTGTAGCACTCACAGATTCCTCGGCCGCTCTCTTGTAGGATTTGACTTTGAGCTGCAGCTTGTCCACCAGCTCCTGAAGACGGGTCAGATGTTTACGGTCCTCCTCGGTCTAGAGACAAGAAAACAACAAGAGTGTTTAGATCTGACACTGGGGGCTGCTTGCTTTTTGCTTTAGGACTTGAATAACTTTTTGAACACAATTGAAAGGGTGCCGTATACCTGATAAGTCAGCTCCTTGATGCGTCTCTCACATTTTCTTATTCCCTTTATGGCATCACTCGACTTCTTCTGCTCACTCTCCACCTCGGTTTCAAGTTCTCTGACCTACCAGATGTAGAGAAGAAGAATCAACACATTGGCTGCCAAGGACGTAAACATACGTCTTTAAAAAAAAGATATCCACAAGAGGGAGCTCTAACGCAACCTAGAATGATCCCTTGAAGTTCCACTCACCCTGGCCTCCAACTTCTGCACCTGCTTCTTGCCTCCCTTCAAGGCGATCTGTTCAGCCTCATCCAGACGGTGCTGCAGGTCCTTGATGGTCTGCTCCATGTTCTTCTTCATGCGCTCCAGGTGAGCGCTGGTGTCCTGCTCCTTTTTCAGCTCCTCTGCCATCATGGCAGCGTCAGTGATGGCCTTCTTGGCCTTTTCTTCAGCATTTCTGCACTCCTGCAACGCTTCATCCACCTCTGTCTGAAGCTGGGCCGTATCGGTCTCCAGCTTCTTCTTCTGGTTTATCAGGCCAGTGTTCTGGTCGGACATGAAATCTTATTAGAGAATTTTGTTTATTCCATCAAGTCACAACAATTAAACATTCTGTCTAATTTCCGAGCAGATCTGATTAAGCATGTGGCTGGATTTACTACTATTCGTGCAATTTTCAGTCAGTCAATTTGTCAGTTTTGCACTGAAAATTCTCCACCTCCTTAAGAGCAATCATCAGAAGCTATAGTTTAAGCAGTCATGCAATAATTACTTTGATTTGACTTTAATTTACGTTAGAATAAATCAAAGTCGACCATAAACGTCACACACAACATCCCCATTTCAACCTAGAAATAGTCATGCTCCTTTCAACTCAACACTGTAAAGGCATTTGCAGACATGGTGCGATTAGTCAATCAGTTTTTAGCGAAAAGACGCACAAATCGAACTGGGTTCGATTGAAAACAAAAAACACATTGCCGCAGCCACTTGTTCGGAGCCGGTGTGCATGAGGTCATAGAGAACCACGTGTTCGTTTAAAAAATTATATCGTCAGTTTTTTTCCGTGCGAATAATCGCACCCCGTCTGCAAAGGCCTTAAGGCATATGGATCATTTCAATCTACAGTTGTCACCACAGGTGGAATGTCACATCCCACATGTTGGGTCCTTTCCCAGGAGTCCTCCGTCAATGTGTTGACTCTGTCTTTTACCTGTGAGTGCAACAACTGGACCCTTTCACTGACATCCATCAGCTCTTGCTCAGCCAGCTTGCGGCCTCTGTCAGTCTGTTCCACCAAGGATCTCAACTCCTCCAACTCTGCCTGCATGAGGTTGTTGCGTCTCTCAACGATGGCAATGTTCTCCTTCAGATCGCTATTGGCATGAAGAGAATCATCAAGCTGAAGTTGAGCATCCTGAAAGAAAAGAAAGATAGAACATTGTATTTCGAATGTTTTTATTTAGTAAGAGTGCTTTTTTTCTGGGTTTCCTTTTTAACAAACTCTACCTTTAGATGAGCTTGAACAGACTTGAGTTGTTTCTGAGCCTCAGCCGCCTGCCTGTTGGCCTGGCTGAGCTGGATCTCCATCTCATTGAGGTCTCCCTCCATCTTCTTCTTCAGGCGCATGGCTTCATTCCTGCTGCGAGTCTCTGACTCAAGAGAGCTTTGAAGAGTATCCACGATTCTCTGTTGGTTTCTCTTTGCCGTCTCCATCTCCTCATCCTTCTCTGCTAGCTTGCGCTCAATCTCAGCCTTCACCTGACTAAACTCTAGCTGTGCTCGAAGGATCTTCCCTTCCTCATGCTCCAGTGTGGCCTAGCATGAGAAGAACAATGTGGTCAGTATCAATTGCAGGTGGAATTTGAACAAACTTTGAGTTAAGTTCAAAGTAGCATAATGCTGTACCTCTGCCTCCTCCAGAGCAGCTTGAATCTCAGACTTTTCATGCTCCAGCTGTTTTCGATTCTTCTCAAGCTCATGAATACTCTTTCCAGTCTGAGCAATTTGCTCAGTGAGGTCAACTATTTCCTCTGAGGATGAAAATAAAACATAATTGAGGCATAATTGCACACTCAGACCGTATCTTTAATCCTTGTACAGTATGTATGGGCATATGACCATGATTTGGCCTGAATGTGTGGTTATTAACACAAATATGTATTTCCCGCTGCTTTTAAAGTTTTTTTTTAGATTACAATTGTCCTCATATAGGACGATGTTTTTTTATTTTATTTTGTTATCTTTTTACCTTGAAGATTCTTGTTCTCTCTCTTGAGGGTCTCCAGGTGGTCCAAAGATTCTTCATAGGAGTTCTTCAGTTTGAAGAGATCAGTGCTCAGAGACCTGGCCTCCTTCTGGGAGCTCTCCAGCTCTACTTGAGACTCCTCATACTTCTGCTTCCACTCTGCCAGGACCTGGAGGAAACAAGAACACGTGTGTTACGTTCAACTGCTAGCGCTCTATTGTCCTGCAGTGAAATACTTTTAGAGATAAATTCAACCTTGTCAAAGTTCCTTTGCTTCTTGTCCAGGGCAGCAGCAGCAGCATTAGATCTCTCCACGTCCACCATGAGATCTTCGATCTCATTCTGCAGTCTGTGTTTGGTCTTCTCCAGGGAAGAACATTTAGCATTAACAGCTTCAACGGCCTCCTCAGCATCCTGAAGACGCTGAGCCAGCTTCTTCCTGGATTCATATGGAATCGAATTGAACTGAATGTGAGATTAGTGTTTAGAATAGATTCTCTCCTTTGAGCTGATGCTCTCCTATTGCCTTGGTAAAATATCCAATTGGAAACATTTTGATAAAAAAAGAAAGTAACATGACTCAAATGGAATAGACACGTTTTGTCCCATTCAATTTCCCTGACATGCTTATTAAGTGCTTTATGCTCTTTACTCTGCTTTTTAAAATCAAGTGTTTGATATAAAGGAAAAGGTACAGCAACTTGAATCTAGCTCATCAGGAACCTTCTGGTTGTTTACAATGCATCATTCATAATGGTTGCACATACTTTACCACGGAATGTGGATATTCATTTCCATGTAACATGTATGTAGAAGTATGACAGGACGGTGTTGAAGAGCAATGTTGAAAACAACATTGCACGAGCATGGCCTGCAATGTTACGTGCCGTGCATTTATCATTATTTACTCACTTAGCCTCCTCCAGCTCTTCAGTCCTCTGGATGGCATCAGTCTCGTACTTGGTTCTCCACTGAGCCACCTCAGAGTTAGCCTTGGACATGCCTCGCTGCAGTTCAGCTTTGGCCTCCTGCTCCTCTTCATACTGTTCCCTCAGCAGGTCAGAGTCATGGCGAGCAGATTGCAGTGCATGGGCTAATGCATTCTTGGCCTGAAGTTAAAACAATTTCAATCAGATTAATCTGTATCATGTATTCATCAGAAATGTTCTGTTATCATCAACTGTTACCTTGACTTCTTCCTCCAGTTGTCTTTTAAGATCCTCAATCTGTTGAGTGTAGGATAGTTTTCCTCTGGTGAGTTGAGACACCAGGGAGTCCTTTTCCTCAAGTTGACGAGAAAGCTCACCTGATTTGACACAAATTAAAAATGAATGCGTTTTAGTGTCATAATATTTGAACGTGCCCTTATTAAAAATCGACATTTACCATTCTCAGTTTGAAGCTTGGCTCTCTGCGTGGTGAAGTCATTGATGGAGCGTTGTCCCTCTTCTGCCTTTGTTTTATATTCATGCATCTGGTCCTCCAGAACCCTGCACATCTTCTCAGAGTTAGTCTGAAACAGAAAGCATGGTTGTATTAAAACAATCAAGAATGGAGAGGTATTATTTGTCACTCAGTCATACAAGCAGTGAAATGTTGGGTGTGCCTTAGATTGGACTCCTTACCTTGGACTTAAGGATCTGCTCCATGCTGGAGACCACATCATCTAACTCCAGTCTGAGTTCGCTCTTCTCCTTCTCCAGTTTCTGTTTGACCCTCTGCAGGTTGTCAATCTGCTCTCCCAGGTCAGCCACACTGTCAGCTTGTTTCTTCCTCAGGGTGGCAGTGGTGGCCTCGTGATGCAGAGTGGACTCTTCAAGGTCTCTGCGGATCTTCTGGAACTCGGTCTCCCTCTTCTTGTTCATCTCAACCTGGGAAGCTGTTGCTCCGCCAGCCTCCTCCAGCCTCTCGCTGATCTCCTCCAGCTCTCTGGCCAAGTCAGATCTCTGCTTCTCTACTTTTGCTCGGGCAGCTCGTTCTGCCTCAAGCTCCTCTTCGAGTTCCTCAATGCGGGCCTACAAGATCCAGGTCAATTGCAACTTAATCATGGATTCAGCTGCATGACATAAAGATGTTCTTCTACAAGTTGATTTAACTTTCATTACCTGCAACTCCTTCATTTTCTTCTGGAGTTGAGCACTCATTACTTGTTCGTCTTCAATTTTTCCAGTAAGTTGGCAGATTTCAAAATCTTTTCTGATGACAAAAACGTTACAGATCATTATACCTTGACAACATACTTTTAAATCGTATTCTTCACTGATGTAGTCAAGAAGCAGTCATTACTTTTTCAGCCTCTCTTCTAGTTGCTGCTTGTCATTTTCCAGGTCCATGACACTCTCATGAGACAACTTTAAGTCTCCTTCAAGCTTCCTCTTAGACCTCTCAAGATCCATACGAATCTTCTTCTCTTGCTCCAAGGACCCTTCAAGCTGTGACAAGTGATACATCATACTTAGTCAGAATACTTAGTCATATATAAAGAAATGGATTGACAAAAAAATGAATAAAACAAATTCTTACATCGTCCACTTGCTGTTCCAGCTTAGCTTTGAACTTGGTCAGGGAGTTGACTTTGTCTTCCTCTGACTGCAGGTCATCCAGTGTCTGCTGGTGAGCCTCTTGTAAGGCCTTCTTCTCCTTGGTCAGCTTGGCGATGATTTCATCCAGAGAAGCCATTTCCTCAACCAAGTTCTTCACCTACGATTTGAAGCAGCGACATGTAAACGGTGCCCCAAGCAATAATTGTTCACACAAGCAACAAAGAGATGGCAGTTAATAATATGATATACCTTGTTTTCGGTGGCATGCTTCTCTTTCTCCACTTTAGCCAGAGTTAGTTCCAAGTCATCGATATCCTTCTTCAACTCAGAACACTCATCCTCCAGTTTCCTCTTCTTCGCAGTCAGTTCTGCATTCATCTCCTCCTCATCCTCCAACCTCTCTGAAAACTCTTTGGATTTAGCCTCCAGCTGAATCTTGCTCCTGATCAGGCCCTCACATCTCTCTTCAGCGTCACCAAGATTATCTTGCTCCTGTCATAGTTGAAAACATGCAGGATACTCTGTAGTTAGGGGTGTGCCGATACACTAATTTCACGAAACGATACGATACGATATTTGACTCACAACTTCGATACGATTTCGATACGATACGATACGCACTTTTTTTATTATGAAAATATATGGAGGAGAAAAAAAGAAAATGCAAACAAATAATTCTGTTTTTGCATTATTCAGACATGCAAACTTGTAGCTTTTCAGCTACAATAGCCGTTTTGAATCCAAATAGTATGACACCTGACCCGAAAAAAAAACATGTTGTCACTCTTTTCACTTCGGGGACGTTTGCATGCCTGATTATTATGATTGTTTAAAAAAAAAAAAAAAAAATTCAAAAACGATATTTTTTTCCCCCAAAACGATACATATCGTCGCGAAAACGTATCGCGATATATCGCGGGACGATATATCGGCACACCCCTATCTGTAGTACATTTGATCACATATGATATTTCGTAGATTATCTACAAAATATTGTATTTTAACATACCGATTGGACTTGGAGTTGTAGGTCATTCTTCTCTTGGAGAAGAGTGACCATTTTCTCTTCCAATTCCTTCTTGCGGGCTTCAGATTTTGCATAGGCCTCTTTAAGTTTGGCAAACTCCTCCTTCATGTTAGCCATTTCCTTTTCAGACTCCGCTGACTTCAACAGTGGCTTGATCTTGAAGTACATCCTCATCCATGGCCAATTCTTGACCACCATGAAGGCACGGATATTCCACTGGATCACCAGCAGTGCGTCCCTGTGGATTGTTTACTGTGTCACTATATTGCTGCGCAGCACAAATGTGAACTAATGGGTTAGATTTGTAGTCATCTCAAAATACGTTCGGCACTTTAAAGCAGGGGTCTTCAACATTTTCAGGCCAAGGACCCCCTAGCTGAGAGAGATGAAGCAGGGACCCCCTCTATATCGTATAAAATTGTGTTTGAGATTCAACATTTTTTGTTTACGTGGTCCCTCTACACCTATGCCTCTTTGCGAAAAATAGCCGATCTAGAAGCTCACAACGCCTCGCGCTGTGAGGCGTTGTGAGCTTGTAGATCTGCTATTTTTGGCCAAAGTTCTCCTCAGAAAAGGGATACTAAGGTTCAAGTGGTTAAGGCTGTCACACAAAGATTTGGCGGACCCCCTGTAGTAACTTTGAGGACCCCCTAGGGGTCCCGGACCCTGTTGAAGACCCCTGTTCTAGGTTGTACAATTGCCCACAAAAGGTATATTTAAAAAAAAAAACATTTACAAACCAACATTATGAATATATGACTGCAAAGGTGACAAAGGGGTAGTATGTAATTGTACATTAATGTTAATCAAATTCATCTTTAATGTGAGTGTAGTTTCCTACCGGCGTTCTACAATCTTCCCAAACTCCAGTCTTGCCAGAAGACCTCGTGACCTGGACTGTATTCTAGTAATGATCAAAGCCAGTCGGTCATCTCGCATCTCCTCTAGCAGACCAAGCAGCCCAGCTTTGAAGAACACCTTAGGGTTACAGGGATACACCATGAATAGCAATGTTTAATGTGGTCGATGAACCTCTTTATGAGTTATTTAATCATACATGTCAATGCTACTAACCTTTGTGTGTCCTAGTTTGTACTGGATATGGTCAATAGCCTCAAGAGAGCCCAGCAGTTTCTCTGCAGCTTTCTTGTTATCAATGAATTGTCCATCGGGGATGGAAGAGGGGTTCAGAATGCGATATCTTTGTCATAAACAGGAAAGAAAATCACTATTTTACCTGATGTTTTTCTGAAATATATACTGTACTGACAAAACATGTGCAATTGACCAAATCATGTGTGGCAGCACTTCATTGACATCTACCTCTGTCTGAAATCTCCATAGAGGATCCTGTTGGGGAAGCCCTTCCTGCAGATCCTGATGCCTTCCAGCACGCCGTTACAGCGGAGCTGGTGCATCACCAGAGGATTCTCCATGATCCCAGGAGTCTTGGTCTCGTTGGGGATGATGCAGCGCACGAAGTGAGGGTGAGTAGACCTCAGGTTGGTCATCAGCTTGTTCAGGTTCTCCTGTAAACGCACCATAAGGACATTCATTTGGTGTTGAAGCCATTGGCCATTCTCCATGCCAAAGGATGTATAGATCAGCGTCCTCACAGACATGTGGGTGAAGTTGTTGATAGGTATGACTATTCTCACTATAATGTTGTGCTTTCAATAGAAATAAGTCACTATCTTACCCTATGTAAACAAGATACAGTTTGGAAGGATGAGCCTTTCTTCTTGGTGCCACCACCACTTTTCGCCTTGCCATCTTTAGAAAAACATGATATTCATTAATACATTCACAGGTTAAACCAGTATGCATGGACTAAATAGAAAAATGTATATAATTTAAAGATGATATCATTAACAGCTTGTAGCTGTCATTGTAGCGTTTGTCTATATGGAAGGAACGCTGAAAAAATGGATACTACAGGGCCCTTTGGAAAGCAATAACACTTCCTCAGAAATGTATTTATTAAATGTAAAATACATACAATAAATGAATGCATTTCCGACACAAATGGATAAAAAAAGAAATCTGTGTAATAGTGCTTAGAGAAGTTTTCAGAAACACATTTATGTGGAATGGTTATTGTGGAAAATTATACCAGTGAAAGATGATATCAAAAATATACTTTTGTTCAATTGGAAACAAAGTTTACACTGTAGGCTATTGTTTTTAAGGCTTATCAGAACAACAGAAATATCAGTGAGTTTTCTCAATACATACCGGAGTCCCCTGCATAATCTGCAAACAGGATGCTGAGAAGCTTCAGACTAGACTTCTGGTAAAGTCCGACGACCGTCTCATTCAAAGGGTCTTTGTTCTTCACCAGCCAGTTGTTGATGTTATAATCCACGGTACCAGCGTAGTGAACCAGGGAGAAATGAGCCTCCGCTTTGGTTTTGGAAGGCCTTGGCTTCTGGAAGTTGTTGGACTTCCCCAGGTGGTTGTCGTACAGCTTAGATTTGAAGGTGGTGTCGCTGGCCTTGGGGAACATGCACTCCTCTTCAAGGATGGACATGATACCCATGGGCTGAAAGGTCATTAACGTTGATATAACGTTGAGTATCTCAACAGACATTACAGTAGTGTAGATCAGTGGTTCTCAACCTTTTTGAATAATCATATTGGAACTGGGGACCCCCCCATAATAATCATATTGGAACTGGGGACCCCCCCATAATAATTATATTTGAACTGGGGACCCCCCATAATAATCATATTTGAACTGGGGACCCATAATAATTATATTTGAACTGGGGACCCCCCCCATAATAATCATATTTGAACTGGGACCCCCCAAAATAATCATATTTGCACTGGGACCCCCCAAAATAATCATATTTGAACTGGGGACCCGCCCATAATAATCATATTTGAACTGGGGACCCCCCACCCTGACAAGCACCCTTGGAATTGTAGGAGTTGAGGCATTACATTTTATTTGACTCCTCAGATAAATATTGCGAAAATAGCAGATCTTGCGTTGCAAGCTTGTAGATCTGCTATTTTCAAAATGTTTGCCTCTTTCTCGTATTATTTGACAATGTGGCCAATATTTCACCAGTTTTTATAATATAGTAGGCTATACAGTTTGTTGATTACTTTTTATGCAGTAATTGTATTTCTTTAGGTATTAAAATGTCTTAAAAGTCCTTAAATTGTCACTTCTCTGTCATCTGAGGAGCCCCCGCCCCCCCACCCCAGAATCATGTGGGGTCCCCCCTGGGACCCACAGGTTGAGAACCACTGGTGTAGATGTGAAAGGCCCAAAGGCTGTCTCTACTTATGAACATAATAATATTAATAATATTTCACCTTTTCAATCAGGTCAATACAAGCCTGTAAGTCCATGCCAAAGTCAATGAAAGTCCATTCAATGCCTTCTTTCTTGTACTCCTCCTGCTCCAGCACAAACATGTGGTGGTTGAAGAACTGTTGCAGCTTCTCGTTGGTGAAGTTGATGCAGAGTTGCTCAAAGGTGTTGAACTGCAATCATAGGGTTTTGGAATTATTGATCAGGTCGTGCAGCAAGCAGACTAGAACACACAGACAATGTCTTTATCTGCAAACCAGTGTTGATTTCGTCGACTAAAACTGTGACGAAAAATGTCCGTCGACTACGATGACTAAGACTAAATATATTGACAATTTCGTCAACAAATAAAAACTACACAAAAATGTTAGTGAGGGATCTAGTGGAGAAGAGATCCAGTAGAACTAAAAGACGAGTCATTTTATGTTTGGTTGCCCGTGGGCATTGCGCTCTGAAGATCTACAAGCTCACAACGCGTTGCACTGCGAGGCGTTGTGAGCTTGTAGATCGGGTATTGTCAGTATGCAACCAAGTGTAAAATCAGCCATTACGACGCCATCAAGGCACCGCCAAAATACATTTTAGTCGACTAAATCAACTGTACATTTAGTTAATTATAATCTCATGATATTTAATCGACTAAAACATGTCAGATGACTAAAACATGACTGAAACTAAATGGAATTTTATTCAAAAGACTATGGCTAAAACTAAATAAAAATGTGCCGTCAAAATCAACACTGACACAAACAATGTCTTTTTTTGCAAACTCACATCAAAGATCTCAAACCCGGCGATGTCCAGACAACCGATGTAGAACTGACGGGACTGCTTGGTGTACAGGGATTGGTTGATTCTTATCACCATCCACATGAACATCTTCTCGTACACTGACTTAGACAGAGCACCGATGGAGTAGTTCACCTGCAGCAGCAAAGGAAAATATGTTTTACAAACGTTACAGAATCACACTTGACTAAATCATTTCCCGCCAAAATATCCTTCCTTTACCTGGTCAACACTTTGTCCCTTGGTGACCCACTCGTTTCCTACTTTCACCCTGGGGTGACAGAGACCCTTTATGAGGTCGGAGGAATTTATGGCCATCAGATACGCGACTTTGTCAGCATCTAAGGAGATAAACATATGTTTTATTCTCAGGTAAGCCTTGGCTGCTCTTTCTCCCATGTATATTTTAGTAATGTTTCTTAAAGGCCAAGACCACTTTAGGTTTGGGTTGTGTACAGTGGCGTGCACAGACATTTTGAGGGGCAGGTGCTCAAGTAAATTATACTTTTTTTTGTTTACTTGGCCTGCTCTTTTTTCCCTCTACACCTATACCTCTTTGCCAAAAATAGCCGATCTACAAGCCCACAACGCCTTGCGTTGTGAGCTTGTAGATCAGCTATTTTTGGCTAAAGTTCTCCTCAGAAAAGGGATGCTAGGTTTCGAGGGGTTATGGTAAAAAGAAAAATCATATCACATAAAGATTTGGCGGACCCCCTGTAGTAACTCTGAGGACCCCCTAGGGGTCTCGGACCCCCTGTTGAAGACCCCTGCTGTAAACTGAAAAAAAAAAAAACTTTTTTTTTCTTTTATTCGAAAGGGCACTTCTGGTCAAGAGGGCAAAGGGCAGGTAATCTAGCACCACCTAGAGTCTATCTGTGCACGTCCCTGGTTGTGTAGTTATCTTGCCATGATGGAACTCCAAAGGTGGATAAGAAATCTAAAATAATTGCTCCATTGATTTTGAATTGATAATTCAAAATATGCTCCTCATTGACTTACATTATACGGTGACATTATACGGCTCTCAAAGTCATTCGTTTAGCACATAAATGAACGCAAACAAAGATGATTCAGACAATATAGAACACCACCAAAGCCAGTACTGTTTCTTTTTTTTTATATAGAAATGTCAACTTCCTGCTGATTTTACCATTTGAAGGTCCGAATCCAGATCTGTGGATCCAGTCCTTCTAAATAAAAATAGCAAAATCTACAGGAAGTTGACATTAATAAAACAAAAAGAACAGTAGTGGGTTTGGTGATGTTCTACATTGTCTGAATCAGCTTTGTTTGTGTTCGTTTATGTTCTAAAAGAATGACTTTGAGAGCTGTTTCACCGTACATGTCAATGAGGAGCATATTTTGAATTATCAAATCAAAATCAATGGAGCAATTATTTTACATCATGGAAAGTTACATCATGGCAAGATAACTACACAACCCAAACCTCTGCCAAAGTTGCCCTTTAACCACTTACGTGTTGACCCGTGTCCCTCAGCGGTCTATACTTGGCCCACTTCACAAGTTCAAAATGTATACACATCTTTTGAAAATATCAGATCTACAAGCTCACAATGTGCCGCGATGCGACACATTGTGAGCTTGTAGATCTCTTTCAAACAATTGTAGTGGAGTAAAAGTACAATATTTGCCTCTGAGATGTAGTGGAGTAGAAGTAAAAGTATTGAAAATGGGAACTACTCCAGTAAAGTGAAAATTCCTCAAACGTGTACAGTACTTAAGTAAATGTACTCAGTTACTTTACACCACTGACCCTCAGTGCCGTCGGCCTCAGCCTGCTCCTCTCTCTGCTTCTGTTTGAACTTCATGTTCCCGTGGTGCATGATGGCCCCGGTCAGCTTGTAAATGCTGTTCTTCTCTTCTTGAGTGAAGCCCAGCACGTCAAAGGCACCCTGGAGACACAAGATGGCATCGGATCATCATAAAGCCGTTATGAATGTGGGTCATTGGGGATTAACATTTATCTGATTTCGGGGGAAAGTTGACATTTGTCTCACATCGGTGGCATGCAGCTCCTCAGCGTCATTGATGGAGGCGACTGTCGTCTCTCCTTGGGAGATGAAGCCGTAGTCATAGGGGTTGTTGGTGATGAGCAGCATTTCTGTGGACAAGAGGATTTTAAAAAAATGATCACTTCAAAATAGTCAATGCATTTTTCCCATTGACATTTCCAAAAATATTTATATCAATTATTTTAAGCCTAGAATCAAGCCAGCCAGGGTCCTGGTGAATCATGACCATAAAACGTTTGATTCTGTGAAAAAACTTTTTTGAAAACGGCAAAAACAAAGGGTATTTAATAAATACCCTTTGTTTTTATTAAATATAGTATATCATATAATTAAATATAAAATAAAATAAAATCACAGAAAAAAATGTTTAATGTTCATGATTCACCAGGACCCTGGATGGCTTGATTCTAGGCTTAAAATAATTGATATAAATATTTTTGGAAATGTCAATGGGAATGCATTGACTATTTTGAAGTGGAACCAGAAAATGGCCGCCACTGCTATGCCCTATAGACTCTATACCAGTGGTCCTTGAGGGGGTTCCAGGTGGTCCACAGCTAAATGATGGAGAGTTGGTAACCAAATGGACCCTTGATATAGTAAATTGAGTAATTATTCAGTAACTGGAATTTCATATGGTATTACCCACCCAACAGTTCAGGCTTAACCTGAGACAGGATCTGGTAGAAGATGTGGTAATCTCTCTCATTCTTCAGCTGGAAGGTCACACGAGACTTCTCCAGGAGATCTGTGGAGAGAATAGATACTCATTATCATTGTCCTTCTGACTTCTGCACTTTTCACTTAACTGTGTGAACGTTGAACAACACAACCGTACAACCACACAACCACAGTAGTGTATGTCATAGAAACGTCAACTAGTGGTGTTAATTACATTTACTTAAGTACTGTACTTAAGTCCAATTTTGAGGTAGTTGTACTTTACTTGAGTATTTCCAAATTGCAGTACTACTTCTACTCCACTACATCTCAGAGGCAAATATTATACTTTTACTCCACTAGAATTATTTGAAAAGATTATATATTATTATTAAATTGGGGGGTCCTTGACATGAAAATGTTTCACATCCATGGGTTTAAACAACATTAGGAAGCAAGCCCAAATAAGCAACTTTAGAAACAAGCCCCCCAAAAAACTAGTTCCATCTTATTGTATTGTCTTTCATTCAGTCGGCTATTACTTACATGTCTCAATATCAGCAGAGGCCAACTTTCCTCGGTTGTCAAAATGAATTCGGATGAATTTACCCTGAGAAGAAAAGAAACATTTTAGCACCACTGACCGTTAATATCAATGTATGGATCAATACGTTTGACTCAGTCAGACACTCACGAATCTGGAGGAGTTGTCATTCCTGATGGTCTTGGCGTTACCGAAGGCCTCCAGAGCAGGGTTAGCCTGGATGATTTGATCCTCCAGGGTACCCTGTCAAAGTTATACTCAATAAATATTGGTATATCAGTTTTAAGATGTATTTGTTCTTTGTTTTTATTGGTTAACAACACATAAATGTGTATTTTAAGATTCTATATTTTACATTTCTACAAACCTTTTTCTCAGCAGCTGCATCTTTTTTCCCACTTGGCACAGCAGCAATACTGGCAAAATACTGAATGACACGCTTGGTGTTGACAGTCTTTCCAGCACCAGATTCTCCACTGAAATAAAGAATGATGATGTTAGGTTACCATTATTCTACATGTAATGGTATGCTGCGTAAATGTAGTTGACTTACGTGATGAGGATGGACTGGTTTTCTCTGTCTGTAAGGAAGATTAATGTTAGAAATATGGGCATTTAATAGTGCAGTGGTGCTATGGCTTAAGACGGAAAGACTTTGACAGATGTAGATGGTACTGTATACCTGACAGCATGTACTGATAGGCATTATCAGAGATGGAGAAGATGTGAGGAGGAGCTTCAGCCCTCTTCTTTCCTCTGTAAGCAGCAACCACTTCCTGGTTGTAGACCGGCAGCCATTTGTAGGGGTTGACCGTCACACAGAACAGCCCAGAGTAGGTCTATGGGAATAGAGAAGTGGATATAGCAATGAGTGTGTAACTTTGTTGAGTCATTGAAGGAGAATGGTAATGATTCTGTAGTCTTACATAGATCATCCATGCAGCATAACGCTCTTTGAGGTTAAACAGTTAAACAGAATGGTAATGATGCTGTAGTCTTACATAGATCATCCATGCAGCATAACGCTCTTTGAGGTTAAACAGTTAAACAGAATGGTAATGATGCTGTAGTCTTACATAGATCATCCATGCAGCATAACGCTCTTTGAGGTTGAACAGCACAGCCGGCTCATGCAGGAAGGTGAACATCGCCATGTCTTCAATTTTATCAAACTTTGGCGGGTTCTGAGGATGGACATCGTCCTCTTTCACGGTCACGGTCTGCAAAAAAAAAGATGGTTCATCCTTAGACAAGCAGTGATAAATCATAGACTTGAATCATAAACTATATCAGTGGTTATCAACCTTTTCACCCTGTGACCCCAGCATTCGATTTAGATGCCTCAACGGATAGATATTGTGAAAATAGCAGGTTGCGAGGCGTTGTGAGCTTGTAGATCGGCTATTTTCAAAACCTTTGCCTCTTTCTTATATGGTTTGACCATTTGGTGAAGGTTTGACCAGGTTTTAATCCTGTGGGGACCCACCCTGGGGGTCCCTACCCACACATTGAGAACCACTGATCTATCATGTCCCCATGCACCTCTAATTCATAAAACATGATATCTATCTTCCGCCTACCTTCTTGAACTCTGTGAAAACGGTGACCTGTTCACCGTCCCGGCTGGTGATGGAGGCCTTGACGTACTCCACCTCGGGGTCAGGGACGAAGCATTCCTTCTTCATGTCAAAGGGTCGAGTCTGGGCCTCCAGGCGCTCCCTGTCTGATTTCCTCAGATAGCAGGCGGCCGGCCCGTAGTCCAACATGGCGGCGTCTCCCATTGTTCACTCTGTTTAGCATCAAATAACAGTGACATTCAAATTCAACAGTGTGTTTATTCCCTTCTAATCCGGTTTAACAACAATTAGGATTGTGGCTCAACTGGCAAACATCTACAGTATACAGAGCTCACACATACAGTACAGTAACAACCCTCTCCTTCCTCCATGCGTGTTTTAGTGTTTTAGTAACAGATCAATTCAAAGAAACAAAGAGGTCAGACGCATACATGGGCAACTGGTGGCCCAGGGGGCCACATGCGGCCCTCACCTTCACTTAATGCGGTCCGCAGGTTAATATCACAATACTGATATATACTTCAGTCTATATTAGTAGCTTAATAACTAGTATTAACATTCTTTTTTTATGTCCCATGTATTTGTATTTAAGTTCATAAAGTTAAGACAAGTACAACTAAATGCATTTGAAATGAAATGAAATGTTACTTTTCAGGATTCCAATTCAAAAATAGCCCAAAAAATATCTGGATTTCAATTCCAAAATAGCAAAAATAGCAGATCTACAAGCTCAAAACACGTCGCACTGCGACGCATTTTGAGCTTGTAGATCGGCTACTTCTCCTACTTTTGTGCGACGCGTTTTGAGCTTGTAGATCGGCTACTTCTCCTACTTTTGTGCGACGCATTTTGAGCTTGTAGATCGGTTACTTTTCCTACTTTTGTGTGACATAGAATGGCGAGTATATGTAAGTACAGTATAAGCCATGTGTCCCTCTGGAGTGAGTGTGGAAATATAGTGGCCCTCTCCATCATCAAAGTTGCATCACCCCTGATCTACAGTATACAGAGCTCACACGTGTACAGTACAGTAACAACTCTCTCGTTCCTTCTGGCGTGTTTTAGAGGTTTAGTAATAGATCAATTCAAAGAAACAAAGAGGTCAGAGCTTTGATATGCCTTCATTGAAATCCTGCTTCTTTTCTCTTCTTTTTTTTTACACTATTGTAGATTAATTTCACACTCTACAGTCCACTATGCCAGTGGTTCTCAAACTTTTTCATGTCAAGGACCCCAAATTGACACTTATTAGCCCGCGGACCCCCATTTCAAAAGATATGCCAGGGACCCCCATAAGAGAATAATTTGTTTACGGCTCTAGCAGTGATTCTAAACCATTTTAATTTCAAGGACCCCCCAGTTTGACATGCATTAGGGCTACAGACCCCCATTTAATGGCATTTCTATCTCTGGGACCCCAATTTAAATTGTAAAATCTATGTCAACTTAACTCTGAGAGTGTACAAATGGAACCAAATGGACCCGTTAGGGTCCATTTGGTTCCATTTGTACACTCAGAGTTACAGACCCATAAGGGTCCATTTGGTGCCTAATCTATCATTTAGCTGGGGACCCCCTGGGACTCCCTCAAGGACCCCCCATGGACCCCACTTTGAGAACCAATGCACTATGCATTTGAAAAAAACAAACAAACATTTGATTGCATCTGTTAAATGCTAATTGAAACAGAATGGAAGTTCTAGAAAGTTGGATAAATGATGCTATTATAACGGCACACTTACTCACTCAAATCCAGTCACACAGTAATGATACTGTACCTGGGTAGTTTGTACTTCCCAGGGGATCGGGATCTGCGGCAACCAGGGAGAAGCCAATTAGAACGTCAACATCACCTTTTCAAATATGAAACCATCTTCACTGCCATGTTGTGTTTCAAAAGACATGAATTATACCCGGTGTTAAATTCCCTCTGTGTGTGTTTTGCTTACCTTTGACTCTCGACCTTTTGGTGGCTGAAGTGAAGTGATGGCGCCGGTCACTGAGAGCGGGCAGTCTTTCCATTAATAAATGGGCTTTAGGCCCCCAAATATGGGGATGGATTTCAGATAAGCTGCACATTAAAAAAAATCCTCCAAAACGGGGCCGGACTATTGTTGCTTAGTGTTTCTATTTGTTGCTCTCACCTTGTGACAAACAGAGCGAGGACACTGAGTGGTACACGGCAGAGCAAAGGGGAGGGCCGTGGATCAGTGATGGGGGGCTCCTCCATATCAAATGATACCATCTGACAGTAAATACATGTGGTTTGTGACAGTGGCGGAAAAAAGTACTCAAATGTTTTACTTAAGTAAAGTAAAGTAAAATGTAGAAGTACTCTGTTACAAGTGAAAGTCTGGAATTCAACATTTACTTGAGTTAAAGTACAAAAGTATTGGTATCAAAATGTACTTACAGTACCAAAAGTAAAAGTACTGAAATGTTTGAAAACAGCAGATCTACAAGCTCACAACGTGTCGCGATGCGACGCGTTGTGAGCTTGTAGATCTGCTATTTTCAAATTGCCTAGGTATAAAATACTGCTTAAGTGGTTAATGTATGTTTTATAATAATTTATATCTGCAAAGTACCGGTAGTAACTAAAGTTTTCAAATAATTGTAGTGGAGTAAAAGTACAATATTTGCCTCTGAGATGTAGTGGAGTAGAAGTAAAAGTACCTCAAAATTGTACTTAAGTACTGTACTTCAGTAAATGTACTGTATATGTAAAAAAAAAAAAAAAGTAAAACAAATGTAAATGTATGTAGGTAGACGGGCGTGTCTTTTGGTGCTTCATTTAAATAGGTCAAATCATCACATCTGAGTCACATGGGATCAATGTTCTTTGTTCACCTCACTTTCTCATCATGTATGATGACAAAAAAAAGGCATTTGAAACAGAATCAGCACATGACCCGATAAGGCTATACGTATATCCTTTGGTTTCCAAAATCCCAGCACAAATCTGACCCCCGCCATATTGCAGTAAAAGAACAGCTCTGGCCCGGGGGGGGGGGGGGGGGGGTGTTCTGTAAATACTCTGAATTACAAAGGAAGATAAACAGCTCAGTGAAGCTCTAGCATGTGTTGTCGTGCTAAACGCATTGTGTAGAGAGGCGCAACGTTCCGAGACAATAAAGAAGTGCAGCTGCTGTCTGCTAGAGTTACGGTCGGAGGACTTGTCACTCACCGCCGTTCTAACCAGTTATTGCAGATCTTCAGCGCTGGTCTCAACTTACCGCCATGGCATTGTTTCCTTGCCTTGGCGACAGAGATAACCCTGTCAAATTCTCTGTCTGAATTTCTTTCTCTGATTGAGGAGGGCAGCCTGTGTGAGGGTGCTGATATATCTGGATAGATGAGACATAACAGATGCACAATTGTTCTTATTTAATGGCGATGGATAAATACTGTATGACGTGCTGTACCGAAATAACACAGGATGGCAGGGAAGAAAATCTAAAGTCAAAAAACATCAGCTTTCAAACGTCTGTTGTTGTAAAAGCAGTGGCCTTGCTAGCATGGTGTCCAGTATAGGCTACATGCTAGTTTTCATGATGTGATCTACTAGTGCGGGGGTCTTCAACAGGGGATTCGGGACCCCTAGGGGGTCCTCAGAGCTACTACAGGGGGTCCGCCACATCGTTGTGTGATAGGATTTAGTTTTTTACATTAACCACTTGAACCCTAGAATTCCTTTTCTGAGGGGAACATTAGCCGAAAATACCAGATCTGCTAAATGTAGATCGGCTATTTTTGGTAAAGAGGTTATAGGTGTAGAGGGGGGAAAAAAAGCAGACTAAGTAAAAAAAAAAACTCTAATCTGAAACACAATTTGATACAATATAGAGTAGGGGGTCCCTGCTTCATCTCTCTCTCAGCTAGGGGGTCCTTGGCCTGAAAACGTTGAAGACCCCTGTACTAGTGAAAAACACGTTCTGAATTATGAGTTAACTCATTGGCTTATTGCTGGTAGAAAGTTCTCTGTTAGCAGGTTGATCTATTAAGAACAGGCAGTATTTGTTTTTCCACAATATTTTTGAATGATGACAGACTTTGTGAAGTGGTGTTTCTTTGTATAGCCCTTGAGACTGCTAAAGTCTCAAAGGACTTAACAGGCCGGATTTGAAAATGGTTTCCTGCCTAACATTTTTACCATTGAGCTAATAGAGCCTGCCTGCTTGCTCAGGCCAGGAGATACATGGAATCTTGACCTTCAGGTCAAGATGTGTGTCAGATCTTGTGTCTAGGTGAGACGTGACCTTTGACACCATCTAAATGTCTCAATAGAAGAGCAGGGAGACACAATACAACCTTGTATAAGAGTTATATTGTATTAACTTACTCTACCATACAGATTGTATAAGTTATATTGTATTAACTTACTCTACCATACAGATTGTATAAGTTATATTGTATTAACTTACTCTACCATACAGATTGTATAAGTTATATTGTATTAACTTACTCTACCATACAGATTGTATAAGTTATATTGTATTAACTTACTCTACCATACAGATTGGACAAAATCACATTTTATGCATTAAAGAAAAGTTACATAGAGTACAGAAGTCCTGACGTCACTCGTTCATCCCCTGGTTCGTAAATGTCTCTATGGAGAATAACATTGGGTCATCATAGAATCGTCTCATATAAGAATTGTGGTCCAAAAATAAACAAACTGTCTCTGCGATATTGTCAGGGAGGAGGTTCTGTATCGTTTATGATAGTCAGTCACTTATATTTGATACAGTCTGTTTCTGGCAAAAATGTAACTAATTCATCGGAAGTAACATTAGCGTTTTCTTTGATGCGTCAGTTGATGCTTCATATCCATAAGAGTAAAACCGCCGGGATCATTTGTTTGTTTTTGTGACACAGTTCTTATTTGACGCGATATTAAACACTATTAAACAAAAACCGCGACCCAGGTAGGATGTGTAAATTACATCAGACTTCGGTGCTCTATAGTGAGGCTTTAAATTAATGAATTCAGTCAAATTACATTTTGGTTGCTTCATCCTTGGATTTTCTTTGACATTCTGCCCACTTGTTCTCAAAATCCTAGTGATTGTATTTGGTCTATTCTTAGCTCTATGGGTCTGGGTTGGGTGTTCGTCCTGTATGGGTTGGGTTGGGTCTTCATGTGTCATCTGCCTGTCATCCATTTCACTGTCACTGTATGAGCAGTGAGAGGTAATCTGACTCCTGTGAGAGAAGGCCTATTACTAGATGTTTTATGTCTTCGTTGACAGAAATAACAAATGGTGTCATACAGTACATCCCTACAGTGAGTGGAAAAGCAACTATAAAGGATTTGTAGTGTCGTTGATGCAAAGACATCCAAGGCACACAGAATATGATGTCCACGGCTTGTCAGGCTTGTTAACGCATTAAGACCATGAACGCATCTGTGTCATTTTAAGATTTCTCTTGGGCTATTCAAAAATAGCAGATCTACAAGCTCATAGCGCGGCACCGAGTGCCGCGCTATGAGCTTGTAGATCTGCTATTTTGGAAAAATCGTGACATTTCGTGCGAAATTGGCCGATTCTTCAAATGTGTCGTCTAAATGCTAATATATGTTGATATATCAGTGGTTCTCAAATTGTTTCATGTCAACCCCCATAATGATATGTATTTGGCCGCGGACCCCATCCCAAAATATGTTGTTCCAGGGACCCCCCAGAAGCACAGATTTGAGTTAAAAATGTTGTAATGTTATGAAAAATTATATTCAAAGATTTGCACACATTTTCAAGATATTTCAAAAATAGTAGATCTACAAGCTCACAGCACGTTCCCGGTCTGAATGGGTTAAAATGGTCAGGTTAGGGCGTTCTAACACTCCACACATGTGTCACACACACACACGCACGCACGCACGCACGCACGCACGCACGCACGCACGCACGCACACACACAGACACGTACGGGTGACATAATCAAAGTAACATCTTTATTTATATGTCTGTCTGTCAACAGATCACATGAGAAGCAGCAGACCATGCATGGTTCTATCTCTCTGGATCCTCTGACTGACACAAACACACAGCATCGTCAGACCCTCTTCTTCTGACCATCAGCTGCTCCATCGTTTATGGCACATGAAGTAAGGTAAGCATGGGATTGTGTGCAAAAGTTAATTGAATTGATAACTGATTGATTTAATTGAATACAAAACAACATGATCAATTTTAATAAAATAATTGATTTTGGGATTAAAACGTTTTATTGTGTTAACTGAAACCACTTCCAACCTATAGCATCAGTTTCCAAAATGTTCAAAAATAGCAGATCTACAATCTCAAAACTTTTAGATGAGCTATTTTAGCTATTTTTACACAACACCGTCATACAACATAGTACAAAATACTATGCTTTGATTTGTTGATAAAATACAAATTTGTCTCTTGATTAATTGAAAAGTAATCACTAACAAAATAATCAATAATTGCAACCCCTCATGTGATGATTTCACAGCTGAATGATTTAAACCTGAATCAACTGATGTTTTATCTGCAGGTAGTCAATGTACAGTTCTCAACTGAATATTAGTTGAACGAATTAGGTTAACCCATTCAATCCATTTTTACATGGACATTTCTGAATGTGAAATAAAGGCTTTTAAAACTTTTTCACCAGAAGATTGCCTTGTTTTTTTTTTGTTTTGTTGCACGTTTTGAGTCGCCTGCTAAAAAGCACCTTTGTTATACTTTACTGGGCTTCTGAGCACTCCAGACCATTTCTTTGTTCAAAAGTGCAAGTTAATTTGAAAATAAATAAATATGCACAGAAATAGACAAATATATAAATACATGTATTTATGTGTTTGACAAATTACTTATTTTTGTAGTCATTTATTCCAAATGTATTTATTTCCCAATCTATTTATTGCCCTGTTTATTTATTTATTTCTTCAACCATTCATATGTTAATGAGGGGGCGTGTCTTGACTATTCAGGCATTAGCAATCAAACCCACACTGTGATGAGACAGACGTGGTTGTAGCTCCAGGCACCACAAAGGGAGCTTGTAGATCTGCTATTTTCAAAAGATTTGTATACGTTTCGAAAACTTGAGAAATGGGACATCCTGCATAATGAGTACTTTTACTGTTGGTACTTTAAAGGTAGGGTAAGGGATTTACTTTTGTAATAAGTGTTTAATAGCTCTATATTGTGATAGTACTCATTGCTATAGAGTGTTTGTTCAGTAACAGTGTTTAATAGCTCTATATTGTGATAGTACTCATTGCTATAGAGTGTTTGTTCAGTAACAGTGTTAAATAGCTCTATATTGTGATAGTAATCATTGCTATAGAGTGTTTGTTCAGTAAAAGGAGTCTCCATGTCTCTCCAGCTCTTTATTAAACAGAAAATGCATTTTCAGTGCTCTCTCCTGATTGGCTTAAATGTTGTCACGTACCTGAAAATGTACTATATTGTGTTTACTAAGGAGCTGGAGAGACCATGTGACCCAACAAACACTCTGTAGCAATGATTACTAGCACAATATACTACTTCACCATTTTTAACTAAAAACTAAAAGAATACCAAAAAATATCACTTACCCTACCTTTAAGTACATTTTGATACCAATACTTGCTTTATTTACTCAAGTAAATTGTACATTACTGACTTTTACTTGTAACAGAGTATTTCTACATTGCTAAATTGATACTTTTACTCAAGTAAAACTTTAGAGTCCTTTTTCCACCACTTTAGCCCACTTTAGCACTGCAGCCCCTAAAACCCATGCATTACTCTGGGTCCTACTGTAGGTACAGGCCTGAATGCTTTCACCTCTTCAGTGAGGGGGTCTGGTGGCTGTTATGCTGTGGCGGGGGGGTCCAATTATCCCTTTGGGTCATTGCAAATAAATGTAACGTTATTCTGAGCGATCACCTTTATCCTATGATGAAACATTTATATCATTTTTGCCAGTTACACAAATTAGATATAAATGGTTAAAGTGCACTTATATAGCACTTTTATCCAAAGCATCAATGGCAGAGAAAACCATGCAAGTCGCCAACCTCAACACTAAATAATTAGGGGGATAGAATTTCCAACCACTGCAACACATACTTATGAATATAACAGTGTCTGTGGTGATGATGATTAGTTAAATCTATGTAAATTAACGTTTATATGTATATATTTGTATTATATTTTATATACCGTACTATGTGCAGTTATCAGTATCATTTTTTATCATATATCATGCAACACAACGAGTAGAATTGTCAACATATTAATACAATTTGACAGTTTCAACTGAACACCTTCTGGTCTTTGTAAAAAGACCCTGAAATCTCATCACAGTGGGTTTGATCACTCATAACACCAGCATAGTCAAGACACGCCCCTCGTTAATATAATGGTTGAAGAAGTTTATAAAATAAACACATAAATACATTGGGAAATACATGAATACAAATATAAATAATTTGTCACAACCGTAAATATATTTAATCATTTATTTGTCTATTTATGTTCGAATTTACCTACACTTTTATTTCTACATTTATTTCTTTATTATTTAATTTATTCCTTTATTTTTTAAATAAAGGGACCTGGGTATTGGATCGGGGGCACTGGCCCAAAAAAAGTTTGAGAAACACTGGTATAGACTGTTCTCCACAAATAATAATGATTGTCTCCCTTCTCAAATCGTTGTCACATTTCTGCCATCTTACCATTAACAATCTCCCACTTGACAGTTTGCACTCATTTGCACATTTTGCACATGTAACAATTGTCTTATGTCTTCGGCATTTCTGCAATATTCTTTTCATAAAAATGGTGTTTAAAACATTTATTATTAATTGTTACATTTTAAATACCACTGGGAATTTGACCTGACAGATCTGCTGTGAGTATAAGTGTAATTTGATCTATTGTTTCTTAATCCATGAAATGAATGACTGTACATATTTGAATGTTTTCATGAATGTTTACTTTATTCTACAGGTTCTTTGGATACAGAGGGGGAGGAGCTAAACCATATAATAGAAGATGTCAAAGGTCTCCGAAGGCCATCTGTGAGCTTCACTCCTCATCCAGCCCTTTCTGTGAGGACAGAAGAGAGAAAAAACACATTTAATAAGAGAAGATTGTTGAAAAGAGACACACAGGTGTTGCAAAATGGAAGTCGAACAGATGTGTTGCTGAACTACCTGACTAATTAAACATAACGATCATTAATCAGAAGAAGAACACAGTGGAGCAGCTCGGTCCATTATAAACCTCTTTACACATAGAGCGCCAAAAACGTCTATAGCCGTTTTTTCCATTTTATGTATTTATTTATTTTGTCCCACAAGGGGGCGCTCTCACGCAACTTAGGAATGATCCTAGGACCCTGTAAAATGGAATGGACGGATTTGAATCCAGTCCATAAAACATCTCTTCCGTCCGTTCCAATGATAGGATCTTGAGAAAAAAGGTCCATATCTCCATATCTTTTTACAGGGGTCAAAACGAGGCATTTTCGACGGGCGATCACTCTGCAATGGCGGATCGCGTAATATTGTTGTTCAACTCGTTAGACGGGACCCTCGCCCATCGCGCAGACACCCTTTGTTTACATCCGGGTCCTCGTGGAGGCTAAAAACATCAGCGTAAAGGGTAAGAAGTGCTGGCACTTGATGTACCCTGTTTAAAAAACCTCTGGCACTCGATGTGTTAAAGGGACTGTAAACAGGAAATGCCCTGTTTTGGGCATCTCATGCTGAGAGCATTCTGGGCGGGGCTGAACACCTCACCTCACCAGTCACTGGTGGCATAATTCTCAACTGATGCTGTACCCTAGAGCGCATCGCCATCTTCTGGCTAAAATGATTCTTTCACTGCCTTAGGTGGACTACAGCTTATTTTACAGCCTATGTTTCCTGACTTTCAAACCAATTTTTAAATGCTTAACTTTATTTTTTTTTATTTTTAAATCATTCTAATTAGGCTGGGTGGTTTATAACGTCTGTTTCTTTTGTCTGACAAAAATGGAATATGTTCTCAAACTAAACGTTGCGACCAACATGAAGAGAGTACGGTCACTTGACTTCAGTTTGCAAATGTGTGTACAGAACCACTTCCATAGCTTCTATTGATATTGTAGTGTTTTAGTTGGGGGTGGGGGGGCAGTTACCCCATGGAGTGACTTGAATTCATGGATATCTTTTTGTCTCATTCCTAAGCCAATAATTTGATGACCAGCGGACCGGTAGGCAGCGGTTCCGGTAGGAGACACAAAGGAGATTATTTGTGTCTCCTACCGGCAACGCTGCCGGTCATCAAATTATTGGAAAAAAAGTAATTTTGGGGTGAACTATCCCTTTAACTTCACCGTCATAAATAAAATGTAGGTTTATAAACTGGTCTGGTCTGATTTCTTTGATAAAGTACATTTTATGAATAAGGATCAGTTATCTACTGGAATAACATTTAAACTAGATGCAGAAAGACAGTGATTTTACTGTCATGATATTACCTCTAATGTACATCATGCTTTCTTGATCATTTTAAAATAATCATGGTAGAGTATATATATAGTTCATTAAAAGGGGATTAGATCTGCTAACCTTGGATCCCACATCACGAGTCTTGGCGCGAAGCTTGTTGACCTGAGACTCAGCGATGTCAGCTCTCTCCTCAGCCTCGTCCAGCTCATGCTGCAGCTTACGGAACTTCCCCAGGTGAGCGTTGGCCTGCTCCTCCTACAGCATTAAAACAGGGTTAGGGTTAGGTGAGCGTTGGCCTGCTCCTCCTACAGCATTAAAACAGGGTTATAGGGTTAGGTGAGCGTTGGCCTGCTCCTCCTACAGCATTAAAAGAAGACGACACAGCGTACAATGTTTACACAAAGTCCAAACTTGACAAACAAGGTGCAGTAAGAAGTGACCACATGTACTATAAGGCTTTAAAACAGTGGGTCGGGACCCATGGGTCACAGACCAATTTTTGTGTGTTGTGAGTAAATATAAAAAAACAATGATAATAATAATAATAATTTTAATTTAATACATAAATGGTTTGAAGACACATCGTGAGACTCGTTGAGAACTTGTAGATCGGCTATTTTCAATAGTTGGGGTCCCGAGCTAAAAGGTTTGGGAACCACTGCTGTAAGGACTTAAGGTCACTCGACAAAAAATATGTATTGTTCACCAATATCAAAAGTATACAAAGTATAGAAATGATCTTTCAGAGATACAGGTATAGTTCAAGGCATCCTAGAGTCGTGTAGCCAATGTATCTTCTGATACGTCTGAGGAAATCTAAATGGGATGTAGGGGTAGAAAACGGCAGAGAAAACCTCCGCTAACAAACGTACGCCCACGGCTTTGGAAACCAATCCTGACACAGTCCCAATATGAAGGACCGCCTTAGAGTCCTTTGCATTGGTTCTGCCATGCCGTTCTTTTTTAAGCCTCTGAATTGTGTCCACACGGTTTTAGCCACTACTGTACATTGAATTCAGACGTCATCGGTAGTCTGATGGTTTGTTGATTGTTTCTTTGTGGAGGTTTGCACTTACAGACTCCTCAGAAGATCTCTTGTAGGCTTTGACTTTCATCTGGAGCTTGTCCACCAAGTCCTGAAGACGCGCCATGTTTTTACGATCCTCATCCGTCTATGAACATGAGAAGAATAGGAAAGATGAAAATAATAGGACAGAGCAACGGTTATGTATTCGGTACGGAGTATTCCGCTTCTGAGTCGTGTTTTCAACAACCATGATGAATAATTAATGACTGACTGGCTATTATTAGTTATTCTTTTAGTTATACCGTCCGCCTTGCGGAGGTCAGGGTTCAGTCCCGGGCCGAGTCGTACCAAAGACTATAAGAATAGCATCCATTATTCCTCCCCTTCTTGCACTCAGCCTCAAGGGCTGAATTTGGGGTTTAAGTCCCTGTGACATACTAGCGTCCAGGGGGTGTCTGTCTTGTACATCAAGCCTCCTCACGCTATGGAAACAGGAGATAGGCTCCTGACCTACAGTATGGGCAACATGGTTTGGGAGCCATTTGTTCTCATAAGGCTACTTACTTACTTACTTAATTATTTACTTTATTAAAGAAGTTCAGAAAGGGATCTATGATATCAAATCAAAGTAAAAGGTCCCACACACTGTCTGGAACTTGCAAAAAGGATGCTCTTTGTTAAATTGACGTTTCCATCATTGGACCGTCAATATGTTTGTCCTGATGAAGGTCTAACGACCAGAAATGTCGATTTAATAAAGAGCATCCTTTTGTTCCAGACAGTGTGTGTGGGACCTTTTTCTTTTATTTGATATATCATAGATCCCTTTATGAACATGTGGCCCTCCCTGGTTGTCTTAAGCACCGGCTGTCTTTAAAATAACTTTATGTCAAGAACAAATAACATGAGATACAGAGGATAGGATAGATGAATTACCTGGTATGTTAATTCTTTGATGCGTCGCTCATATTTACGGATTCCCTTGATGGCGTCGCTGCCCTTCTTCTGTTCACCCTCCACCTCAATCTCCAACTCTCTTACCTGGCAACGTCATGGCATTCATTATTTACAATCCACTGATCCACAAGATAAGCAGAACGTAGCATTAAGTATAAGTTGCTCATTAGTAAACGATCAATTCAGATTTTATATCAGTTCTGCAGATACTGTACAACAATAATTAACTGTATAACATATCCAATGTGAGAGTGTGTGTGAAATATATCAATATATCAACCAATCTTATATATCAACCAATCTTACACTCATTCCAAATATCAACCACCAGTCTTTGCAGAAAAACAAGGGCAATGTCGCTTACAATAAGCAGACATGGCAAACAATCATGACACATTGCAGAGCCTTTTTTTACCAAACACGCCCCCTTTCCACAGCCACGCCCCCACCCATGTATTTATGAACAGAAGTGCACACCCACAATTCAGTCTAAACACATCCCACAAATGGACAGGTTGTTTCTTAGACAGTGTTACACACACTCTCAAAAACAATATAGCGAACAGTATAGCACTCACCCTGGTCTCCAGCTTCTGCACCTGCTTCTTGCCTCCCTTCATGGCGATCTGTTCAGCCTCATCCAGACGGTGCTGCAGGTCCTTGATGGTCTGTTCCATGTTCTTCTTCATGCGCTCCAGGTGAGCGCTGGTGTCCTGCTCCTTTTTCAGCTCCTCTGCCATCATGGCAGCGTCAGTGATGGCCTTCTTGGCCTTCTCTTCAGCATTTCTGCACTCCTGTATCGCTTCCTCCACCTCTGACTGAAGCTGGGACGTATCGCCCTCAAGCTTCTTCTTCTGGTTTATCAGGCTGGTATTCTGATTTCACATAAATGATAATGTAAAATTACATTGTACGCAAAACAAACATGTCTAATCAAGTATAATTGATGTGCAGTAAAGGGGTGCTCAGCGGAGCACAAATCTCCCCCAGAAGGTATCCTCCTCCATCGTTGCGGAGGCAATAATACTCAACATAATAATAATAATAATAACACTAATAATACCTGTGAATGCAGTAGCTGCACTCTCTCACTGACATCCAACAGCTCTTGCTCAGCCAGCTTGCGGCCTCTCTCGGTCTGTTCCAGAGCTGCTCTCAGTTCCTCCAGTTCGGCCTGCATGAGGTTGTTGCGTCTCTCAACGATGGCAATGTTCTCCTTCAGATCATCATTGCCTCGAAGAGAATCATCAAGCTGCAGTTGAGCATCCTTAATGGAAAGAAGAAGAACACATTGATGAGTGTACAGACATTGTTAAATCAGGAACACCTGACGACAACAGTAATTGTTGTCTTTTACCTTCAGATGAGCATGAACAGACTTGAGCTGTTTCTGAGCCTCAGCCGCCTGCCTGTTGGACTGGCTGAGCTGGATCTCCATCTCGTTGAGGTCTCCCTCCATCTTCTTCTTGAGGCGCATGGCCTCGTTCCTGCTGCGACACTCGGCATCCAGAGAGGCCTGCAGGGTGTCAATGGTCCTCTGCATGTTCCTCTTGCACTGCTCCGACTCCTCGTCCTTCTCAGCCAGCTTACGCTCAATGTCGGCTTTGATCTGGTTGAATTCAAGCTGGGCTCTCAGAATCTTACCCTCTTCATGTTCCAAGGAAGCCTGGTATAGATAACAGAGTTCATATTTTTTTTCAGTGATACAATGTAAGACACTTTAGAGGTGTGAATTCGTTTTTTGTTTTTCTTAACATTGAATACAATAAAAGTGTCATTAAACACAAAAGGCCTGTTACCTCAGCCTCCTCAAGGGCAGATTGAATCTCACTCTTCTCCTGCTCCAATTGTTTCCTCTGTTTCTCCAGTTCGTGGACGTTCTTCCCTCCCTCACCAAGTTGCTCAGTGAGGTCAGAAATCTCCTCTGTGAATATAATTGTCATCAATTTTGATTATTATGAAGGAGACTCAGCGCCGTCCAAGTTATGTGAGTTAAAATCTGACTGGTTCTCCAATCATACAGTACAGGTGCGTAAGGGAAGACCAACCGAGGGACTCAACATATTGACAGAAAAAACTCCTGCTCCTCCTGTCTTCAAATGCAAGAAAAAGGTTTTAATGGGAATACAACGTTTGGGTCTGTTAGACCTTTATTAGGTTATCTTAAGATAACCTGATGAAGGTCTAACGGATCGAAACATTGTTGTATTCCCATTAAACCCTTTTCTAGTATTTGAAGACAGTGTGCGGGAGTTTTTTCTTTCAGTTAAGATTTCTAGAATATAATTAGATCACATTATGAATATTCACCTGCCAAGTAACAACAGCCGAAATGTATTTAGGTTTGTTTGTGGCTCCTGGTATTTTCACACCATGGAAACTTAAAGCTTACCTTGTAGATTCTTGTTCTCTCTCTTCAGCGTCTCCAGGTGGTCCAGAGATTCTTCATAGGAGTTCTTCAGTTTGAAGAGCTCAGTGCTCAGAGACCTGGCCTCCTTCTGGGAACCCTCCAGCTCACATTGGGACTCCTCATACTTCTGCTTCCACTCTGCCAGGACCTATGGAGTGGATGGACAGAAAGGCATTAATATGAATGTAAACATAATGAATAACTGTATCAACTGAATGAAGACACTGATAAGGCTAGGGTCAGAAAGTGCCTCAGCATGGTAATGAAAAGCAAGCTATTATCCATGGATTTTCTGAAACATGAATTCATACAGTTGTATGAATTCAATAACGGTTCTTAACTTAAACCCTATACTGTATATTTAGCTGACCACTTACTTAGGTCCCCCAGGGTCTATACTAGGATTTATGTGGTTAACTATTGTTACCTATTTTACAAAAAGCTTTCCATATCATATCAATACCCAAATGTTACGCATTCCAATTTGGATTATAGGATAGTAGTTAGAAACTACAATCGTTCTTTGCATTTGTCAGTGGTTTTATGAGATGTTGTTCGACACTAAACTTAATGTCCACCGATAACACATTACCTTGTCAAAGTTCCTTTGCTTCTTGTCCAGGGCAGCAGCAGCAGCATTAGATCTCTCCACGTCCACCATGAGATCTTCGATCTCATTCTGCAGTCTGTGTTTGGTCTTCTCCAGCGAGGCACATTTAGCATTAACAGCTTCAACGGCCTCCTCAGCATCCTGAAGACGCTGAGCCAGCTTCTTCCTTCAGGTATCAAACAATGAAATAATTAAAGGTTTTTGCTTTTGCTCCTTGGATAAGTTAACTGCAATAGTTTGCCCAACCAAGAGTAGCTGCTTAGTCATCTAACAGACAAACTTTGTGTTCGTCTTACATTTTAAAAAGAACATAACACAAACAAAAAGCTGGTCTGCTAGACAAAGTCAAATGGCTTGTGTAGGAAGCATCTGCACTGACTGAATGGACAGTTTTCTGATGGGCATTGCACTGATAATTATTATTATGGATTATTACGGACAATTATTATGCATCTAGGCTCATTCCTATGTAAATCCACCTGGTGTGAGTCGGGAGCCTTGGTAAACTTTGTTGAGGTGTGAATTTAAAGTAGTTTTAAATCTGTGTGTGTGCCTGCACGTGCTCCTGGTCAAATAGGTTCCTGCACGGTGTGCAAGGCCGTCCCATGAGCAATGCAACCCTGCCTGTAACTCTGTAACCTTAACTGCTGTGCTGACTCTGGGCGACTGAATTTCCCCTGCGGAATAATAAAGGTATCTATCTATCTATGTTATATGATTAGTAAGCAATCAGCTTGATTTCTAATAGTGTTGATTTTGCCAGCAAATTTTGATTCAGTTTTAGTCATAGTCTTTTGAATCGAATCCCATTTAGTTTTAGTCATATTTTAGTCATCTGAAATATTTTACTGTTAGTCTAGTTTTAGTTTTAGTCTAAATATCATAAGATTTTAGACGACTAAATCTACAGTTGATTTAGTCGACTAAAATGTATTTTGGCGGTGCCTTGATGGAGTCGTAATGGCTGATTTTACACTTGGTTGTATGCTAAAAATAGCCGATCTACAAGCCCACAATGCGTCGCAGGGCGACGCGTGGTGAGCTTGTAGATCTGCTATTTTCAGAATGCAACACCCGAGCGCAAACAAGCATAAAATGACTCGTCTTTTAGTTCTACTGGATCTCTTCTACACTAGTCCCTCACTAACATTCTCGTCTAGTTTTTATCTGTTAACGAAATTGTCAATATATTTAGTCTCAGTTTTAGCCATCAAAGTTTAGTTTTTATTTAGTTTTCATCAGTGAAAAAAGGTGGTTGACGAACACATTTTGTCATAGTTTTATAGTCGACAAAATCAACATTTGGAACTAAGCTGCAGTATCTTACTTGGCCTCCTCCAGCTCTTCAGTCCTCTGGATGGCATCAGTCTCGTACTTTGTTCTCCACTGAGCCACCTCAGAGTTAGCCTTGGACATGCCTCGCTGCAGTTCAGCTTTGGCCTCCTGCTCCTCTTCAAACTGTTCCCTCAGCAGGTCAGAGTCGTGGCGAGCAGACTGCAGTGCATGGGCTAATGCATTCTTGGCCTGGTGAAATATAGTCATGCAATTGTATAATGATGTATGAACGTAACTCAAGACATGATCTACTGTTATGTTTGTGATGGCCAGATGAAGCAGAATACTTCATGTCACCTTTGTCTCCTCTTCTAGTTGTCTTCTAAGGTCCTCAATCTGTTGAGTATGGGACAGTTTTCCTCTTGTCAGTTGAGACACCAGAGAGTCCTTCTCCTCCAGCTGTCTTCCGAATTCACCTGGTATGAATTCATACAATCATTATTGTCCTGCGACAAACCTTGTAGCTCCAAACATAAATGTTTTCAGGAATTTTATATATATATATACATATATGTCCATTATTCTTTGAATGAAGGGGGAAAAACGATTCTTTGTAACTTGTTTTTGAAAGGCGCTATATAAATAAAGTTATTATAAAAACATACCATTTTCAGTTTGCAGCTTTGCTTTATGCATGTTGAAGTCGTTGATGCTACGTTGAGCCTCTTCATATTTTGCCTTGTATTCGTTGGCCTGATCTTCTAAAGTCCTGCACGTCTTCTCTAGATTTGACTGAAAATGAATTGAATCACAGAGAGCATTGAATCAATATCCCATCCAGATAATGTGGGCTTTGTCCAAGTAAACAGAATACATGTCTGATTCATAGCAATTTCTCCAACCTTTGTTTTCACAATATGTTCCATGCTGGAGACCACATCATCCAACTCCAGTTTCACTTCACTCTTCTCCTTCTCCAGTTTCTGTTTGACTCTCTGCAGGTTGTCAATCTGCTCTCCCAGGTCAGCCACACTGTCAGCTTGTTTCTTCCTCAGGGTGGCAGTGGTGGCCTCGTGATGCAGAGTGGCCTCTTCAAGGTCTCTGCGGAGTTTCTGGAACTCGGACTCCCTCTTCTTGTTCATCTCAATCTGGGCAACCGTTGCTCCGCCAGCCTCCTCCAGCCTCTCGCTGATCTCCTCCAGCTCTCTTGCCAAGTCAGATCTGTTCTTCTCTACCTTGGCTCGAGCAGCTCGCTCTGCCTCAAGCTCCTCTTCAAGTTCCTCAATACGGGCCTTAGAGGATAGAATGATTAAATGTCACATAATAATAATAATTATTATTATAATAATTGTGTGATTATATACCAAGTAACATTACAAACCTGGAGCTCCTTCAGTTTCTTTTGAAGCTGAATGGAAATTTGCTGTTCATCCTCTATTTTGTTGGTGAGTTGACTGACTTCAAAGTCTTTCCTGCGGTGAAGGAATAAGAGTCAGAACAAACCTACTTCATCTCAAATGTTCAGAATGTGTACATGATTGAATTTCTCTTACTTTTTAAGACGTTCTTCAAGTTGTTGCTTGTCATTCTCCAGGTCCATTTGGCTCTCCTGGGTCAATTTCAAGTCTCCCTCCAGCTTTCTCTTTGATCTTTCGAGATCCATTCGAACCTTTTTCTCTTGTTCTAAAGAACCCTCGAGCTGGAGAACATCATAGAGATTAAATCAACTGTGACATGCAATGTGCACAACCTGTCAAACTACTTCAAAAGAGTGAGAAACACCCACGGGCACAACACCAGAGGGAGCTTCACTGATCTCATTCCCCCCTGATTCGGCACAAACATGGGGATGAATTCATTCTACTATCATGCCACCAAAATGTGGAATGCCCTGCCACCAGCCATCAAAAAGTGTGACTCCCTACACTCCAAAACTTCAACTTCAACATTCCTGTATGCAATTTGCAACGGGAAAGAAATGACCCCCTCACTGTGTTTCTGTAACACTTTTACTGCACCTAGCATTGATTATTTCTTATATAGTATTGTATGTCTTTAAATGTCTTGATGAATTGAATACATACTGTAGGACCATAATGGTAACAAGCCCTGAGGGCTTTTTGTGTTATCCCTTTAGCATTATTGTATAACTGTACCTCTGTACTTTGTGCAAACTGTTAATATAATTAATCAATCAATCAATCAATCATAAACAAGCTGTTGCAACTTGCATTCAGCCGCCCTACTTACATCGTCCACTTGCTGTTCCAGCTTAGCTTTGGCCTTGGTCAGAGTGTTGACTTTGTCTTCCTCTGACTGCAGGTCATCCAGTGTCTGCTGGTGAGCCTCCTGTAAGGCCTTCTTCTCCTTGGTCAGCTTGGCGATGATGTCATCCTGAGAAGCCATTTCCTCAACCAAGTTCTTCACCTTAAGAAGCAGTGGTGGTTAAAGCAGTGACGTGATGTAAACGGCGTTGCGATCAATTGTTCACATAAGCAACACAAAAAGATTGCAGTTAATATGATATAGGTTACCTTGTTCTCGGTGGCATGCTTCTCTTTCTCCACTTTAGCCAGAGTTAGTTCCAAGTCATCGATATCCTTCTTCAACTCAGAACACTCATCCTCCAGTTTCCTCTTCTTCGCAGTCAGTTCTGCGTTGATCTCCTCCTCATCCTCCAACCTCTCTGACAACTCTTTGGACTTTGCTTCCATCTGAATCTTGTTCTTAATCAGGCCCTCACATCTCTCTTCAGCGTCACCAAGATTATCTTGCTCCTGTTCAAGTATCAAGTTACTTGTTATAATTATAAACACTATATATAATGTAAGCATTTATTACTGGAGCACACACAACATTCCGACTTACCGCCTGGACTAGGAGTTGCAGATCATTCTTCTCTTGGAGAAGCGAGACCATTTTCTCTTCTAGTTCCTTCCTACGAGCTTCAGACTTTGCGAAAGCCTCTTTCAACTTGAGGAATTCGTCCTTCATGTTGGCCATCTCCTTCTCTGATTCAGCAGATTTCAAGAGAGGCTTGATCTTGAAGAACAGCTTCATCCAGGGCCAATTCTTGACGCCCATGAAGGCACGGATGTTCCACTGGATCACCAGCAGGGCATCCCTGTGAATTAAAGAAAAAGGTTTGAGAAACAAAGTAAAATACCAAGCCAATGATGAAAGTGTACCAGTATACTACATTCTAGCAATAAAGAGAAATATTAGATTCAAATTACAACTAGAAAAGGATAATCATCTCAGTGTCTCTGACCTTCGTTCGACCATCTTCTGGAATTCCGCTCTTGACAGCAGACCTCGTGATTTAGATTGTATTCCAGTGATGATGAGTGACAAACGATCATCTCTCATCTCCTCTAGTGCTCCTAGAAGGCCAGCCTTGAAGAACACCTTTAAGATATAAGGAGCAACCAAATTAAACATTTTCTTTATTTACATGATTTCTTTGTAACTGACAGTGGCTGTGTGAGTTTTTAATATGAGATTAAATGTTTATCCTTGTCTGTCATTGAAAAGAATAGATTCAGAACAGACTTTGTTTAATACCATAGTTACCTTTGTGTGTCCAAATTTGTATTGGTTATGATCAATGTCCAGAGAGCCAAGTAGTTTTTCAGCTCCTTTCTTGCTGTCAATGAACTGGCCATCAGGGATTGCAGCAGGATTCAGGATGCGATATCTGCAAAATAAATACCAGAACTTTGTAGTCCACCTTTATTTTTACATGAAATAGTATAACTGTTAGCAATGTACATGGTGCTACCTCTGTTTGAAATCTCCATAGAGGATCCTGTTGGGGAAGCCCTTCCTGCAGATCCTGATGCCTTCCAGCACGCCGTTACAGCGGAGCTGGTGCATCACCAGAGGATTCTCCATGGCCCCGGGGGTCTTGGTCTCGTTGGGGATGAGGCAGCGCACAAAGTGAGGGTGAGTAGACCTCAGGTTGGTCATCAGTTTGTTCAGGTTCTCCTGTGGAATTAAGGAAATCCTGTGAGTAATTCAACATTCTTAGAAAAAAATAAGAAAAAAGCTAGCTAGTCATTTTCAAGTAGGTTTCACTTACTCTGTGCAAGGCCGATACGGTCTGGAAGGAGGAGCCCTTCTTCTTGCTTCCGCCTCCCTTCTTGTCTTGTCCTGTGTGTACAGTCAGGATTAGATTTATTTGCATAGTCATAGATGTGTGGTTAAAATGAGATGGCAGCATTGATATTCCCCATGGGCGTTCACATGGTTTAAGCAATTAAGATTCACCTGACTCTGCTCCAGCATAGGCTGCAAAGAGGCCGGACAAAAACTTCAGATTAGACTTCTGGAAGAGTCCGACGACCGTCTCATTCAAAGGGTCTTTGTTCTTCACGAGCCAGTTGTTGATGTTATAATCCACGGTACCAGCGTAGTGAACCAGGGAGAAATGAGCCTCCGCTTTGGTTTTGGAAGGCCTTGGCTTCTGGAAGTTGTTGGACTTCCCCAGGTGGTTGTCGTACAGCTTAGATTTGAAGGTGGTGTCACTGGCCTTGGGGAACATGCACTCCTCTTCAAGGATGGACATGATACCCATGGGCTGAGGAGAAGAAGGTAATGTACTTTGAAGAACAAATAACAACTTGCTACATTGCCTAGAGACATAGTTTTGTATTGATCCATGAACACAGTGTATTTCAAGCTCTCACCTTTTCAATCAGGTCAATACAAGCCTGTAAGTCCATGCCAAAGTCAATGAAAACCCATTCAATGCCTTCTTTCTTGTACTCCTCCTGCTCCAGCACAAACATGTGGTGGTTGAAAAACTGTTGCAGCTTCTCATTGGTGAAGTTGATGCAGAGTTGCTCAAAGGTGTTGAACTGCAAAAGGACAAAATACAAAACATTAGCATAGGTTTCCTTCACATGCTTATTTGGGTTTTTCTTAACTCAACGTGAAATTTACAGTTAATTACACCAAGTCCTTATTGTCAAGTATTGTCTTAACTCACATCAAAGATCTCAAACCCAGCGATGTCCAGTACACCAATGAAGTACTGACGGGCCTGCTTGGTGTCCAGGGATTGGTTGATTCTTATCACCATCCACAGGAACATCTTCTCATACACTGACTTAGACAGTGCACCGATTGCGTAGTTCACCTATAGCATGGAAACCCAAATGTATAAAAATAACGTTCATGTTTTATAATATTCTTTGTCATGTAAAGGTAACCTCATATTCTATCATAATCTCTTATTCTCTCTCAACAAAACGTGTCCTCCCTATCAATATAATAAAGACGATTCATCCATAATATTGTGTCAACTACCATTAATACGTATAATCTTGCATTAAAAAAAAACGGACCAACAAAAACTTAGTTTGCATAATTCTTTAATATAACTCATACCTGGTTAACATCCTGTCCCTTGGTGACCCACTCGTTTCCAACTTTCACCCTTGGGTGACAGAGACCCTTGATGAGGTCAGCAGAGTTCAGGCCCATCAGATACGCAACTTTGTCAGCATCTGAGGAAATTAATGGATTTGATGAAGTGATTTTATATACAATATATATTTTGTTGCTGTCAGGCAGTAACCTCATATCTCCATACTTGATTTTTTCCCCCGTAAATGAATGCCCTACGTGATCATACTACAGCTTCACACAAAAGTATCAAAAATAGCAGATCTGCAAGCTCGAAACGCGGTGAGAAGTGTTAAATAGAGTGTTGCAGAGAGCTATATAGAGTGTTAACAGGGGTCTCCTCATCTCTCCAGCTCTTTAGTAAAACAAAATACTATTTCAGGTTAAGATTTCATCCAATCAGGAGAGAGAACTCATATACAGTACCACAGGATACAGGATAAACAAGTACAATAGGAAATGATTAAACAAATGAATGAGGAGACACATTTGGAACTGAAACACAAGCTGATTAAAATGATCTTCATGGCGTGCTTTGATTGATTTGATTGGAGCTGGAGAGACAGGGAGACCCCTGTAACTGAACAAACACTCTGTAGAAATGATTACTATTGAAATATGGAGCTTTTTGCGATAAACAGGGTTTCAACCAAAAAAATATCACTTACTGGACATCACCTTTAAATGATGCAATAGTTAAAGGACGACTTCACCCATTTTCAACCTATCTTCATTTAATTGGTCCTGATAACATGGCACCATTTCTGTCTACTCGGTCTGTGTCTCAGAGGAGGGCTGTGGACAGTTCAGAAACCCGTCTACCAGTGACATCATCGATGGGGAATCCAAGCTTATAGAAACTGCAGGCTTTCTATTCCTGGAAAGTTAGCATGCTATGATGGAAGCCATTGTTCTCCAGTTCTTAAATAAATGGAAAACCTGCCTAACGATGATGTCACTGGTAGGCGGGTTTCTGAAGTGAAAGAAATGGTACCATTTTATCATGAGCGTTAGTGAGGACCATTTAAATGAAGAGAGGGTTGATACTGTAGGTTGTCTTGTCATCATACTCCATCTTTACTCCTGGTTGTTTTGTTTCTTCACAACAGCCTCACCTTCAGTACCATCAGCTTCAGCCTGTTCTTCTCTCTGCTTCTGTTTGAACTTCATGTTCCCGTAGTGCATGATGGCCCCGGTCAGCTTGTAAATGCCGTTCTTCTCGTCTTGAGTGAAGCCCAGCACGTCAAAGGCATCCTGCAGTAGGTGAGAAAATAAAAGACTGATTGAAGATAGATTGGTGTTGTTGTACAGAATTCAGCAAGGGTTATGTACAGTATATACCCTATAATTCAGTCTCACAATAAGACATGCTTCCACCGAGCTGCCAGGAGTTCCCACAATGCCATGGTTAATGGGAAAGTTATGTCATTAACAATTAAATCAAATCAAAAATCGGCCTCCTGGTGGCGCTATATTAGGGCAATGTTAAAAGGGTGGCATTTGTTCCTCAACGTGGTGCGAATGTGCGTGCAAAGTTCCGCAATCAGACGCCGCTGTTCATGATTTGCTGCATTTTGTTCAAAATGGGCCACTCCTGCAAACTTTAGATGTCAATCTTAGCCAATCAGGAGGAAATATGAAAAAATCAAACGGATCCGTCTTGATCACATGACTATAGAGATCATGTGTACCGATTTGAGTTACATTTGGATAAAGTCTGAAGGAGTAATATTTAAAAAATGGTTTTACAAAAGTCGGCCTCCTGGTGGCGCTATAAAAGGCAGATGTGGAAAATGCAGGGCAAAAGTTTTTCCATGGCCTCAAGGGAGTGCGCATGCAAAGTGTTACACACATCGGTGCAGTTATAGGTAAAAACACAAATTGGCCTGTTATAGCGCCACCATAAGGCTGATTTGAAAAGTGGCATTTCTTCCTCAGCCTAGTTGGAATGTGCGTGCAAAGAGTGTGTGTGTGTGTGTGTGTGTGTGTGTGTCCCCTGAAGCAAGCGTCATCATCGTACACGATGGACAGCTAAGATGGTGTGTGTGCCGGAGATTAGCTGTTCACAGACAGAAGGAGGGACGGACACACGGACGGACGAACAGGGTACAAAAGTAGTCTCGGCCATGCCTTACGGCCTGGCGGAGACAACTATTTGTCTTTCAGTGACTAATCAGTTGATGGTTAAAGGCTATTGTTCCACAATAGCCTACTTTTAATCAGAATGCTAAGGTTTGGACTCACATCGGTTGCCATCAGCTCCTCAGCATCATCGATAGAGGCCACCGTCGTCTCTCCTTGCGAGATGAAGGCGTAGTCGTAGGGGTTGTTGGTGATCAGCATCATCTCTAAGAGGATTGTAATTGTCGAGTTAGGTATTAAACTGTGGCACGCTGTTTCAGCTGCTAAGTGTGATGCTTCATTCTATGTACTGTACCTAGAAGCATCATGTTATGTGTACTGTTCTACTGTACCTAGAAGCATCATGTTATGTGTACTGTTCTACTGTACCTAGAAGCATCATGTTATGTGTACTGTTCTACTGTACCTAGAAGCATCATGTTATGTGTACTGTTCTACTGTACCTAGAAGCATCATGTTATGTGTACTGTTCTACTGTACCTAGAAGCATCATGTTATGTGTACTGTTCTACTGTACCTAGAAGCTCAGGTTTCTTCTGAGAGAGAATCTGGTAGAAGATATGGTAGTCTCTCTCAGCCTTGAGCTGGAAGGTGACACGGGACTTCTCCAACAGATCTATGAAACAAAACATGCACATTGTTTGTTTGTACTGTACTGTACACAGTAGCCTACTATGTATTTTATATATATAAATATACTATAGATACATAGATTGAGTAACTCCAGACTTGATTATAGAGTGGATGATATATGTGAGTGCTTACATGTCTCAATATCAGCAGAGGCCAGCTTTCCACTGGCATGAAAGTGAATACGGATGAATTTCCCCTAAGAAACACAGAAAGAAAGAAAGAGACATCATAAATGTACATTGTGAAATAGATTAAATTAAATTCAATCTATAATAGACATGCACATAGAGTACTTAGACAAACACTCACAAATCTGGAGGAGTTGTCATTCCTGATGGTCTTGGCGTTACCGAAGGCCTCCAGCGCAGGGTTAGCCTGGATGATTTGATCCTCCAGGGTACCCTGAAAGAATGAAATACTGTGTCATTATACTGATAAGTCATAATAATATCGATTTACAGATTTGATTAATTTGTATTCAGAGTACGGTAATAACCTTTTTGTCATTGCTCCCTTCCTTCTTGGTACCAGCTGCTATGCTGGCAAAATACTGGATGACTCTCTTAGTGTTGACCGTTTTCCCAGCACCGGATTCTCCACTGAAAAGGCCGCAAATAAACATAGTGTTACATGAAAGAGGTGCGGTCACTATGTAGTGTGTCCTCAAGAAGCACCCTGAATGTCTCTATAGACCATATTCACACGGCGGCCATGTTGCTATTATGTCAATGAAGTGCCACCCCGGTTGCCACAGCAACGTCGTGACACACTCAATGTTAAATTCCAATATGGCCGCCGTGTGAATATGGTCTATTATTGAGACCAATCGCACCAGTTTCAGAGAGTCCTGAAGTTTGTTCCATTTGTGTGGAGGAGCATAATACATGAAAGCATGTCTTTCCTTGTTCACTGCTCTTACGTGGACTGGTATATCTAATGTGTGTTTGTGAACGTGTTGAATGTCCAGTAACCTTTGGTTTCAAAAGTGAGGATAGGTACAAAGGAAGCTTACCACACAAGGCCTTTTAAATAAATAAAATACAATGTTGCTCTCTACGCACTGCGAGAGTTGGCCAACCCACTTTATCATATAAAATACAGTGATGGGAGAGATAATCATCGCCAGTAATAGTCACACCAACATGAGTTTTACTAATCCTGCCATTATTCCAGTTAACCGTAGTTAGATTAAGTTGGTTGTGTGTGTATGTGCAAACAAGTCTAGCCTTACATTTCTCGCCTATTCTCTTCATTTTAAATGAATGTCACGTTATATCCACCATGAATCAAATATTCAGATAAATGAGTTAACATAAACATAATGAGGCCAGAATTCATAGTATGTAATATATCATGTAAATTGCCTTTTTTTTTACATTGGAACTCAGGACATACTCTCAGTTGCTATAGAACCACATTTGAAAAGAGAAAAGAGGACTCACGTGATGAGGATGGATTGGTTTTCTCTGTCTGAAAAAGAGAAGATAAAGATGATGATAATCTAACTGGACTTCATCAGTAGTGTCCAGGCTTCTTTAGCATCGATCCACTTTGCTTTGTATAGTTGATGTGTGAACACAATGTTACAGTCATGTCATGTTTAATGTACCTGCCAGCATGTACTGATAGGCATTATCAGAGATGGAGAAGATGTGAGGCGGAGCTTCACTTCTCTTCTTTCCTCTATAAGCATCGACCACCTCTTGGTTATAGACCGGCAGCCATTTGTAGGGGTTGACCGTCACACAGAACAGCCCAGAGTAGGTCTACGACAGTGGTGGAAAAAAAGTACTCAAATGTTTTACTTAAGTAAAAGTATCAATACTGCAATGTAGAAGAACTCTGTTACTAGTAAACGTTGGGAATTCAAATTTTGCTTGAGTAAAAGTACAAAAGCATTGCTATCAAAATGTACTTAAAGTACCAAAAGTAAAAGTACTCATTATGCAGTAATGCCCAATTTTAAGTTTTCAAATGTATAACCATATTTTGAAAATAGGAGATCTACAAGCTCACAATGCGTCGCATCGCGATGCATTGTGAGCTTGTAGATCGGCTATTTTCAAATGGCCGAAATGTATATAGGGCTGAAGTGGTTAAGGTATGTTATGTGATAATAATCAGAATCTACAAAGTAACTAGTAACTAAAGTGTTTTTAAAAAGTGTAGTGGAGTAAAAGCACAATATTTTCCTCTGAGATGTAGTTGAGTAGAGGTAAAAGTACTGAACATTGGAAATACTCCAGTAAAGTAAAGCATACCTCAACAGTTTACTTAAGAACAGTACTTGAGTAACTAAGTATAGTTACTTCACACCACTGGATATAGCAATGAGTGTGTAACTTTGTTGAGTCATTGAAGGAGAATGGTAATGATGCTGTAGTCTTACATAGATCATCCATGCAGCATAACGCTCTTTGAGGTTAAACAGTTAAACAGAATGGTAATGATGCTGTAGTCTTACATAGATCATCCATGCAGCATAACGCTCTTTGAGGTTAAACAGTTAAACAGAATGGTAATGATGCTGTAGTCTTACATAGATCATCCATGCAGCATAACGCTCTTTGAGGTTAAACAGTTAAACAGAATGGTAATGACGCTGTAGTCTTACATAGATCATCCATGCAGCATAACGCTCTGTGAGGTTAAACAGTTAAACAGAATGGTAATGACGCTGTAGTCTTACATAGATCATCCATGCAGCATAACGCTCTTTGAGGTTAAACAGTTAAACAGAATGGTAATGATGCTGTAGTCTTACATAGATCATCCATGCAGCATAACGCTCTTTGAGGTTAAACAGTTAAACAGAATGGTAATGACGCTGTAGTCTTACATAGATCATCCATGCAGCATAACGCTCTTTGAGGTTGAACAGCACAGCCGGCTCATGCAGGAAGGTGAACATCGCCATGTCTTCAATTTTATCAAACTTTGGCGGGTTCTGAGGATGGACATCGTCCTCTTTCACGGTCACGGTCTGTAAAAACAAACAGTATAGTCATCAATACAGGGACGATAAACAAGGTAACTATACTCTCATAGGCCTACGCTGTGTTGGTGGTGCCTGGGATCTGATGGTACTGTAAAAAAGTGGAACTGGAAAAAGTACTCAAATGTTTTACTTGAGTAAAAGTAGAATGTAGTAGTACTCTGTTACAAATAAAAGTCCGGAATTCAAAATGTACTTGAGTAAAAGTACAAAAGTATTGGTATCAAAATGTACTTAAAGTACCAAAAGTAAAAGTAGTCTACTACAATGTTAAAATGTTAAAATGAAACTAACAGATCTATATAAGTGTTGTGACGCGTTGTGAGCTTGTAGATAGGCCTAAGTATAAAATAAGGCTAAAGTGGCTAATGTATGTTTTATAATGTAATAATGTATATCTGCAAAGTAACTAGTAACTAAAGTTTTAAAATAATTGTGGTGGAGTAAAAGTACAATATTTGCCTCTGAGATGTAGTGGAGTGGAAGTAAAAGTAATGACAACTGTGGAAATACTCCAGTAAAGTAAAAAAAATACCTCAAAATTGTCCGTAAATAAAGTAGATGTACTACTTTATACCACTCATATATATCCCCTCTATAGGCATGATGACATGATGACAGAGCAGATGTCTTGGCGCTCATACCTTCCCCTTCTCTGTGTCGGCGGTGACCTTGTCTCCCTCCCGGCTGGTGATGGAGGCCTTGACGTATTCCTCCTCGCCGTCCGGGACGAAGCATTCCTTCTTCATGTCAAAGAGCCTCGTCTGGGCCTCCAGACGCTCCTTGTCCGACTTCCTGAGGTACGGGGCAGCCGGCCCGAAGCAGGCCATCAGAGCGTCGCCCATGGTGCTTCAGCTTCTCTGCAGGAAACAAGGTTCTTTATGTCAGTGGTTCTCAAACGTTTTCATGTCAAGGACCCCCCTAATTGACACTTATTACCCCGCGGACCCCCATTTGAAAAGATAAGCCAGGGACCCCCCATAAGAGAAGGTTTTTACGGCTCTCTAGCAATGATTCTCAACCATTTTAATGTCAAGGACCCCCAGTTTGACATGCATTAGGGCTACGGACCCCCGTTTAATGGCATTTATACCTCTGGGACCCAAATTCACATTGTAAAACCAATGTTAGTTTAACTCTGAGAGTGTACAAATGGAACCAAATGGACCCGTCAGGGTCCATTTGGTTCCATTTGTACACTCTCAGAGTTACAGACCCATAAGGTTCCATTTTGTTCCTGTCCATCATCTAGCTGGGGACCCCCTGGAACCCCCTCAAGTACCCCTGTGGGTCCCCGGACCCCACTTTGAGAACCAATGCTTTATGTAGAATTAAAACCATTCAACCCGGGAACGCATCTGTGTCATTTATCGATTTATTTGGGCTATTCAAAAATAGCAGATCTACAAGCTCATAGCGCAGCACCGAGTGCCGCGCTATGAGCTTGTACCGGTCCGTGCCCCCTGTAGATCTGCTATTTTTGAAAAAAAATCGTGAAAATGTGTGCAAATCTTTGAATATATACATTTTTTTTTTCAAGCGAACATTTGTAAAATGTCCCCCAAGAAGCAAAGTTAAAAATGTTCGCTTCAAAAATCGGTGCCGCGCTATGAGCTTGTAGGTCTGTTATTTTTGAATAGCCAAATAAACCTAAAAATGACACAGATGCTTTCCCGGTCTTAATGGGTTAAATGCATTTAGCACCACGAGAGGCGTATAATACGTGTCATATATAAGTTATAACATTAGTTATAACAACACAGAGATCATAGGCTATATTTATGTTTTAACCAAGCAGTAACGTAACCTTTGTGTGTAATGTAACTTTAATTAGCTTTTCAATCAATTATATATTTTTTCAATTTCTCATACAGTAACAGTTACTAATGATGATGAAACATGTTCTAGTCAGAGATGTGCTCCTACCAGTGGTGGAAGAAGTACTCAGATATTTTACTTAAGTAAAAGTAGCAATACCACAACATACTCTGTTGCAAGTAAAAGGCCTGTGTTCAAAATGTTACTTGAGTAAAAGTACAAAAGTATTGGCATGAAAATATACTTAAAGTACCAAAAGTAAAAGTACAAAATGTGTGAAAATAGCTGATCTACAAGCTCACAACGCGACGTGTTGTGAGCTTGTAGATCTGCTATTTTCAAATAGCCTAGGTACAGAATGGGGCTAAAGTGGTTAATTCATGTTTTATAATATAATAATTGATATCTACAAAGTAACTAGTAACTAAAGTGTTTAAATAATTGTAGTAAAAGTACAATATTTTCCTCTGAGATGTAGTGGAGTAGAAGCAAAACTATAGAAAATTGGAAATACTCCAGTAAAGTAAAAACAAATACCTCAAATTGTACTTAAGTACAGTTCTTGAGTAAATGTATGTAGTTTCTTTGCACCACTGGCTCCTACCTTATCAACCCCTTAATGAGAAGACTGGAGGTGTTGAAGGTCCTGAAAGATGTGAACGACACAAACCAGTGAGACATCATGTATATTATACTTCATACATTATATACATTATTATATAATATGTATATTATACTTCATACAATAAGCTCCAGTAATGTACAGCCATCTTACCTTGAGATAGAATGACGACCTATTGGGGGTCCATGCCATGCGTTCCTCTTTATAAACCAAGTCCCTCGGCCAAATATGGACGTGAGTTTCAGGGGCCAGGAATGTTATTGTGTCTGTGCTGAGGTGGGGGTGAAGGGGGGGGGGGGGGGGGGGGTTGGCGTAATAAGTGGTGGAAAGCAATATAGAAACCCAGCAGGTCAGGAGGTCTTATCAGTGACTTGACGGTGGACCATATTAGGAGCTCCATACAGGGCTGTGATTAATCACTGAGTATCTTCAAGTATTCATCTTTAAATAGAGACGAATTCCATCGGCTCCGTCAGAGCGTTGCATCTGCTCAAAGGAATAGACATTGAAGTGTGGATATACTGTAGACGTCCTGACTTGAGTGGTGTAAAGTAACTAAGTACATTTACTCAAGTACCTACTTAAGTACAATTTTGAGGTACTTTTACTTTACTGGAGTATTTCCAATTGTCTATACTTTTACTTCTACTCCACTACATCTCAGAGGTGAAGATTGTACTTTTACTCCACTACAACTATTTGAAACTTTAGTTACTTTGCAGATATACATTATCATATTATAAAACATATAAAACATACATAAAACACTTCAGCCGTATTGTATACCTAGGCTATTTGAAAATAGCAGATCTACAAGCTTGTAGATCTGCTATTTTCAAACATTTTAGTACTTTTACTTTTGGTACTTTAAGTACATTTTGATACCAATACTTTTGTACTTTTACTCAATTACATTTTTAATTCTGGACTTGTAACGGAGTATTTCTATATTGCAGTATTGGTACTTTTACTCAAATAAAACATGAGTACTTCTTCCACCACTGCCTGACTTGAGAAATGCACATGTTTTCTAAAGAGTTCACAATTCAACAGTCAAAAGTCTTCTGAGTTTAAGCCGTGTGCTTTTTCAAGATTCAATATTATGATTAGTTACATCCTATGTAAAGGTATACGAGAGTAAAATGATATGGTTTCATTAATCAAATATTACCATGATCATAATAGATTGATGCTATACATTTAAAGGTGTCAACCTATTGTATTTTGATTATGTTTTTTTACACGCTTGCTTATTCATGTATTTATTTGTTTATTTATTTAAATGACCACAATAAAAGTACACATTACGCAGAATGTCCCATTTAAAGTTTTCTAATGTATAACAATCTTTTGGAAATAGCAGATCTACAAGCTCACAATGCGTCGCGATGCGACGCATTGTGAGCTTGTAGATCTGCTATTTTCAAATGGCCGAAATGTATTTAGGGCTGAAGTGGTTAATGTATGTTTTGTAATAATAATCAAAATCTACAAAGTAACTAGTAACTAAAAATAATTGTAGTTTTTCTCTGAGATGTAGTGGGGTACAAGTAAAAGTATTGGACTTTGGAAATACTCAAGTAAAGTACAAACACCTCAAACTTTAACTTAAGTACAGTAGCTTGAGTAAATGTACTTTTCCACCACTGCCACACACGTGAGCTACTGGCATTGTTGTATAAACAACGAAAGAAAAAACGGTGCATATTTCTGTGCGGTGTTATTTCAGAGGAGAGCGTGTGTCATGCCAGGATCTCCATTACCCAGAGGGCTTAAGTGGACTTAATGTGTGACATTGGTGACATATTGTGTTCACTTACGCTGGAACGTCTGTGCGCTAACATAAACATGAAATCAGATACCGAAGGGCCGTTCTAAATAAGGAACATCCAGCCCGTCAGATTAGCCAGGCGGCGAGTGTCAGGCCCTCACGGTCACAGGTCTGTCACACATGACGTGTTTTACATTAATGCTGAAAGGCAGTGATGAGGCAACAGGCAGTGGAGTGTGCAGTGTTGCCATGTACGCTTATTGTAAGCGACTTGTGGGCTTCAGGGGCGTGCTGGGACCAAAATTCAGCTCTGGGATTTTCTGAAGTTTTTCAATAAAAAAAAAAAAACATGCTGCAGTTGTCTTGGGTGGCCCACCGGCCGTCTGGCGGCCCGTAAATGGCGCGGCCGTTCTGGAATTTTCCCGAATTTCCCAGTGGCCAGCACGTCCCTGGTGGGCTTGTTCGTCTGTAAATGTTTGTCGCTTGTAAATATTGGTTTATTGGTGTAAATATTGGTTGCGGTCATTAGGGCTTGTTTCTAAAGTGTAGTAGTTTATTTGGGCTTGTTTCTAAAGTGTAGTTGTTTATTTGGGCTTGTTTCTAAAGTGTAGTTGTTTATTTGGGCTTGTTTCTAAAGTGTAGTTGTTTATTAGGGCTTGTTTCTA
>NC_139942.1:57673772-57779993 GCF_963454915.1 Gymnoscopelus microlampas
GAAGTTGCAACGTGTGCGTGATCATGCCACTTACATACATGACCATCAGGGTCAGATGTGCATTATTTTAATTAGGCCGATAATCCTCAACACGTATGTACTTAAACCTGTTTAACCTCACCGTGTGTTAACGTGTTCCTCAACACGTATGTACTTAAACCTGTTTAACCTCAGCGTGTAAACGTGTTGGAGTGTGTGAGCTTGTCACTCGTCATATTACATGTTATTACACACGCCTAGTGAGGGAGGTTAGGATGGCTAGACGTGTAATGAGAGAACATACAGGACTCCTGGTATTCACACGCCAGGGCAATGATGGGGCTTTCATTAGTGCGCTGCTCCCCCCACCCCCCCCATCCTCCTCCTCATGTCAACAGTAACATCAACACTGCCTCTGAGGGCAAAACAACAAGACGACCCTTTGTGTCTGACCAGACACAGTGTAGGCCAGGGGTCTTCAACCTTTTTCATGCCAAGGACCCCTAAATTGATATACATTTGGCCGCGGACCCCCATTTGAAAATGTGTTGTGCCAGGGACCCCCAGAAGCAAAGATATCGGTTAATTTTCGCTTTAAAAAAAAAATAATATTCAAAGATATGCACACTTTTTCAAGGTTTTTCAAAAATAGCAGATCTACAAGCTCATAGCGCGGCACTCGGTGCCGCGCTATGAGCTTGTAGATCTGCTATTTTTGAAAAGCCAAAGCTAAGTGGTTAAAATGATTGTGACGCTATGTTAACTCATTTATCTGGGGACCCCCTGGTACCCCCTCAAGGACCACTGGTGGTCCCCGGACCACTGGTTGAGAACCACTGGTCTAGGCTATTATAGATGTCAGTGGTGGGAAAAGTACTCACATGTTTTACTGAAGTAAAAGTATCAGTACTGCGATGTAGAAATACTCTGTTACAAGTTCAATGTCCGGAATTCAAATTTGACTTCGTATTGGTATCAAAATGTACTTAAAGTACATAAGTAAAAATAGTCATTATGCAGAATGTCCCGTTTCACGAGTTTTCAAATTCTGTATTCTGTAATATGTATAACATAATTATATAAAGCGATACAGGAGTGTAAAATATTTTGAAAATAGCAGATCTACAAGCTCACAGTGTGTCGCATCGCGACACACTGTGAGCTTGTAGATCTGCTATTTTCAAATGGCCGAAATGTATTTAGGGCTGAAGTGGTTAATGCGTGTTTTGTAATAATAACAACAAACTACGTTGTCAAGTTCTTGTAGCGGAGTAAAAACCTAACATTTGCCTCTGAGAGTAGAAGTAAAAGTATTGAAAATACTCAAGTAGGGAAAGGAAAAATGCCTCAACATTTTACTTAAGTACAGTACTTGAGTAAATGTACTTAGTTACTTTACACCACTGCCAGTAAGTGGTAGTATAGTCAGTTATATCCCATTCAACATCTTTCGCCGATTACATCAACAGAGTTGACTTTAAATTAAAATGTATTTGTGTTTTTCCTGAACACTCTGTGGAGGAACAGACTGACTTGGACATGGACTCATCATGCTGACCAGCTGCATGTGATTAGCCACGGCATGATGAGAAGCTTGAATATGAGCGCTGGTTTATTGTTAACCTTGAGGCTCTGTCTCTCCTCTGCATTCTTTAAGCCTCTATTTTGAGAACAACAGCTTTTGCTGTAGCTCTCTCTCTCTCTCTCTCTCTCTCTCTCTCTCTCTCTCTCTCTCTCTCTCTCTCTCTCTCTCTCTCTCTCTCTCTCTCTCTCTCTCTGAGCCATCCAGATATTGCCTTTCCCATTCTTAAAGCCATTTGCCACCCCTTTCTCAGGGACGTGCACAGATAGACTCTAGGTGGTGCTGGAGCACCTGCCCTTTGCCCTCTTGACCAGAAGTGCCCTTTTGAAAAAAAGAAGAAAATATTTTTTTTCCCCCAGTTTACTGGGGTCTTCAACAGGGGGTCCGGGACCCCTAGGGGGTCCTCAGAGTTACTACAGGGGGTCCGCCAAATCTTTATGTGATATGATTTTTCTTTTTACCATAACCACTCGAAACCTAGCATCCCTTTTCTGAGGAGAACTTTAGCCAAAAATAGCAGATCTACAAGCCCACAACGCCTCGCGCTGCGAGGCGTTGTGGGCTTGTAGATCGGCTATTTTTGGCAAAGAGGTATAGGTGTAGAGGGAAAAAAGAGCAGACCAAGTAAACCAAAAAAAGTATAATTTACTTGTGCACCTGCCCCTCAAAATGTCTGTGCACGCCACTGCCCTCTCTCCTCTCTCTCCGGCCGCAGCTCATTTGGAGTTTCAAGCTGTTTCAAGCTGTCTCGGTCATCCTCCCGTAGGAGCACACATACCCCACATAGCTTCCACATTCGCCACAAAACAAAACTCTTAAGATTCACTCCCAACAGGCTCTATAAACAGCAGCCATTATTGGAAAGAAATCGGCCCTCTTCCTTACTTCCTTCACAGGTGTCATCAATGATTCTAATGAGGGCTCTGTTCCATTCAGTGTAGCACAGTGGTTCTCAAATTGTTTAATTTCAAAGACCCCCATAACTGTGAGAGTGTACACATGGAACCAAATGGACCCGTAACTATCAGTTACACATCCGTAAGGGTCCATTTTGAACCCCCTCAAGGAATCAAGAGGGTCCCTAGAACCACACTTTGAGACCCACTGGTGTAGCAGAGTGTTTCCAGTGAGTCAACACCCTGACTCTGTTTGACCAGAATGGAACAGAGCCTTCATTAGTATCATTGATAACAACCTGTGAAGGAAGTAAGGAAGAGGCCCAATTTCTTTCCAATATGGCTGCTGTGCATAGAGCCTATATTTATTTATTCGATTAATGCTCAGAAAAATGCCACGATGCAGTATTGTGAGACGGCTTGATGTGATTTTATTTAACACTATGCAGGAGGTGATCAGTGACACTGGAGGGGAATCTACTGCACACGCATGATCATGACGTGGACACGCATGACGTGGACACGCATGACGTGGACAAATGATTGTCTCAGGGGTCCAAAGCTTCACTCCTCATCAAAGCCTTTCTGTGACGACAAAGGATGTTGGAAACAAAGACAGAAAGAAAAAGAGAAGCAACTGTTAAGTTGTCAGATGTTATAGTGTTATAGTGCTGTTTCAACAGTTTAGTATCACTGATCAAAGTATTCATAAACAGGTGTTCATGTTGTTTATATGATATATGGGAGAGATCAGCACATCTCTATTCAACTAGCTTCATATACAGCAGAGCAGCACAGAGATTAAAAAAAAAGCCACAGGGGGGCAGCAGAGGACAGGATGTGTCAGGGTCAGAGAGGCTGTTTGGTGCTACCGACCTTTTGGCCTGAGTCACGGCTCTTGGCACGCAGCTTGTTGACCTGAGTCTCTGCGATGTCGGCTCTCTCTGAGGCCTCGTCCAGCTCATGCTGCTGCTTGCGGAACTTGCCCAGGTGAACGTTGGCCTGTTCCTCCTGTCAGAAGTACAACGAGTCAAAAACACAGCGCTCAGAACGAGAGAAACCCTACTGTACTGATCAAGGCTACTTATCAAGTGTACTGGACACTCACAGCCTCCTCTGCAGCTCTCTTGTAGGATTTGACTTTCAGCTGCAGCTTGTCCACCAGATCTTGGATACGGGCGATGTTCTTACGGTCCTCCTCGGTCTGTAAATGTGAGAAAGTGTTATTCTCTTATTGAAAGAATTGTACATTTTAATTCTGAATCAGAACGGCTATGGGCTACAGACCTGGTAGGTAAGCTCCTTGATGCGACGCTCGTATTTACGGACGCCCTTCACAGCTTCACCACTTCTCTTCTGTTCCATTTCTACCTCGTTTTCCAGCTCCCGTACCTGGTAGTGAGAACAGTCAGTAAATGTGTGAGTCACGACTACACTTAAAGAGCCTGTGAACAGGAAATGTAACTGTCCTGCTGAGATTAGTTTTTTTCTGGGCAGGGCTAAACACCATGATGACACGCTCAGGTGAGTTCCAGTGATGTCATCAGTGACTCTGATGACATCACTGGAACTCACTGGCATAATTCCTAACCACTTCTTTCAAGGAACACCAGTCTTCTGATGCTATAGCCTAGAGTGCATTGCCATCATTTGGCCAGTGTGTCATGCTGTACCCTAGAGTGCATATTTTGGCTAAAATAATTCAGAGGACACTCACCCCACACAGTCATTAGCAGAAAAACTACAGCTTATCTTTCACGACTTTACCAATTTTTATATAGTTAACAATTGCAAAAATAATTCTAATTTGGCTGAGTGGTTTATAACATATTATTCTGTGGTCTAACACAAATGTAATACATAATACTGCCTATAGGCCTACTCACACTGGGTTAGGGTACTTCCTGTTCAAGGGCTCTTTAACAGCCTAAAGGAGTTGATGTACTTCATTGCATTTGGTGCCACGCACCGTAAATACCTGTAGCACAGTGGTTTTCAACGTTTTTCATGCCAAGGACCCCTAAATTGATATACATTTGGCCGCTGACCCCCATCGAAAAATGTTTTGTGCCGGGGACCCCCAGAAGCAAAGATTTGAGTTAAAAATGTTTGCTTCAAAAAATATATATATTCAAAGATATGCACACATTTTGCACAAGATTTAAAAAAAATAGCAGATCTACAAGCTATGAGCTTGTATATCTGCTTTTTTTGAATAGCCAAAGCTAAGTGGTTAAAATGATTGTGACGCTATGTTAACTCATTTTGCTGGGGACCCCCTCGTACCCCCTCAAGGACCACTGGTGGTCCCCGGACCACTGGTTGAGAACCACTGCTGTAGCATATTACAAGCACGTGAGCTGCACGTGAGCCGCCATCTTTGGTGTGCGCCACCACGCGCAATGAAGTATGTAAAGCATTTCTACAGTAGCATTTGTGCCATTTCAAATGGCAGATGTATCACTACATTAAAACGCTTACCCTGGTTTCCAGCTTCTGCACCTGCTTCTTGCCTCCCTTCAAGGCGATCTGTTCAGCCTCATCCAGACGGTGCTGCAGGTCCTTGATGGTCTGCTCCATGTTCTTCTTCATGCGCTCCAGGTGAGCGCTGGTGTCCTGCTCCTTTTTCAGCTCCTCTGCCATCATGGCAGCGTCAGTGATGGCCTTCTTGGCCTTTTCTTCAGCATTTCTGCACTCCTGTATCGCTTCATCCACCTCTGACTGAAGATGGGACGTATCTGCCTCAAGCTTCTTCTTCTGGTTTATCAAGCTGGTATTCTGATTTCACATGAATGGTAATGTAATAAAGTTACATTGTGTCTAATAAAGTGCAATTGATATAATAATAATGATTAGAATAAATATAATACCTGTGAATGCAGTAGCTGCACTCTCTCGCTGACATCCAGCAGCTCTTGATCAGACAGCTTGCGGCCTCTCTCGGTCTGTTCCAGGGCTGCTCTCAGTTCCTCCAGTTCGGCCTGCATGAGGTTGTTGCGTCTCTCAACGATGGCAATGTTCTCCTTCAGATCATCATTGCCTCGAAGAGAATCATCAAGCTGGAGTTGAGCATCCTTAATGGAAAGAAGAAGAACACATTGATGAGTGTACAGACATTGTTAAATCAGAAACACCTGACAAATACAGTAATTGTTGTCTTTCACCTTCAGATGAGCATGAACAGACTTGAGCTGTTTCTGAGCCTCAGCTGCCTGCCTGTTGGCCTGGCTGAGCTGGATCTCCATCTCGTTGAGGTCTCCCTCCATCTTCTTCTTCAAGCGAAGGGCTTCATTCCTGCTGCGACACTCAGCCTCCAGAGCAGCCTGCAGGGTGTCAATGGTCCTCTGCAGGTTCCTCTTACCTTGCTCCATCTCTTCATCTTTCTCAGATAGCTTACGCTCAATGTCAGCTTTAACCTGGTTGAACTCGAGCTGGGCTCTCAGAATTTTGCCCTCCTCGTGCTCCAGGGAGCCCTGTGGTGGAACAGAGTAATTACTAGTATTTGTAATGTCATATGTTCAGCATATCATTCAGTCAATGGAAGTGAGGCTTTGAGGTTTCATTGTTACCTCTGCTTCCTCGAGAGCAGCTTGAATCTCAGACTTTTCCTGCTCCTGCTGTTTACGGAGCTTCTCCAACTCGTGAACCGTCTTTCCTCCCTCACCAAGTTGCTCAGTAAGGTCGGAAATCTCGTCTATTGAAAATAACAGAAGCAACTGCATTCAGACAGACATGTTGGTCTTTATCACAACAGCACACGCATTCCCCGCCAACCAAATGTAGTCTGATACATTACCCTGTAGATTCTTGTTCTCTCTCTTCAGGGTCTCCAGGTGGTCCAGAGCTTCTTCATAGGAGTTCTTCAGTTTGAAGAGCTCGGTGCTCAGAGACCTGGCCTCCTTCTGGGAACCCTCCAACTCTGCTTGAGACTCCTCATACTTCTGCTTCCACTCTGTCAGGACCTGGATGTGAATACAAAGTGAGGAAGTTTCAACATCTGATGTTCTCAGTTAGCAGGGTTCAACACCTGAAGCGGCATTTATACTATTGCACTTCTAAAATGTTCAAATAAAGTAACAGCTTATTGCAGTCCTAACAACTGTATCTATCTATGTTGTTAGGTGTGTAGGTAGGTAGGTAGGTAGGTAGGTAGGTAGGTAGGTAGGTAGGTAGGTAGGTAGGTAGGTAGGTAGGTAAGTAGGTAGGTAAGTTGTTAGGTAGGTGAAATGTAATTGTTTGGCTAGAAGATGATCAACAGCAAGCTATCAAGAATGCCAACATTTCTAAATGAACATACACAGGAAACACAATAAAAACTCTGTACTTTGTCAAAGTTCCTTTGCTTCTTGTCCAGGACAGCAGCAACAGCATTAGATCTCTCCACGTCCACCATGAGATCTTCAATCTCATTCTGAAGTCTGTGTTTGGTCTTCTCCAGGGAGGAACATTTAGCATTAACAGCTTCAACAGCCTCCTCAGCATCCTGAAGACGCTGAGCCAGCTTCTTCCTGGATTATGATGTGTATAGAGAAGTTCAGGGAAGGTGAGTTTTAGAAGTTACTATTTTAAATTCATACACTACAAGAATAACAAAACCCAAAATATGATGACATGGTTTCACAACCAAATCCTCCCAGAAGAATCTCAACTAATTATAAATGTATACTATGCAGGCACTCAAGATAGTGTAGCCTATTAGCATACCAAATAACAGAAGATTCGGTACTCACTTGGCCTCCTCCAGCTCTTCAGTCCTCTGGATGGCATCGGTCTCGTACTTGGTTCTCCACTGTGCCACCTCAACGTTAGCCTTGGACATGCCTCGCTGCAGTTCAGCTTTGGCCTCCTGCTCCTCTTCAAACTGTTCCCTCAGCAGGTCAGAGTCGTGGCGAGCAGACTGCAGTGCATGGGCTAATGCATTCTTGGCCTGGTGAAATAAACACAAATGGGGAACGTTCGCATGGCTTGGCCTCTATTGTACAGAGCGAAATAATGAGAAATACCACATTGACTTCAATACCTTGACCTCCTCCTCTAGTTGTCTTTTTAGGTCTTCAAGTTGTTGATTGTAGGAATTCTTTCCTCTGGTTAGCTGAGAAACTAGAGACTCTTTCTCTTCCAGTTGTCTTGAAAACTCACCTGAAAATATTCAAAGGTTATGGTAAAACAAAGGAGAAAAAAGAAGTACATTCACTTAATTGTTACATTTGAAAAGAACACAATACTGACCATTTTCAGCTTGAAGCTTGGCCCTCTGGGTGGAGAAGTCATTGATGGATCTTTGGTTTTCATCACACTTGTTCCTGTATTCATTCATTTGATCCTCCATTGTTCTGCTGGTTTTCTCCAAGGTGGTCTTCAAGATAGTGTAGTTCACAGGTCATTGTCAGAAATGTTTAATAATTACGTAGCAGCATTTATGTTATGTGGGAAGAACAGTAATCGTTAACAGACTACTATGCACTAGGCTGAACTTCAAATACAATAAAGTACCTTTGTCTTCACAATATGCTCCATGCTGGAGGCCACATCATCCAACTCCAGTCTGAGTTCGCTCTTCTCCTTCTCGAGTTTTTGTTTGACTCTCTGCAGGTTGTCAATCTGCTCTCCGAGGTCAGCCACACTGTCAGCTTGTTTCTTCCTCAGGGTGGCAGCGGTGGCCTCGTGATGCAGAGTGGCCTCTTCAAGGTCTCTGCGGAGTTTCTGGAACTCGGCCTCCCTCTTCTTGTTCATCTCAACCTGGGCAACCGTTGCTCCACCAGCCTCCTCCAGCCTCTCGCTGATCTCCTCCAGCTCTCTGCTCAAGTCAGCTCTCTGCTTCTCTACCTTGGCTCGAGCAGCTCGCTCTGCTTCAAGCTCCTCTTCAAGTTCCTCAATACGGGCCTACAGCACCAGAATACAACATTTATGTCAAGCTTTTGGCAAAAGAAAAAAAAAAATCTAACTTGCATACTTATTCTTTACCTGCAGTTCCTTCAGCTTCTTCTGAAGTTGAATATTCATGACCAGCTCGTCTTCAATCTTGCTGTTGAGTTGACTCACCTCAAAGTCCTTCCTGCAGAAGTATTTATTTTAAGATTAAAGAGTATTTTTGCTTTCTTGACAGGACAGCGGAGAGAGAAATGAAAGAGCTGGCAGAGAGGTGACAGATATTACAGGTTCAGACACAGATTTGAACCCAGGATATTACAATTGTGTGACATCAACTGTTACGGTACCCTCTGTGTTTATGGAATCATACTTTTTCAGGCGCTCCTCCTGCTGTTGCCTCTCATTCTCAAGGTCCATTATAGACTCCTGGGTCAACTTTAAGTCTCCCTCCAGCTTCCTCTTTGCTCTCTCGAGGTCCATTCGAGTCTTCTTCTCTTGCTCAAGTGACCCTTCAAGCTGAAAGTCCAAACAATCATAAGATATGTGTGAATGTATTACCCATAGATACTTGTAGCCCTGTCCAAAGACCATGTAAACTGGGCATGCCCTGTGGGCATGTCCAGCTGAGAGCAGCTTTTCTGGGCAGGGCTAAACACCTCACCTGATGACATCACTGAAACTCTCAGGTGGGTTTCAGCGATGTCATCAGAGCCACTGATGGCAGAAGACCGGTGTAGTTAGTAATTATGCCAAAGTACACCAGTCTTCTGATGCTATAGCCTAGAGTGCACTGCCATCTTTTGGCCAGTGTGCCATGCTATACCCCAGAGTATAGCAGCGTACAATGCTGCAGTGCGCTGTAAGCGTGTCGAGTGGCTATTTTAACAGAAAACAGAAAATACACTAGCATAGAGACCTGAGAGACTCCGCTCAACCATAATGGAGTTTAAGTGGTTAAACTTTATTGGATTATTCTCACATCGTCCACTTGCTGCTCCAACTTGATCTTCATCTTGGTCAGAGAGTTGACTTTGTCCTCCTCTGACTGCAGGTCGTCCAGTGCTTGCTGAAGAGCCTCTTGTAAGGCCTTCTTCTCCTTGGTCAGCTTGGCGATGATGTCATCCAGAGAAGCCATTTCCTCTGTCATGTTCTTCACCTACAACAGGAGAATGGTGGTATTACTAAATGCAAAAAGGGGTAGGATATGCACATCCCCACAGTATCTTTAAACACGGTGCTGGACCCCAAAATTATCAAGTGAAGAAAAAGGTAATGTCCGCACACAATAGCTGCTCTCCCGTCTTTTTCTTTTTTTTAACCAAACAACATTCCGCCCAAACAGGGCTTCATTAAGTTTGAATTTGCTGAAGCCCTGTTTGGGCAAAACGTAGCTGTTTGGTTAAAACATAAAATGAAAAAGACGAGAGAGCAGCTATCGTGTGCGGACATTGCCCTTGTCTTCACGGAATCACTAAAATACTTAATTAACCAGTTGATATATTTCACATAAGATAGCCGTGTATTTTTGCTATACCTTGTTCTCGGTAGCATGCTTCTCTTTCTCCACTTTAGCCAGAGTTAGTTCCAAGTCATCAATATCCTTCTTCAACTCAGAACACTCATCCTCCAGTTTCCTCTTCTTCGCAGTCAGTTCTGCGTTGATCTCCTCCTCATCCTCCAACCTCTCTGTTAACTCTTTGGCTTTTCCTTCCATCTGAATCTTGTTCTTGATCAGTCCCTCACACCTTTCCTCTGCATCACAGAGACTATCTTGTTCCTGCCAAAGAGATATATATTACTAACACCTGGTACCAAAGTGAAGATGGAAAGTAATGAACATTTTACTAGTGAAGTGTTCATCAGAGACATTTGGCTCATAAGCTCAGGAATACAGACTCACCGACTGGACTTGGAGCTGCAGGTCATTCTTCTCTTGGAGAAGCGAGACCATTTTCTCCTCAAGTTCCTTTTTACGAGCCTCGGATTTCGCGAAAGCCTCTTTCAACTTGATGAATTCGTCCTTCATGTTGGCCATCTCCTTCTCTGTTTCTGCAGATCTCAAGAGAGGCTTGATCTTGAAGAACAGCTTCATCCAGGGCCAATTCTTGACAGACATGAAGGAGCGGACATTCCACTGGATCACCAGCAATGCATCCCTGGAAGAAAATGTTGGACATTTTTATTCTAAATGTACACATTACACAAAACATGAATTGATTCATTTGTGTCTATTTAAAGGTGGAACAAATGGATACCTGCGTTCCACCATCTTCTGATACTCAGCACGAGATAACAGACCACGGGATCTGGCCTGGATACCAGTTATGATTTTGGACAGGCGCTCATCTCTCATTTCTTCCAGGTGACCCAGTAAACCAGCCTTGAAGAACACCTAGCAACAGTGATGGCTATTTACACTTCTTTGACATCATGCATGTGCAACACTGTCATCACACTGTATTTTCCCAACCTCTGTGTAGCCTTAAACTATACCTTGGTGTGTCCAAACTTGTATTGATTATGATCAATATCCAGTGAACCAAGAAGCTTTTCAGCTCCTTTCCTGCTGTCAACGAACTGGCCGTCTGGGATTGTAGCAGGATTCAGGATGCGATATCTGCAAAATAATATATATGAAAATGAAATATAAGCCAGTTAGATTTGGATGTTATTAGATTATATATATATATATGGTTTTTTTTTAAATCTACCTCTGTCTGAAATCTCCATAGAGGATCCTGTTGGGGAAGCCCTTCCTGCAGATCCTGATGCCTTCCAGCACACCGTTACAGCGGAGCTGGTGCATCACCAGAGGATTCTCCATGGCCCCGGGGGTCTTGGACTCGTTGGGGATGATGCAGCGCACAAAGTGAGGGTGAGTAGACCTCAGGTTGGTCATCAGCTTGTTCAGGTTCTCCTGTTATACAGCAAAAACACATACAACAATTACCTTTTGTTTTGGATTGCAGTGTCTAGAGAGCGTATGCTATATAGGAACATGCATACCCGATGAAGGGCTGATACTGTTTGGAACGTTGATCCCTTCTTTTTCTTCCCTTTAGCTTCAGCTGTTAAAGAAGAATTACGCACACTCAGAATAAGACAAAAATGTATCCCGATCTTAACCAGAGTATTATTGTTTTATTCTGAACATCATAATGATACTTTACGGAAAAAAACATCACTGAGCAGAGTACCTGCGTCTGCCCCAGAATAGCCAGCGAACAGAATGGAAAGCAGTTTCAGGGAGGACTTCTGGTAAAGTCCAACAACCGTCTCGTTCAAAGGGTCTTTGTTCTTCACGAGCCAGTTGTTGATGTTATAATCCACGGTACCGGCGTAGTGAACCAGGGAGAAATGAGCCTCTGGTTTCCCTTTGACAATCCTTGGCTTCTGGAAGTTCACGGACTTCCCCAGGTGGTTGTCGTACAGCTTGGTTTTAAAGGTGATGTCGCTGGCCTTGGGGAACATGCACTCCTCTTCAAGGATGGACATGATACCCATGGGCTGAGGAGGAGAAGGAGATAATGTACCGTGAAGAACAAATAACAACTCGCTAGATCAGTGGTTCTCAAACTTTTTCATGTCAACGACCCCCAAATTGACACTTATTAGCCCGCGGACCCCCATTCGAAAAGATATGCCAGGGACCCCCATAAGAGAAGATTTTTACGGCTCTCTAGCAGTGATTCTCAACCATTTTAGTTTCAAGGACACCCCCAGTTTGACATGCATTAGGGCTACGGACCCTCATTTAATGGCATTTCTATCCCTGGGACCCCAATTTATATTGTAAAATCAATGTTAATTTAACTCTGAGAGTGTACAAATGGAACCAAATGGACCCGTTAGGGTCCATTTGGTTCCATTTGTACACTCTCAGAGTTACAGACCCATAAGGGTCCATTTGGTTTCTATCCATCGTTTAGCTGGGGACCCCCTGGAACCCCCTCAAGTACCCCTGGGGGTCCCCGGACCCCACTTTGCGAACCGATGCGCTAGATAGAGGCCTATACCTTTTATTGATCCATGAACACAGTGTATTTCAAGCTCTCACCTTTTCAATCAGGTCAATACAAGCCTGTAAGTCCATGCCAAAGTCAATGAAAGTCCATTCAATGCCTTCTTTCTTGTACTCCTCCTGCTCCAGCACAAACATGTGGTGGTTGAAAAACTGTTGCAGCTTCTCGTTGGTGAAGTTGATGCAGAGTTGCTCAAAGGTGTTGAACTGCAAAAGGACAAAATGGCCATTTGTATCTATTTTCCACATTCACATGTATTTGTCCTATAGTGTTTGAACTGCATGAAAATACATTTGCTGTGATATTTTAAATTATTATTAGATAATATCTGCCAGGCTAGATCTGCAGATTATGTTATGAAGTACACTTTTCTTGTTACATTTGTTTAAATATGTACAATATACTGCATATAATAATTGAAAGACATATATATATATATTTTTGGCAGAGTCAAATAAATGACACAATCACTGTTCTCTCATTAATTATAGAGTAAAACGGTTTGATAAAAACAATATCACGCTCGCGGTCATGCTGTTATACTGTACTGTACAGTATCAGCGCTTCCTCTCGTATTAATATATGGCATTACAATCCAAATGACCTGATTTGATTTTACTCATTAGCAGTGGTGTAAAGTAACTAAGTACATTTACTTAAGTACTGTACTTAAGTACAATTTTGAGGTATAGTATTTGTGCTTTACTTGAATATTTCCAATTTTCAGTACTTTTACTTCTACTCCACTACATCTCAGAGGCAAATATTGTACTTTTACTCCACTACAATTATTTGAAAACGTACTAGTTACTTTGAAGATTTTGATTATTATTACAAAACATACGTTACCTACTTAGTATACAATTCGGCCATTTGAAAATAGCCGATCTACAAGTTCACAATGTGTCGCAATGCAACGGCTTGTGAACTTGTAGATCTGCTATTTTCAAAAGATTTTTATACATTTTATTAAACATTTGAAAACTTGTGAAATGGGACATTCTACATGATGTGTACTTTTACTTTTGTACTTTAAGTAGATCTTTATACCAATACTTTTGTTCTTTCACTCAAGTAAATTTTGAATTCCGGACTTACTTACTTACTTGGAATGGAGTATTTCTACATTGATACTTTTTACTTAAGTAAAACATTTGAGTACTTTTTTTCCACCAATGCTCATTAGCACGCTCACATCAAAGATCTCAAACCCGGCGATGTCCAGCACACCGATGAAGTACTGACGAGGCTGCTTGGTCTCCAGCGTGGAGTTGATTCTCACCACCATCCACAGGAACATCTTCTCGTACACAGATTTGGACAGGGCTCCGATGGCATAGTTCACCTGAGACCACAGCCATCACATTAAACCAGGGGCGTGCACAGACATTTTGAGGGGCAGGTGCTCAAGTAAATTACACTTTTTTTTGGTTTACTTGGTCTGCTCTTTTTTCCCTCTACACCTATACCTCTTTGCCAAAAATAGCCGATCTACAAGCCCACAACGCCTCGCAGCGCGAGGCGTTGTGAGCTTGTAGATCGGCTATTTTTGGCTAAAGTTCTCCTCAGAAAAGGGATGCTAGGTTTCGAGTGGTTATGGTAAAAAGAAAAATCATATCACATAAAGATTTGGCGGACCCCCTGTAGTAACTCTGAGGACCCCCTAGGGGTCCCGGACCCCCTGTTGAAGACCCCTGCTGTAAACTGGAAGAAAAAAAGGGCACTTCAAAAGGGCACTTCTGGTCAAGAGGGCAAAGGGCAGGCGCTCCAGCACCACCTAGAGTCTATCTGTGCACGTCCCTGCATTAAACCATCGTAATATGGATCATGCAGTGTTGATTTCATCAACTAAAAACTATGACGACAAATGTTGGTCGACTACCTTTTCTCACTGACGAAAACTAGATAAAAATGAAATAAAAACTAAGCTACGATGACTTAGACTAAACATATTGACAATTTCGTCAACAAATAAAAACTAGACTATAATAATAGGGAGTGGAGAAAAGATCCAGTAGAACAAAAATACATGTCATTTTATGTTTGGTTGCGCTCGGGTGTTGCACTCTGAAAATAGCAGATCTACAAGCTCACAACGTGTCGCACTACAACGCGTTGTGAGCTTGTAGATCTGCTATTTATAGCACGCAACCAAGTGTAAAATCAGCCATTACGCCGCCATCAAGGCACCGCCAACATACATTTTAGTCGACTAAATCAACTGTATTTAGTCGACTATAATCTTATGATATTTAGTCGTCTAAAGCTAGACTAAAACGGAAACTTTTCAGATGACTAAAATATGACTAAAACTAGAGGGAATTTTATTCAAAAGACTATGACTAAAACTAAAACTAAATGTGCTGTTAAAATCTGTATGGATGCCAAATTCTTTTGATACAAATTCGTAACTTTCCCGTTTTCTACCAAAGATTTTAACCCGGGTTTCCTCCGGACGTGCTGACATGTTTTACCACTGAGCTAATACGGGCTGCCTGCTTGCTCAGGGGAGAAATTGAATTTTGACATTCAAGTCGACATCAAACCAGAAACAGGATCTAAATGTCTCAATAGAAGACCATGAGGGAGACCAAACACAACCACCCCAATTGTATAAGTTAAATTGTATTAACATACTCTACCATATCTACCGTATAGATTGGACAAAATAAAATTATATTCACTAAACAAAGTTACTTAATCCATTAAGACCGGGAACGCATCTGTGTGTCATTTTAAGATTCTTTTGGCTATTCAAAAACAGCAGATCTACAAGCTCGCAGCGCTTGTAGATCTGCTGTTTTTGAAAAAACGTGAAAACGTGTGCAAATCTTTGAATATATTTTCAAAGTGCATTTTTTTAACTCAAATCTTTGCTTCTGGGGGGGGTCCCTGGAACAACACATTTTGAGATGGGGGTCCGCAGCTAAATATATGTCATTTTGGGGGTCCTTGACATGTATGTTGCTCATATTAGCAACATACGTTTAAAAACTGTTAGGATTTAGAAGACATTTTTAGAATCCCCCAGAAGCAAAGATTTGAGTTACAAATGTTCACTTTAAAAATATATATATATATATATATATATATATATATATATATATATATATATATATATATATATATATATATATATATATATATATATATATATTCAAAGATGTGCACACACACACATTTTCATGATTTTTGTGATGGGAAGGGATTTTTTTTATTTTATTTATGAGAACGAGAATTAAATAACGTAACCCTAACCTAACCCTAACCCTAAAACCGAAGTAAAGTAAAGGAAAAAAAGTGCCAAAACCCACCCAAACCCGCACATTTTTCGACCCGATACCCTAAAAAAATCGCGCGCACGGGACGCATGCGTCAAGCGGATTCCCCCCGACGCTCAGCCCCCCTGGCTATTAAGTACTTCCCGTGCGCCCGCACACAGATGCGTTCCCAGTCTTAATGGGTTAATACAGCTTTACATTTAGCAAATGCATAAACACTGGAAGAACACTGTTTAGATGTGCAATTTGTTATTTGTCATAAATATGTGTATTTTGTTGTGATTCAAACTAGTTCTTGTTTTAAGGAACCACACTAACCTGGTCGACATTCTGTCCCTTGGTGACCATCTCATTTCCTACTTTCACCCTTGGGTGACAGAGACCCTTGACGAGGTCAGCGGAGTTCAGGCACATCAGATACGCAATTTTGTCAGCATCTGAGAGAGAAGATTGTGAGGTTAAAGGCCAACAGGCCCAGCTTATACACAGTGAAGTCCTCAGTGTTCTTTTATCCATGTGTAACTCAGAGAGTGAACTGTGTAGCCTACACATAACCAAATACATGTTATTGGGTTGGCTGAATTATTTGATTAAAAAATAACCCATTTTTTCACCCAGTGCCAATTGCCTAAACTGTAATGCTGGGCGCTGTACTCTCCCTCTGCCAGCCTGGGTAGAGCCCCAAACTGAGCTCATGCTTCCTTCAACGCGTGAGGAGTGAGCAGGCCGCTTCTTAGCTTAGCGCAATCTCTCCGCGCCTCTACACACCCGCCCCTCTATACACAAAAACAGGAGCGCTAGTGTAGCCTATTGTTTTGGTTTTGAGCAGTGGTGTAAAAAGTATTACGTGTTTTTACTTAAGTAAAAGTATCAATACTGCAGGGTAGATATTCAAAAGTTCAAAATGTATTAAAAAATCTTTTGAAAATAGCAGATCTACAAGCTCACAATGTGTCGCATCGCGGCACATTGTGAGCTTGTAGATCTGCTATTTTCAAATGGCCAAAATGTATACAGGGCTGAAGTGGTTAGTGTGTTTTGCGATAATAATCTAAGTCTAAAAAGTAACTAATTTCGTCATGCGTCTCGCTAGCCAATCACAGTACTGAGCAGAGGGTCTGAATACCAATCAGCCAATCACAGTACAGCGAAAGACACATTTTCACGACGGAAAGAAAAACTTTCGCTACGGATGGGTCCCAAACCCACTTATAGGAGCGGCTACATCACTCAAAAATACCTTAAAAATGTACTTAAGTACAGTAGGCTACTTGAGTAAATGTACTTAGTTACTTTACACCACTGGAAAGGCCCTTTCATTGTTTTGGCTTTGAGCCATCTTGAGCAACAGGGCACAACAGCCTCACCTTCAGTGCCATCGGCCTCAGCCTGCTCTTCTCTCTGCTTCTGTTTGAACTTCATGTTCCCGTGGTGCATGATGGCCCCGGTCAGCTTGTAAATGCTGTTCTTCTCTTCTTGAGTGAAGCCCAGCACGTCAAAGGCACTCTATTGGTTGGATTGATTTAATGTTAGGAGTGTCACTCTAGGCTTTAAACCAGTGTTGATTTCGTCGACTAAAACTATGACGAAAAACCTTTTTTCACTGACAAACACTAAATAAAAACTAAGCTATGATGACTGTAACTAAGACTAAATAAAATTGACAATTGTGTCAACAAATAAAAACTAGACTAAAATGTCAGTGAGGGATCTAGTGGAGAAGAGATCCAGTAGAACTAAAAGACAAGTCATTTTATGTTTGGTTGCGGTCGGGTGTTAAGCTCTGAAAATAGCAGATCTACAAGCTCGCGGCGCGTTGTGAGCTTGTAGAACGGCTATTTTCAGCATGCAACCAAGTGTACAATCAGCCATTACGACGCCATCAAGTCATATTTTAACATGACTAAAACTAAATGAAATGTTGTTCAAAAGACTATGACTAAACAAAACACTGCTTTAAACACACGTGTTGTGGCTGCCATGCTGACATGCTATACAGTCATTAGTACGTCCCTACTTAACCCATTAAGACCGGGAACGCATGCATCTCTCATTTTCGATTTGTTTCACTTTAACCATTATCTTATACTTTGGCTATTCAAAAATAGCAGATCTACAAGCTCATAGCGCGGCACCGAGTGCTGCGCTATGAGCTTGTAGATCTGCTATTTTTAACAGTCTAACAGTGTTTTTGTTTTAAACTTGCTATAATATCAGTGGTTCTCAACATTTTTCATGCCAAGGACCCCCAAAATTATGTATTTGGCCGCGGACCCCCATCTCAAAATATGTTGTTCCAGGGACCCCCATGAAGCAAAGACTTGAGTTACAAATGTTCACTTTAAATAAATATATATATATTCAAATATTCGCACAAATTTGCACGATTTTTCGAAAAATAGCAGATCTACAAGCTCATAGCGCGGCACTCGGTGCCGCGCTATGAGCTTGTAGATCTGCTATTTTTCGAATAGCCAAAGAAATCTTAAAATGACACAGATGCGTCCCCGGTTTTAAAGGGTTAGATATAAGCTGAAGGACGGGTTGAAACAGAGAACAAAGAGACTCACATCTGTTGCCATCAGTTCTTCTGAATCGTCAATGGAGGTCACTTGTGTTTCCCCCTGGGAGATGAAGGGGTAATCGTAGGGATTATTGCTGACCAGTAGCATCTCTGCAGAACGGAGAGCGGGGAGAGACAGGGTTAGACAGATGGACATGACAGTAGCCTACAAACACTGTAGAGATGTACGCATGGTGTCCCAGGCATTGTTCCTGTAATGTTGTAACAGTTCAAAATGATCTTTTTAAGTTATTTGATTACAGTCAAAGCTGAATTTCTAAGCTTGTTTGTTGTACCGTTGTTTTCTTTTGTGACAAATTTGGGTTCTAATATGTACTTTGACATATTGGTAAAACTTTTAATTAAGGTAGTGTCTATAATGTGTTTTAACCACATTTATAATGCATTATAATTAGGGGTGCACCGATATAACGGCCACATATTGGTATCCGCCGATATTTGCCACTATCGGTCAACATCGGTATCGCCCAAAAAATATGTATTTTTTATTCTTTTTAAAAATCGTGAAAATGTGTGCAAATCTTTGAATATATATATTTTTAAAGCAAATATCTGTAACTCAAATCTGCTTCTGGGGGTCCCTAGAACCAAATATATTACAAATGTTTGCTTTAAAAAAAGATTTGCACAAATTTCCACGATTTTCTTAAAAAAAAATATTAGATCTACAAGCTCATAGCGCAGCACTCGGTGCAGCGCTATGAGCTTGTATATTTGCTATTTTGGAATGGGTTAAGTAAAGTGTTCAGCAGTGTTCAACATATGCAGCAGTTATGTAACTGTGGGGGCCCATCAATATCCTACATATACTGTATATATATAGTTGTGTAACTGTGGTTATCCACCAATATCCTACAGAGGAATTGCTCTGTACTGACCCAGGAGTTCTGGTTTCTGGTTGGACAGAATCTGATAGAAGATGTGGTAATCTCTCTCAGCCTTGAGCTGAAAGGTCACCCGAGACTTCTCCAGGAGATCTGATAAGATTCACAGAGAGCAGACGTGTTGCTTTGAGTTAAAGCTGTCTATGATTTGCAGCTTAAAGGTACATTTCACTTCTTGACTATAACAAAGAGATTCATGCTTACATGTCTCAATGTCAGCGGAGGCCAATTTCCCTCTCGTGTCAAAATGAATTCGGATGAATTTACCCTGAGAAAAGAAATCTCTTTACATCTTCGTCCATTTGACTGTATTTTGATGGCGGGGTACAGGTACAGAATACTGTTTTATATTCTGATTAGCATAACTCACAAATCTGGAGGAGTTGTCATTCCTGATGGTCTTGGCGTTACCGAAGGCCTCCAGAGCAGGGTTAGCCTGGATGATTTGATCCTCCAGGGTACCCTGTCAAAAATGTATTAACTTAATTCAAAATAGTGAGCTTAATCACATTTAGCTGTGGAAATAAGTAACACACAATTGAAAAACAAAAACAGTAAATGAAAGAAACAAATGTGCTTCAAATGAAAATGAAAAGATGCAAACGTGAAAATGAACATAATGAAAAACAACATATTAAGGGTTATTTTGTAAAGCCATTTTTTCCCATCAGTGTCAGAACAAAACCTTATTGTAAGTAAAAATATCTAAAGACTGCAATAATACCGTTAGTGGACTATTTGTTGTACTTGGCATGCTTTTTTCCCACAGCATAGACTTTACCTTTGACTCTTTCTTAACCCCTCCAGCTGCAATGCTTGCAAAGTACTGGATGACTCTTTTGGTGTTGACCGTCTTTCCTGCTCCGGATTCTCCACTGCAATCAATCACACATTATTTTTTCTTCTTCTAATATACAATAGCCTGTAATTGCTTTCACTCAGTGGTGGAAAAAATATTTTGAAAATAACAAAAGAATATAAATGGCCGAAATGTATAGGGCTGAAGTGGTAAATGAATGTTTTGTAATAACAATCAAAATAAGTCAGCTTTCACTGCACATCATAGTATAACATAACATACAGACTTCATTTCAAGCATGCAGCATCTTGGATGTATGTGTGGATATAATATGTTACATACGTGATCAGGATTGACTGGTTTTCGCGGTCTAGACAGACAAGCACAGCAGATGGCTTCATCATACAGATATACAGTACAAGATGTTTAAACAAGTAATATTAGACATGATTTATATTTAGTTGCACGTGGGTGTGTCACTCGCAGAAAATAGCCGTGAGCTTGAAGATGTTTGGCGTCGGCAGGGACGTGCACAGATAGACTCTTGGTGGTGCTACAGCACCTGCCCTTTGCCCTCTTGCCCTTTGCCCTCTTCAGTTTACAGCAGGGGTCTTCAACAGGGGGTCCGGGACCCCTTGGGGGTCCTCAGAGTTACTACAGGGGGTCCGCCAAATCTTCATGTGATATGATTTTTCTTTTTACCATAACCACTCGAAACCTAGCATCCCTTTTCTGAGGAGAACTTTAGCCAAAAATAGCAGATCTACAAGCCCACAACGCCTCGCAGCGCGAGGCGTTGTGAGCTTGTAGATCGGCTATTTTTGGCAAAGAGTTATAGGTGTAGAGGGAAAAAGAGCAGACCAAGTAAACAAAAACAAGTATAATTTACTTGAGCACCTGCCCCTCAAAATGTCTGTGCACGCCACTGGGCGTCGGTGCGACACCGACACACTATTAGTAGACATTTAGTAGTAGAATACATGTAGGTGTATTATAGACATAATTATAATAGTAGATATACCTGTAGGTGTATTATAGACATAATTATAATAGTAGATATACCTGCCAACATGTACTGGTAGGCGTTGTCAGAAATAGAGAAGATGTGAGGAGGCGCTTCTTGCCTCTTCTTGCCTCGGTAAGCCTCCACCACGGAGGAATCGTAGACCGGCAGCCACTTGTAGGGGTTAACCGTCACACAGAACAGCCCAGAGTACGTCTGACAAACACATAACGTGTATTATTTATTACTATTATTATTTGGATTTGATCTTAATCCACTGTGTTATCATTTGTTCTGGTTGTGTGTCTTTACATTCTCATCTTTTTCAGGCCGCGACCCCCCAAAATAATCATATTTGAACTGGTGACCCCCCCAAAATAATCATATTTGAACTGAGGACCCGCCAAAATAATCATATTTGAACTGGGGACCCCCCAAAATAATCATATTTGAACTGGGGACCCCCCCAAAATAATCATATTTGAACTGGGGACCCCCCCAAAATAATCATATTTGAACTGGGGACCCCCCCACCCTGATAGGTGTAACAGAGTTAGAAATATCCCTGTATTAATTTCTACTAAATCCATACGCTTGCCTTTCAATGTATTGTGTAGTTCTAAAGCCACCTGGTGGATGAACAGCGCAGCTGCGTGCAGCGTCCCCTGCAGAGGAAATGATTCCATGCTGCAGGACTGACAGGTATAGGTGCATGAGAGCTCTGTTGCAATCAATACATATAATGTGGGGGTTTTATATGAATCATTTTCACTCTTTGTTACACAGATGTGTGTACTGTATGCTGCTGCTGCTGCGCTGCTGATGACCCACTGTGTCTCATTTATGGTTCGTACCAGGTAGGCTTTGTTGAATGTGAGATTCACACATTGTTGTTTAGAATGTCATTATCTTCCATGGGCTATTAGTACGTTGTACTCCATTCCGTGTAGCCCCTGTGTCATTTTGCAATGCTTGTTGTTAATCATAAAATAAGCTCCCATTGGGTTTACGTGCTCTATGGAAAAATAACGAAATGTATTAATTAATCACTACACGATCACATGTTTGTACTTTTGCCTCAGCAGAGGAAGTTCTTCCATGCTGCAGATTTGTGTACTGCAGTGGTTTTCAACCTTTTTCGCGTCAAGGACCCCCACATTGACACATGTTAGCCCACGGACCCCCATTTGAAAAGATATGCCAGGGACTCAACCATTTTGATTTCTTGGGGGTCTTAATCTACACTGTAATCAGCATCATTAGTGTTAATTTAACTCTGAGAGTGTACAAATGGAACCGAATGGACCCGTTAGGGTCCATTTGGTTCCATTTGTACACTCTCAGAGTTACACATAAGTGTCAATTTGGTTTCTAACTATTCATTTCGCTGGGGACCCCCTGGAACCCCCTCAAGGACCACTGGTGTACTGTATGCTGCTACTGCAGCGCAGTTGATGACCACTGTGTGTCTCATGTATGGTTTATACAGGAGTCCCAAAGTAAAGACAACCTGAGTGAGAGCAAGTCCTGTGTGGCCGTGATGTCATCACTTCTACACCATAGACTATTGGTTCTCAAAGTGGGGTCCGAGGACCCCCAGGGGTACTTCAGGGGGTTCCAGGGGGTCCCCAGCTAAATGATGGACAGGGACGAAATGGACCCTTACGGGTCTTGGTTCCATTTGTACACTCAGTCTCAGAGTTAAATTAACATTGATTTTACAATATGAATTGGGGTCCCAGAGATAGAAATGCCATTAAATGGCGGTCCGTAGCCTAATGCATGTCATACTGGGGGTCCTTGAAATTAAAATGGTTGAAAATCACTGCTAGAGCCGTAACAATCTTCTCTAATGGCGGTCCCTGGCCTATCTTTTCAAATGGGGGTCCGCGGGCTAATAAGTGTCTATTTGGGGGTCCTTGGCACGAAAAAGTTTGAGAACCACTGCCATAGACACCTCCACCAAATCATTACATTTACTTTGACTCGGTTCCACAGATAAACATTGTGAAAATAGCCGATCTACAAGCTCACAACGCCTCGCAGCGTGAGGCGTTGTGAGTTTTTGCCTCTTTCTTATATTATTTGACAATTTGGCCAAATGTTCGACCAGCATTTATAGTAAATGACCCACAGGTTGAGAACCGCTGACATAGAAGAATTAGCCATACAGTAGCTGAATGTTTAGAGAGGCCATCGGGAAATCAGATCACCTGGTCAAAGTGTCTCTGTGGCAAAGACACTTAACAGTAACTTATAACTGCTCCACAGTCCTGTATTAATAACACCCACTTCTCCTAATAGCTAGAAATGCAGGGGAACATTTTCAAAATATTTTCACTGGGTTTGAGCTGGGGCCTGCATGGTGAGAGTGATTGTGAGGTGTGAGCTTGGTTCTGACATGGCTGGGATTGATTGAGCTGCTCTTACAACTGATACATTCACCCCGATCTGCATCAAATTCTATTACAGTTCTTAATGGTACTCACGTATATCATCCATGCTGCGTAGCGCTCTTTGAGGTTGAACAGCACGGCGGGCTCATGCAGGAAGGTCAACATGGCCATGTCCTCAATTTTGTCGAACTTTGGAGGATTCTGTTGCAGAAGGTCGGCCTCTTTGCAGACCACCGTCTGGAGGCAAAGCCAAGAGAGAAATTAGAAATCAATATTACAATCAGTAATCAGTAATTCCTAAACCAAATTTTTTGATGACCAGCGGACCGGTCGGCAGCGGTTCCGGTAGGAGACACAAAGGAGATTCTTTGTGTCTCCTACCGGAACCGCTGCCGGTCATCAAATTATTGTCTTAGGAATGAGACAAAAACAAAAAAAAACATCCATGAATTCAAGTCTCCATGGGGTGTAGAATCCATAGGGAAAAAAAGTCATTTTGGGTGAACTATCCCTTTAAGAGTGTCCTTAATCACTGACCTTCCCGTTATACGTCTCCACGGTGACCTTGTCTCCCTCCCGGCTGACGACGGACGCCTTGACAAACTCCTCCACCTGGTCGGGGACGAACATCTCCTTCTTCATGTCGAAGAGCCTCGTCTGGGCCTCCAGACGCTCCCTGTCCGACTTCCTCAGGAAGGAGGCGGCCACGCCGAACACGGCCATCTCTGCGTCCCCCATGGCTTCACTGACAACAGGTTTGAGACGTCGTTATGTTCTATCTCAGTGGTTTTCAACCAGTGGTCCGGGGACCACCAGTGGTCCTTATGGGGGAGTACCAGGGGGTCCCCCAAAAAATTAGTTTAACACAGTGTCAGAATCATTTTAACCACTTAGTTTTGGCTATTCAAAAATAGCAGATATACAAGCTCATAGCGCGGCACAGAGTGCTGCGCTATGAGCTTGTAGATCTGCTATTTTTGAACAGCCCAAAGTGTAAAATAATGCTTTTTAGCTCAAATCTAAAAATGAGACAGTTCCAGGTCTCAATGGGTTAAATCAATTCTCTTGCAAATATCCTGTATTTCTTGTACGTGCCCTCTGCTGTTTGTATCGCGATACATTTTTGATTAAATGGATTTAAATTGTCACCAGTCTGATCGGTACATCCCTACTAAGCTGTTAGCAGTCTTTAACATGATGCTTCTTAAAAATAGAATTTGCCATGAAGATCTTACCAAGGGGTTCGACTCCGTCAGGAGATGATCTCAAATTCTGCTGCTTCTGATGGATCCACCTGCAGAGATAGAAGATCAAGATTAGGGTTTGCAATGTAGTCAGTGGTGGAAAAAGTACTCACAACATGTTTTACTTAAGTAAAAGTATCAATACTGCAATGTAGAAATACTCTGTTACAAGTAAAAGTCTGGAATTGAAATGAAAGTACAAAAGTATTGGTATCAAAGTGTACTTAAAGTACCAAAAGTAGAAAGTACTCATTATGCAGAATGCCCCATCGCGACGCATCGTGAGCTTGTGAGAATAAACACAGGATTGTTTCAAACTTACAGTAAAGGTCAAGGTGATGAGTGTCCAGCTGCTTGATCCCTGCTCGGGGATCTGCCTGGGATCCACTTTATATGCTCTGATGATCCTGCCCTACAAGGCCATGGCCAATGACCTGTTCTCACACACACGCACACGCTCACACTCACACTCACACTCACACACACACACACACACACACACACACACACACACACACACACACACACACACACACACACACACACACACACACACACACACACTCTCTCTCTCAGTGTGCTAATTACTCACACCACTTCTGATTCCATGACAGTTCTCTTGACGTCTTGGCTGCCTCTCTGCGTCCCTATCTCTACCTTCTCCTCCAAGGTCCACAGAATGTGACTTTTTGGGACTGGTGCCAGGAATCCCCCTCCTCGGAAATACCTCTGCCTTGACTCACCCTGACACACACACACACACACACACACACACACACACACACACACACACACACACACACACACACACACACACACACACACACACACACACACACACACACACACACACACACACACAGCCTCTCTCTACAGCAGGGGTCTTCAACGTTTTCAGGCCAAGGACCCCTTGGCTGAGAGTGAGATAAAGCGGGGACCCCCATTGTATATTGTATAAAATATTTTTTTTTTCCCATAGATTTCATCGGCAGCTTCATAAACTTGTTTCACAGCACTATCATGTTGGATTCATGTTAATGTGTGTTTCCAGACATTTAACCATGCACTTAAACAAGACTTAGCAAACCTGAGCTTTCACTCTGTACTTAGTCTGCTCTTTTTTCCCCCTACACCAAACCACTTTGCCGAAAATAGCAGAACTACAAGCGCACAACGCCTCGCAGCGCGAGGCGTTGTGTGCTTGTAGATCTGCTATTTTTGGCTAAAGTTCGCCTCAGAATAGGGACGCTTGGTTGAAGCGGTTAATGTAAAAATCACACAAAGATTTGGCGGACCCCCTGTAGTAACTCTGAGGACCCCCTAGGGGTCCCGGACCCCCTGTTGAAGACCTCTGCTCTACAGCATCTCTCATTCTCACACCATCCGGTCAACCTCGTGTCTGGGAGCCAGTGTATTGAAGCTAAAACTGAGTGATATGTTCTCTCATCTTAGTTTTAGTTAAAACTCTGGCTGCCGCATTTTGAACAAGTTGTAATCTGTCAGTTGTTTTCTTTGGCAGGCCAGAGTAGAGTGCGTTGCAGTAATCAAGCCGAGAGAAAACAAAAGTGCGGATCAACGTTTTTGCATCGTCCAACGATTTGCACAATAATTCTCAAATGAAAGAAGGCAATCTTGTTAACATGATTAATGTGTGTATCAAAATTCAATTCAGAATCAATAATAACCCACAGGTTCTTTACTGTAGTGTTACTTTCTATGGACTAGTACAGTGGATTTCAACCTTTTTTTCCGCCGAGGACCCCCAAATTGACACATATTAGCCCACAGACCCCCATTTGAAAAGATATGCCAGGGACTCATCCAATTTAGATTTCTTGGGGGTCCCAATCTACACTGCATCATCATCATTGGTGTTCATTTAACTCTGAGAGTGTACAAATGGAACCAAATGGACCCGTCACGATCCATTTGGTTCCATGTGTACACTCTCAGAGTTACAGACACACGCAAGGGTCAATTTGGTTCCTATACTATTCATTTGACTGGGGACCCCCTGGAACACCCTCAAGGACCACTGGTGGTCCCCGGACCACGGGTTGAGAACCACTGGTCTAGTACACATACATCTTTCATTTCTAGAACTTCTGCTAGCATAGGCGAGTGGCATGGACTTTTTCATCGTGGTCATACTACGATAGAGCCTGATTTTGTGGCCCAAGCTGCATAGGATACATACTTAAATAGTCACTTAAGACAGGCCTTATACTGTTTAATTCCTTGCACAGAATATGAATGAGAGCTAAGCTTGTAAATCATTGTTTATTTCCAGGCCTGACCTAAGCTGACCTGTTAGTGAGCACTGCGTTCTCTTCTGGGGTTGTGACCTCAGATAGATAGTGTGTAGTGGTCACACTCAGTGACATTTTCACCCTGATAGCAGCGTAGGTGATAAGGGTATTTACTAGAGCAAAGGGTTCACAAACATTTCAGGCCGTGACCCCCCCCCCCAAAAAAAAATAAATCACATTTGATAACAGATAAACGTTGTGAAAATAGCCGAACTGCAAGCTCACAACGCCTCGCACTGCGAGGCGTTGTGAGCTTGTAGCTTGTAGATCGCTATTTTCACATGGGTAGGCCTACTGTGTAGATCAGTGGTTCTCAAACTTTTCCATGTCAAGGACCCCCAAATTGACACTTATTAGCCCGCGGACCCCCATTTGAAAAGGTAAGCCAGGGACCCCCATAAGAGAAGATTTTTATGGCTCTAGCAGTGATTCTCAACCATTTTAATTTCAAGGAACCCCAGTTTGACATGCATTAGGAGTAGGACGGACCCCATTTAATGGCATTTATATCACTGGGACCCCAATTGAAATAGTAAGATCAATGTTAATTTAACTCTGAGAGTGTACAAATGGAACCAAATGGACCCGTTAGGGTCCATTTGGTTCCATTTGTACACTCTCAGAGTTACAGACCCATAAGGGTCCATTTGGTGCCTAATCTATCATTTAGCTGGGGACCCCCTGGAACTCCCTCAAGTACCCCTGGGGGTCCCCGGACCCCACTTTGAGAACCAATGGTGTAGATGGTACAGGTACATGGGTACTGTGGTCCCTTAAGTATCCTGAAGACCACAACACACTCTTACAACAAAACACATGAACCTTTGACTGTGTTTAAAACACAAGAACCAAATAAACTATATATATATATATATATGTATATATATATATATATATATATATATATATATATATATATATACATATACATATATATATATATATATATATATATATATATATATATATATATATATATATATATATATATATATATATATATATATATATATATATAAACTGTCCTGTTTTGGCTGTTTAAAATGTCTCTAAGTTGTTTGTTGGTTATTATCTACAAGTCTGAGTCAATTACATAAACATAATCTGTTATTAAAACATGAATATATTGATACATGTTGAATATTGGAATTTCTGTTTATTCTCTCTATATGTCGTATTGTATTTTTTATTAATCTGTTTTATCTCCATATCTCCACCATCAATTAATAAACAGCAACCCTGTCTACTGTACATGATCTGAAGTTTGTGTTTTCAAATCCTCCTGCTTTACTCTGAAGCATGTTTTGAACACAAACCTCCAGAAACCACACTTAATGTGTGGAGGAGCCATAGAGCAGATGATAGTTGGTGGACACCTCTGTGGGCTTTGGCAGTGGTGTGTTCTAGATTTTTTTTGCAAGGTATACTATGATTATTCCCTGCCTCCCACGCGCACAGCATGCGCGCGTCTATAATCAATTAAACGTAAAAAAATTGCATTTTGGCCCACAAAAACATTGAATGTGAAAATTTTGCACGCGCGCTTTGCGCGCGTGTGTAGCCCACACGCAATATGCTTATATACGCAAGATGCGAGAGGCATCAGATGGGGTGAGGGGACGCTTACAAGCCGGGGCTGCAACTCTTAAACAGATCGCTTTAAAAGAACTGCTTCTTTTTTTGGCGTGGTCATGGTCCCATCTTCGTTTCCACGAGTGGGAGCAGACTGAACTAAAACCAACATTTCATTGCCTTCATGCTGTGCTATGATAGCCTGGTAAACCCTCCCTCCGGAAATCTCATTTCCATTTGATTTCAGGAGTGAAATCAAATGGAAATGAGATTTCCGGAGGGAGGGTTTACCAGGCTAGTGCTATGACGCGCATACGCCAAATACACTGCCTGATTAGAGTACTTCATTAGTATTCGCGTCGTTGAGTTAATGTGTGAATTCCGTCGCAGCCATTACTTATCACCTCAAGAAGGTTATTTTTAAGCTGTTTTGTAAAGCGACTTTGGGTACCAGAAAAGCGCTATATAAGTCTGATGTATTATTATTATTATTATAAGAACAATAGCTTCACACATGATAAGCCATCAACAGAGTTAGCCCACATTCTTGCTGCCTCCCAGCCACTCCTGGGCTAACCTGGCTTCACCAGTCTTTCCACCTCGGAGGAAACTCCTGGGCAGTAGCGTATCAGACCGTATCAACGTTTCAGATACGCTGTTTTGAACAGTTTTTGAAGGTATACTGTACGTTGGCGACGTAAAAAAATCTACAGGGCATACTACGCATACAGCGTACCACGGTAGAACTTTGTAGAGCTTTGGCACAGAAAGCCACATGGCGACTGGGGCCACAGGTTCGATTCCCGTCTCTGCAAGCAAGGCCACAGGTTCAAGTCCAGCCTAGACCGGCACCTTAGCCAATACTCATGGATGTACTCAGTACAGTGCGGGCGGGGGGCTGTATACTCATGGATGTACTCAGTACAGTGGGGGCGGGGGGCTGTATACTCATGGATGTACTCAGTACAGTGGGGGCGGGGGGCTGTATACTCATGGATGTACTCAGTACAGTGCGGGTGGGGGGCTGTATACTCATGGATGTACTCAGTGCAGTGGGGGCGGGGGGCTGTATACTCATGGATGTACTCAGTACAGTGGGGGCGGGGGGCTGTATACTCATGGATGTACTCAGTACAGTGGGGGCGTTGTTTAACTTTCCACACAGTAAAAGTGGGGGTTATGACAAAATAAATGATACCCGCTTGAACTTTTATGTAACCAAAAGGTAACGATGACAATCAGGTGAGGTCACTTCCTGAACTGCACTCCCCCCCACCTCACTGTTTGATGTCTGTGCCAGTGGTGGAAAAAGTACTCACATTTCTTACTTAGGTAAAAGTATTAATACTACATTGTGGAAATACTCCTACAAGTAAAAGTCCGGAATTAAAAATGTACTTGAGCAAAAGTACAAAAGTATTGGTACCAAAATGTACTTAAAGTACCCCAAAAATGTTTGAAACTAGCCTATGTATAAAATAGGGTTTTAAAATATAATTTATGTCTGCAAAGTAACTGAGGTGTAGTGGTGTAGAAGTAAAAGTATAGACAATTGGAAATACTCCAGTAAAGTAAAAATACCTCAAAATTGTACTTAAGTACAGTACTTGAGTAAATGTTCTTAGTTACTTATTTAGTAACAAAAAACAGTGACTTGTCATGGACAGACTGGAAAACTCTGTCCATGACATCTAGTGGCCATCAGCAGACACTACATGTGTCTGAATAATATTATGGATCTATATCAGTTGTTCTCAAACGTTTTCATGTCAAGGACCCCCAAATGCATTTGCCCACGGACCCCCATCTGTACATATTTTGTGCCAGGGACCCCCAGAAGAGAATATTTATGTTAAGAAATTCAACATTATTCAAACTTTTCCAAACATTTTCGAGATTTTTCAAAACATTTAAAAAATGTGCAATGTACAAGCTCACAGCGTGACACGAAGTGACGCGCTGTGAGCTTGCATATCTGATATTTTTGAAAAGCCAAAGTATAAAGTGTGGAGCTTTGTGACTCCACACAGGTGTAGATGGTTTATATTAGTGTTGATTACTGACAGCAGTCTGGGGATCAATTCACTCTGCAGGTTGAACATCCGGCCCGAAAACGGAAACGGAAACGGTGCGTCCATGAAAAGTGAATGTTTTCAACACACCGGATCCAGTAGGCGGGGCTTTAGACCGGATGTGAATATGGGTTTACATTGGACGCAGGCGCACTAGGGCTGGTTTGAATTGTTTGGCGTGCACCGTGCCACTGTGCTCTGAAGAAGGTATTTATATCAACATGACACGTTTTTATCCACTCATATTTAACACCATTATTATTGAAGCATTCGAGGTGTTCTAGCACTGTGAATTATTAAGACACCAAACATGGATAAATATGTGAAATATTGTGTGTTATAACCGAGGTAGAAAATGCATCAAACTAGTCATTTTTATCGAGTCTGACTTTTCCTTTAGATATAATATGCAAATGTATAAATCGATTAATCTATTATAGTCTGATCCAATTGCTATAGCAGCAAACAAATATTTGTTCAAAAATGATCACAACTAAATTGTCACCTAAATTTTAAACCACACTCACTGTGAGTGGGTTTGTAGATCTAATCCCGCCATATATACATTAATGTGCGTTTATAATCTATTGAAGTTTTGGATCAAGACGCTCAGGGATTTTATTTATGGTGATCGAGTCTGATGTTTGTTGGTAGTTTTAAACGGCTCATAAATCCCCATAAATGAACCCAATCCAACACACAAAGTGTTTAAACCCAAAGCCACTCATGTTACCCGTCCATACGGGTCTGTTGTGTTCCTTAATATTACGTAAAGTTTAATAAAGACGCGTTTTAATCCCGTGTGTGTCTGAACGCCGTTCTTTTCCCACATTTACATGGAGTGTAATACCTGCGTTCACCTGCAACAGCGCCACTTTCTCAAGTAGTTTGTAGTTCTGTGTTTAAGGCTCGTGCGTCTACATTCATGTATACATTGTAAATATAAAGTGATTATCTTAAAGCCACAGCTGTTATCCGTACTTATGGGGTGTCAGTGTTCAGTTAATGTTCAGTATAGTTTAATAAATACGTGTTTTAATCCCGTCTGTGGATGAACGTCATTGTATTTCCTGGATCAAATGGGGTGTAATACCGGTGTTCACCTGCTGCAACAGCCACTTACACCAGTGGTTCTCAAACTTTTTCGTGTCAAGGACCCCCAAATTGATATGTATGTGGCCGTGGACCCCCACCTCAAAATGTGCCAGGGACCCCCAGAAGCAAAGATTTGTGTTAAAAGTGTTCGCCTTTAAAAAAAAAAGATTGAAAGATTTGCACACATTTTCACGTTTTTTCAAAAATAGCAGATCTACAAGCTCATAGCGCGGCACGTGCCGCGCTATGAGCTTGTGTATCTGCTATTTTTGAATAGCCAAAGTATAAAAGGTTAAAGTGGTTAAAATTATGGTGATGCTATATTAACACATTTTGCTGGGGACCCCCCCGTGGACCCCTGGGGGTCCCCGGACCCCACTTTGAGAACCAATGACTTACACCCATTGAATGATAGATACAGTGACGTTCAGACAGACCAGATTGAACCATTTATTCATTGAATAATGCGGAATATTACTGAACATAAAGGGTCCGTAGGCTATGGTGGGATAACATCTGTGGCTTTGGGATAAACACTTTATATTTAGAGTAATATACATTTATCAAGATGTTTGAGACTTTAAACATGGAACTAAAACTCCAAACACTATTATTGGAGTGTTCAAGAATGTCATAGATGAGATCATAATAACAATAATGACATTTTATTGGTACAGCACTTTTTACATTTCATACTTTTCATAAATTATCTAGAACAGTGGTTTTCAACCTGTTTCATGCCAAGGACGCCTAAATTGATATACATTTGGCCGCGGACCCCCATCTGAAAATGTTTTGTACCAGGGACCCCCAGAAGCAAAGATTTTAGTTAAAAATGCATGTAATGTATTGAAAATATTCAAAGATTTGCACACATTTTCAAGATCTTTCAAAAATAGCAGATCTACAAGCTCATAGCGCGGCACTCGGTGCCGCGTTATGAGCTTGTAGATCTGCTATTTTTGAATAGCCAAAACTAAGTGGTTGAAATGATTCTGACGCTATGTTAACTCATTTAGCTAGGGACCCCCTGGTACTCTCCCAAGGAGCACTGGTGGTCCCCGGACCACTGGTTGAAAACCACTGATCTAGAACAAAACAAATGTAAAAGCCTAAGGATGGAGATTAAACTGAGCTAAATTGTAGCATAAGATAAATCACACTCAGGCAGGATAATAAGTCATCTAAACTAAATATCCATATCAAAATCAATAAGAAGAAATGTGAGTCTTGATCCAATGCTAAGATGAAACTATAATATGGTCTCTATCGGGAGGAAACATCAGAATGTCCAAAACTGTTACTTTTCAGGATTCAAGAATGGCAAAAGTAGCAGATCTACAAGCTCAAACCGCGTTTTGTGCATTTCAAGCTTGTAGATCTGCTACTGTTGATGCTTTTATGCGACGCTGAGTATGATCAAGCAGGACGAGAGGTTGAACCACTTTAACCATTATCTTATGCTTTGGGCTATTCAAAAAATAGCAGATCTACAAGCTCATAGCGCGGCACCGAGTGCCACGCTACGAGCTTGTAAATCTGCTATAAAAAAAAAAAATCATGAACATTTTTGCACATTTTTCAAAATATGTTTTAAAGATTTACATTTGTAACTCTAATATTTGCTTCTGGGGGGATTCTACAAATGTCTTCTAAATCATAACAGTTTTTTGAAAAGAATTTATGTTGCTATAATCAAACTTTTTCATGTCAAGGACAAGGACCACCCAAAATGATATGTATTTGGCCGTGGACCCCCATCTCAAAATGTTGTTCCAGGGACCCCCCCAGAAGCAAACATTTGAATAAAATAAATATGCTTATTTTCACGATTTTTCAAAAAATAGCAGATCTACAAGCTCATAGCGCGGCACTCTGTGCCTCGCTATGAGCTTGTAGATCTGCTATTTTTAAATAGCCAAAGTGTAAGATAATGGTTAAAGTGGTTACACTGATGCGTTCCCGGTCTTAAAGGGTTAACACTATAGCATACATGGGCAACTGGCGGCCCGGGGGCCACATGCGGCCCTCACCTTCACTTAGTGTGGCCGCAGGTTAATAGTGATATATTATTGATTTCAGCTGTTCCAATTCCAAACATGCTATCATGACCCGCTTTAATTACTTCAATTTGATATTATTAGTTTAATGACTGTCCAATGTATTTGTATTTAAGTTCATAAAGTTAACTTAAGTATAACTAAATGTATTTGAAATTAAATAAAAAAGATATACATTTCAGGATTCCAATTAAAAAATACCAAAAAATAATGAAGGATTCCGAAATAGCAAAAATAGCAGATCTACAAGCCCTGAGCTTGTAGATCAGCTTTTTTTTTTTTCTGTCTGACAGTAACAATATGTGTCCCTCTGGAGTGAGTGTGGAAATATAGTGGCCCTCTAGTCTACATCATCAATGTTGCATCACCCCTGCACTATAGCCTACTTAAAAACTCTATTTTCTATTATTGTTTTTATTATTATAAAATATATTAAATGTAATGTTGGTGTATATCTGTGTCTTGCAGGTTAATCATGCGGTGACCTTCTGCAGAGTGGACTAAATCTACTTCATACAGTGAGTTGAAAACGCTGAGTCATGGCTTCTAGCTATGACTCAGCGTTTGACTCGCTGTATGAATGCTTCAGGGAAGGTTCAAAGGATGGATGGAGTCATCAGGAGATAGCTGGTAATAGAGTGTCTGTAACTCAGGACAAGGGGCAGGAAGATGGAACCTCGACAGCGCAGCAACGAGCCCTGAGAGCTGAAACGTATAACGGTGCCAACGAACGCTCTCCGTTGGAGATACAAGGCGTACGGTGCTCGGGACGTGGTGCCATACAACCTACGCGGCTCTATTAATACCAGCTATCTTCAACCACGCGGCGGGAGACCCCACACGGTACGTACCTGAATCACACCTGGCCAGCAGTGGTGGAAAGTAACTAGGTGCATTTACTTGAGTACTGTATTAAGTACGATTTCAAGGGATGTGTACTTTACTTGAGTATTTCCAAATTTCAATACTTTTACTTTTACCCCACTACATCTCAGATCCAAATATTGTACTTTTTACTTCACTACATTTATTTGAAAACTTTAGTTACTAGTTACTTTGTAGATTTTAATTATAATTACAAAAAATGTATTAACCACTTCAGCCCTATATACATTTCGGCCATTTGAAAATAGCCGATCTACAAGCTCACAATGTGTTGCGATGCGACACATTGTGAGCTTGTAGATCTGCTATTTTTAAAAGATTTTAAGATATTTTGAAATTTGTGAAACGGGATATTCTACATGAGTACTTTTATTTTTTGTACTTTAAGTACATTTTGATACCAGTGCCTTTGTACTTTCACTCAAGTGAATTTTGAATTCCGGACTATTACTTGTAACAGAGTATTTCTACATTGCAGTATTGATACTTTTACTTAAGTAAAAAAAAAAACAGTATTTTTTTCCACCACTGCTGGCCATTATAAACTAGGGCTGTGTCACCATTATGTTATTATTATTATTATATATTATTAAATGTAAGTTGACGATTCATTGTCACATAAATGATTGCGATCAAAGATTTAATTGTGTTTGACGTTGAGCATTGGAACATTATGAATACAAATGTAATTTAATTTAGGCTTCTAGGGCTTCGTAAACAAAAGTTGCACAAGGTAGATATAACAAATAATATACATCATTTAATTACAAAAAATACGTTCATAGTGGAATTAGCAGAGTGGAAATGGTCAATCTACAAGCTCAAAACGTGTGGCATCGCAACATGTTTTGAGCTGGTAGATCTGCTATTTCCACAAAATGTTTGAAAATATATGAACATTTTTAACATGGTAATGATTATGACGATTACGCATAACATAATTGCAAATTCAAACAATTGCAATTAGGCTATTACGTAAGAATTGTGACCTGTCTAGTATAAACCCTAGGGCAGGGGTCTTCAACGTTTTCAGGCCAAGGACCCCCTAGCTGAGAGAGAGATGAAGCAGGGACCCCCTACTCTATATTGTATAACATTGTGTTCCAGATTAAAGGTCTTTGTCTACTCTTTTTTTTTTCCCCCTCTACACCTCTACACCATAGAATCTTTGCCAAAAATAGCTGATCTACAAGCTCTCAACGCCTCGCAGCGCGAGGCGTTGAGAGCTTGTAGATCGGCTATTTTCGGCTAATGTTCCCCTGAGAAAAGGAATTCTAGGGTTCAAGTGGTTAATGTAAAAAAACAAAATCCTATCACACAAAGATTTGGTAGACCCCCTATAGTAGCTCTGAGGACCCCCTAGGGGTCCCGGACCCCCTGTTGAAGACCCCTGCCCTAGGGTTTATACCCATGGTAACTGACGACTGGTTTGAGAGCCACTGGTCTAGGGTTTATACCCATGGTAACTGACGACTGGTTTGAGAGCCACTGGTCTAGGGTTTATACCCATGGTAACTGATGACTGGTTTGAGAGCCACTGGTCTAGGGTTTATACCCATGGTAACTGATGACTGGTTTGAGAGCCACTGGTCTAGGGTTTATACCCATGGTAACTGATGACTGGTTTGAGAGCCACTGGTCTAGGGTTTATACCCATGGTAACTGATGACTGGTTTGAGAGCCACTGGTCTAGCGGCTGAGAGCTGAACCAAGATGTCTGTGTCTGTTTTATTTTCAAGCCGAATCCCAACCCTCAACATTCTGCCTCCACCAGTGTTATGGAGACATTGGTGACCTGACAAAAGATGTGTCCATCTTGTGGACTTCACATCATGACAAACATCCAAAGTCAATCGCTGTTAGTTTATGAACGGAGTTGCTCTGTTCATGAACAAACGGTTGTTATTTACATCTGGACATGGTGATGTTTTTTGTGAAGTCCACGAGATGGTCGCATGTTGTGTGAAGGTCACCAATTTCACTGTAACACAACACCACCATGCTGGAGGTAGGAGGCACAAACTGGAGTTTTGGAATCAGCGGCCATATTGGAAATAAATTGGGCCTCTACCTCACTTCCCTTCACAGGTGTTACCAATGATGCTAATGAAGGCTCTGTTCCAAATGGACCCTTACGGGGTGTGTAACTGAGTGTACAGATGGAAACAAATCACAGTCCATTTGGTTCCATTTGTACACTCTCAGAGTTATGGGGGTCCTTTGAGAACCACTGTGCTACACTAAATAGAACAGAGCCTTCATTGGTAACACATGTGAAGGAAGTAAGGAAGAGGCCCAATCCTTGGCCAAATGAATATTAATTTGTGGGTCCTTGATATGAAACTTTTGAGAGCTACCGTCTTTAGTTGTTTCTGGAACTTGATGAAATGACAAGCATTGTAGACTTTACTTGAACATGGTGTTTGATACAGGAATAGACGACACTTCTTTGTTAAATTGGCAATTTTTCTCCCAAAATGTAAAACGAATGAAGAATTTGCTAAATGTCCTTAAAGCAGGGGTCTTCAACAGGGGGCCCCGGGACTCCTAGGGGGTCCTCAGAGTTTCTACAGGGGGTCCCGCAAATCTTTGTGTGATTTGATTTTTTTTTTACATTAACCACTTGAACCCTAGCATCCCTTTGCTGAGGAGAACTTAAGCCAAATATAGCAGATCTACAAGCTCACAACGCCTCGCGCTGCGAGGCGTAGTGAGCTTGTAGATCGGCTATTTTTTAGCAAAGAGTTATAGGTGTAGAGGGAAAAAAGAGCAGCAAAAGTTGATCTCAAACACAATTTTATACAATATAGAGGGGGTCCCTGCTTCATCTCTCTCTCAGCTAGGGGTCCTTGGCCTGAAAACGTTGATGACTCCTGTCTTAAAGGGATAGTTTAAAACACTTTTTTCCTATGGATTAGTCACCCCATGGAGACTTGAATTCATGGATATGTTTTTGTTTTTGTCTCATTCCTAAACCAATCATTTGATGACCGGCATCGGTTCCGGTAGGAGACACAAAGAGTCTCCTTTGTGTCTCCTACCGGAACCGCTGCCTACCGGTCCATAATTCAAGGCTCCATGGGGTGACTAATGGATAGAAAAAAAGTTTGTTTTTGGGTGAACTATCCCTTTTAAGTAATGTAAAGTATACATGATGTGAACATGTACTGTAGGGGTGGGTACATCATTATCAGACCTAAAACGTATTGTTTTATGCCCACAGTGGCTGTAGGCCAGTCAAGCATCTTCAAATCATGTACTTAAAGGAGTAGTTCACCCAAAGAATTACTTATGTTCTATAAATTGCACACCCCATGAAGCCTTGAATTCATGATTTTGTTTAAGTTTTTGTCTCATTACTAAGCCAATAATTTGATGACCGGGTGTATTGCCGGTAGGAGACACAAATAATTGACTTTGTGTCTCCTACCGGATACATTAGGTAGGAGACGGGAATCTAATTATTGGCATAGGAATGCGACAAAAACAAATCCATGAATTCAAGGCTTCATGGCGTGTGCAATTGATAGAAAATAAGTCATTTTGTGGGTGAACTACTCCTTTAAGTTACTTAATTACTTACTTTGAGGAATAGAAATGGCCAATTACACATTGAAGTGCCCACTTTTCCCGGGTGCCCACTCTTCTGGTTACACAAATGTTCATTTATTTTCAAACATGTTCAATGTTCATGTACAATACAATTAAATCGTTAATCGCAATTATTTGTGACAATTACTCAAGTAAAATGTCATAATGATGACACAGCCCTGTCAGTGACCAGCTTATGTCTCAGACCATCATGGCTTCCAAAATGTCACCCTGTAAGGCCTGCTCAACTCAACGTTTTTGTTTTCTTTTTTGTGTCTTTACAGAACACGAAGATGACAAGAAGAAGACGTCCGTAAGGGAGGCAGGAAGGTAGGAACCTTTTGATTGCAGCTGCTGCTTGTTTAAGGGGGCTACATGCTACATGCTACCATACCATGTATGTGGTCATTTGCGTCGTCTATCGTGTCACGTCATTTGCGTGACACCAAGTCGGTCCACATCACATAGGACCATGTGCCTTTCTGTGTTGTGGATTTATGTAATTTTATTTATTGTTTCACGTAATTTGCGCCCAAAGCTTTGGTCACATCGGTCCACATCACATACGACCATATGTGGTCGTAACTTATCCTCTTTTTCTCTATTCTTTGCTTTAATAAAGCAATAACAAGATTATTTGTTTTTATTTACTTTTGTGTCTGAGTTATTTGATCGATTTTTTATTTTTGTCTATCTTTCTTTTCACAAACACATTTCTTTCTTCTTGCCTGTCTATTGCACTAGTTCTTCACTAGTGGTTTGTGTGTACAAATGTATGTGATGTGGAGCTATGTGATTTATGTCTGGTATCATTATGGTAGCATGTAGCCCCATTAACACTGTGTTAACAGTCATCTATGCTGTAGGTCTGTGCAAACTAAAAGAGAAAGCAAATGATGTCCGATGTGTCATTTGCTTCTTTCTTAGTGTTTTTTTAATTTCATTTGCTGTTGTCTGAGTCGTGGCTGCTGTTCAAGGTAAGTGATCGTAGTGACACGGTCTATCATTGGTTGTCGGGCAGAAACCATATATATATATATATATATATATATATATATATATATATATATATATATATATATATATATATATATATATATATATATATATATATATATATATATATATATATATATATATATATATATATATATATATTATTTTTTTGTCGTAAATACATTTCTTTACTTGGTCATACGGTGTCACACACTAAAGCAGTACAAACAGACGATCTACAAGCTCACAACGCAAAGATCATGATAATTACATTGGATCCATTGGCACACAGGTTATTTTGTGTCTATTTTAAAAAGTAACAATTTTGGACATGCAAGGTTTCTGCCTGACCTCCATACTTTAACTTCCCCTCTTTTCTCTTCATTATCTGCTTGAATAAAGTTATAACTTTTTTTCCTTCTAGTGTGTCTTTGAGTTTTTTTTACAAATGGAACCAAATGGACTCTGGTCCATTTGGTTCTATTTGTAGTACTGACAGTATACGTATCCAGGCTGTTTATGTAATGACAGGGTACAGTATATGTAGGCCTACGCTAAGCTGTATAATATAGTGACAGGGTACAGTATATGTATACTAGGTTGTATAATATAGTATATGTGGCTCTTGGTCACATAGCAAACTCACATAGTTAAACCTATTTGTGCTTTATCTATTTTTGATAAAGTTAAAAATATAGCTTTTTTTTGCCCTGTCATAGTATCAACTAAACATTTTTTTAGCTTTAACTGTAAAATTTGCACTATCAGCGCCGCTTGCGTTGCGTCATTTAACGGGTGGCGGGCCAGCGGTTTGCGTCGTTTGCGTTCAATGCCCGTCATTCGTGAAGAATATGTAAGGGACTGGACCAGTTTTTTTTTATTGGGTCACAGCCAGCGTTTGTGTGATTTATGTCTCGTAGCATTTTGCGTCATTTGCGTTTTGATTTGATTTGCGTCGCGTCTCAGGATTTCACGTCATATCCGTGCAGGTAAGTCTTCATCACGTCAGCCCACATCACATAAGTCCATGGTGTAGTGTAGTGTAGTGTAGTATGTGATGTGGATTGATGTGATGTATGTGTTGTCATTTCACAACACATGCGGGTAAAAATTACATTTGATTTCACGTCGCTTCCGTCATATGCAGGTAAGTCTTCATCACGTCAGCCCACATCACATATGACCGTACACGGGGGACGTATGTGATGTGCATTGATGTGATGTATGTCTTGTGTTGTCATTTCACAACATATGCGGGTAAAACATCATCACGTTAGTCCACGTCACATATGAACATATGTGGAGGTATGTGATGCATGTCGTCCTTTACGTCGTGTGTCGTTTCGCGTAATTTCATTGCCGTTGTACCGTTTCAGGCTATTTGCGAGTAAAGCTTCATCACGTCAATCCACATCACATAATAATAATAATAATAATAATAATAATAATAATAATAACATCACATTACTGGTCGTAGGGTTAGGGTTATATGTGATGTGGATTTATGTGATTTTGTGATTATTTCACGACATTTGCGGATAGCTCGTCATTCACATCGGTCGGCAATTTTTTCTTTTAGGCGAGGTACACGCCGTTGTTTACAGTAGGTCAGAACAGGGAGAGATGTAGGGCCATCATTCATATCATATGCATTTAACCCATTAAGACCTGGAACTGTGTCCTTTTTAGATTTGAGCTAAAAAGCTTTATTTTACACTTTGGCTATTCAAAAATAGCAGATATGCAAGCTCATAGCGCAGCACTGAGTGCCGCGCTATGAGCTTGTAGATCTGTTGTTTTTGAAAATTCGTGAAAATGTGTGCAAATCTTTGAATATATATATTTAAAGCAAATATTTTTTAACTCAAATCTTTGCTTCTGCGGGGGGGGGGGGGACAAAAGTTTTTGATGGGTGTCCGCGGCCAAATACATATCATTTTGGGGGTCCTTGACATGAAAAAGTTTGAGAACCACTGATATAGAAACTTATGTTTTTCAGAAAACTGTTGGGATTTAGTAGACATGTAGAATCGGCTTCAGGTCTTAAAGGGTTAATGACTTTGGTTATTCCTGTTGCTTGTGTTGTATGATGTGTATTAATGTCATTCATAGTGTTGTATATTGTGTACTAATGTCATTCATAGTGTTGTGCACTAATGTCATTCATGCTGTTGCTGTATTGCTGACAAATATTGGCACAATTGATTTTGCGTTGCGTCATTTGCGGTAAAGCTTAATCACGCCAATCCACATCGCATATGACCAGTATGTGATGTGAAGGTGTTTGACGGATGTCGGCATTTGCATCACGTATAGTTACTCGTTATTTGTGCCGTCATTTGCGAGTAAAGCTTCATCACGTCAATCCACATCACATAATAATAATAATAATAAGGGTAATAATAATAATAATATAATAATATAATATAAACGATACATACAACCATATGACCAGTATGTGATGTGGACTTCGTTTCACGTTGTTTGCGTACAATGCTCGTCATTTGGCAGGAGAATAATGAAGAAAATGGACTGATGCTGGACTGAGACTGATGCAGAGAACATGAAACAAAGAATGCTGCTGCCATTGCGTCATATGCGCCTCGTATGATTTATGTCAATCGTTCACAAATGATGTAAATTATACGAGTCTCTCTATCTATCCCTCTCTCTGTCTCTTTATCCCTCATCTCTCTATCTCTATCCCTCATCTCTCTATCTCTCCCCCTGCTAAGTATGTTGGTGAATGTAATGCACATTACAAAGTGCTTTGGTTAAAGGTAGGGTAAGTGATTTGCGTTGGTTAAAATAATTGTTAAATAGCTCTATATTCTGATAGTACTCATTGCTATAGAGTGTTTGTTCGGTAAAAGGAGTCTCCTTGTCTCTCCACCTCTTTATTAAACAGAAAATGCATTTTCGTTTCAGTTTCAGTTTCATTTCCAATTTTATCCAACCGGGACAGAGAACTCAATCAGGATACAGATTAAACAAGTGAAATTGGAAGTGATGACACTAAGAAATGAGCATGCAAAATTGGAACTGGAACACTATACAAATTAAGCTTAAAAATGGGTACTTTCTCCTGATTGGCTGAGATTTTGACACCTACCGAAAAATGTATTTTCTGTTTATTAAAGAGCTGGAGAGACGGGGAGACATCTGTTACTGAACAAACACTCTATAGCAATGATTACTATCAGAATATAGTATTTTAACCTTTTAACAAAATACTTTTTGTTTTAACCAAAAAATATCACTTACCCTACCTTTAAAGGTACTATAGATAAATTCACCATTTAAATTGTAAACTTTGAATTGAACTCATAGGCATCAGCTAGCAGCCACTGTGACACTGTGTAAGAGGCAGTTCAGTCACTGTAGACTGTATTACTCCTGGAAAATAAAATAAACCTTAGTCATAACTGTGTGATTGCATTCTAAACATTACAGTCATAACTGATGTCATTCAAAATTTGTAAGCTCTATATTTAACAGCTACCAGGCATTGTGCTACTGCAGAGGTTCCCAAACCTTTTAGCTCAGGACCCAAACTAGTGAAGATAATAGATTTGCAAGCTCACAACGAGCATGTAAATCTATTTTCACAACCTCTTTGTTTTGTTTTGTTTCTAATTTATTGCTTAGATTTGTTGTTTTCACGAAATGGCACATGTTCTATTTTGCTTGCTTCTTATATGTGCTTTTAATTCATTTTAATTTTACTATTTGACCCCAGAAAAAATAGTCACTGTTTGAATCTGGATCTGAAATTATCAATAAACAAGCAATGGCAAAAACACACTGGAATGTAAACATTTCAGTGTAAAGATTTTCATAACGTTTTAGCTCGAGACCCAAAAGAGAAATGTGATGTCTCCCTGGCACCTAGTGAGAATAGCAGATCTACAAGCTCGGCTTGTAGATCTGCTATTTTCATTACTCTTATTTTAATATTTTAAATGGAATTTCTTTGATTTTTGTTTTTAAATGTATCGGGTTCTTTTGAAACATAAGAACGTTTTACTACTCTAAATATGTTATTTTATTCATGTAAAACAAATGTAGGATACTAAAAGGAAAGGGGAATATTTACTGACTGATCTCAAAAACAAATGAAAACTGGCAGAAATAAAGACTCACTCCATAAAAACCTTAAGGAAAACTCCTTAGACAGAGACTAAGAACATATATTTTTATTTTATTTTTTCTATGTTCATCAAGTGCTCCAAGTGAAAAGTGCAGCAACACACATTTAGGTCGTAGGACCATCGTCAGTGCAATTAAAGCTTCATCACGTCAGTCCACATCACATAATGACTGTAATGTAGTGTAGTGTAGTATGTGATGTGGATTTCTGTGTTGTCATTTGTGGGTAAAGCTTCATTATTCATGCCGGTCAATAGGCGAGGCACTGACGATGGTCCTTTGACCCAAACGTTTGCTGCTGTACTTTTCACTTTTAGCACTTGGAGCTCTTTATGAGCATGAACAAATAAAACACTAATATATTTTTTTAGTCTCGGTCTAAGGTGTTTTTTTTAAGGTTTTTGTGGAGTGAGTCTTTTCTTCAACCGGTTTTCCTTTTGTATAAAGATGGTCTGTAATGAGTAAATTATTACAAATTTCTAAATGTTTTTGTTTGGAAGAGTCAAGATTGTATTTCACACTTGTAAGTTCTGTGGATATTTTTGCTTTGTTTTTTTGATAAAAATATGATGTATTGTTTACCTGATGATTAAATGCATTATCAGGTTGTCATTTAAAAAAAAAAGTAAAACAAAAAATCCACAGGGCTTTAAAAAGTGTTGAATAAAATAGTTTTTCCTTTAAAAACAATCTTAATTGTGAACTACATTTTGCTCATGTACAGAGCGTTAATCGATAGGGTTATGTTTTGATGTTGTAGATCTTTGATTTGATTGAATACTTTATTAACAGGTTTGGGGGGGGGGGGGGGGGCGGTATTTACTCATGACCCAAGAAAATGTGTCCACGACCCACCATTGAGTCCCGACCCATAACTTGGGAAACAGCGGACCAGGGTCTTAAATGTATGAGGTTCTTTTGAAATATGAGAACTTAGTCTCTGTCTAAGGAGTTTTCCATAAGGTTTTTGTGGAGTGAGTCTTTTCTTCAATCGGTTTTTATTTTTTTAAAAGATGTTAACATAGCTACCCATTTATGGTCTGTAAATGATTACATTATTACAAATTTTAAAAATATAAAATTGGTTGGAGGAGTCAAGATTTTATTTCACACTTGTAAGTTTTGTAACAAATATGATCTATATGTCATTTACCCGATTAAAAGCATTATCAGATTTTTATTAAAACAAAGTAAAACAATGTCCACAGAGCGTTAAAAAAAGTGTTAAATAAAATAAAGTTCCTCTAAAAATGTCAATCTTAATTGTGAAACTTAATTACATGTTGCTCATGTACTTAATCCATAGGGTTAGGTTTTCATCTGCCGTAGTTGTAGATCTTTAATTAAATGTTCATTTCTGCTGTAGTTGTAGATCTTTGAAATGTGTAAATCAGTGGTTCTCAACCTTATTCTGGATCTGACCACTTAACATGGCAGCCGTGTTAAGTGGACAGATGGGTGGGCCTTTTCAGAGCATGCTTTAAAGACCGATCAATCCATTGGTACTAACTTAGTATAAATTATTTATTTAGTATAACTTTTTTATATTAAATCTTAATGTTTTTGCCAAATATTTAGGAGGAGAACCACTGGTTTAAATGTAAACTAAATGTAAGTTGTATGTTAAACAAATGATTCCCCTACTTTATGGAATTGCTTTTCTTTTTTTAATTTACTTTATGAAATTAGTTTGAGTTTGTAGATCTTCACTCTTGTAGATTTTCATTATTTTCTTTTCTTTATGGAATTTCTTATTTAGCATTTTCTTAAATGACATTATTTTGAATGTTTTTCTTTATTTTTGTGACATTGATCTTGTAGATCGGCTATTTTCACATTGTATAATGTTTTTTGGACATCAACAATATTCCAATATGTCATATCTGCTCCATTCAGAACAAACCAATGTCATTTCAAATGTATTTAATACATTACAATGTTCATTGAACCGTAATCCACAGGCCAATAACTTGCTGGAAGCTTTGATTGAATACTTAAAGGGGCTACACCATGAATTTTTTTTTTTTTTTAGGTTTTTAGTATTTTTTGGGCTCCCCAGTGTCTCTTGTACCCAAAAAAATATTTTTTTCTAACATTCAGTCATTCATGCTCATTTCATGGATTTCCTGAATGGGCGTGTCTGAACAGGCCATTTCAGAATGGCTGTGCAAGTGATGTCACTTGCACTGATTTTGCATTGACGATGGCCAGACAGAATTGCTCAGTAGCTCCCCCCTGCCCAATAGGACGTTTTGGTATTGCAGCTGAAAAAGCTTGGAATGACAGACAGTCAGATTGTGAGAAAAAATATCTGGATGTTTTTTAGGCTTACAACCTGTTTAAAACGTATTAGGGGGCAATATTTATATATAATATATATATTTTTAATTCATGGTGTAGCCCCTTTAATTAACAGGTTGGGGTGGGGGGGGGGGGGGGGGGGTTATTTACTCATGATCCAAGAAAATGTGTCCACGACCCATTATTGAGTCCCGTGGACAAGGGTCCATTTTGTTCCATGTTTCCTTAAATATATTTGGTTCCTTTGAAAAATCGTTTTATTTCTGTACATTTCTTTCTTTTTTTTTTATTGTAGGAAACTAAAAGGAAAAATAGGAATATTTACTGACTCTAGCTGGTCTCAAAAACAAAGCAAAACTGGCAGAAAAAAAGACTCCCTCCACAAACTCCTTAGACGGAGACAAAGAGAAGCTATTTTTATTTTATTCGTTTCATGATCATAAAGTGCTCCAAGGGATCAAAGTGAAAAGTGCAGCAGCAAACATTTAGGTCATAGGACCATCGTCAGTGCTATATCATCAGATCTAATCATTTGCGGTTAAAGTTTCATTACGTCAGTCCACATCACATATGACCATAGTGTATGTCTGGTCTGGTGTAGTGTAGTGTAGTGTAGTGTAGTATGTGATGTGGATTTATGTCTCGTTTCATTTTGTGTAATTTGATTTGCGTCTCGTCTTATCATTTCACGTCACTTCAGTCATGTGCAGGTAAGTCTTCATCACGTCAGTCCACATCACATATGACCATAGGCGCTGTATGTGATGTGGATTTATGTGTTGTCATTTGCGGGTAAAGCTTCATTATTCACGGCGGTCAGTAGGCGAGGCACTGACGATGGTCCTTTGACCCAAAAGTTTGCTGCTGCACTTTTCACTTAGCTCTTGGAGCACTTTATGAGCATGAACAAATAAAATGCAAATATATTTTCTTAATCTCTGTCTAAGGAGTTTTCCTTAAAGTTTGTGTGGAGTGAAAACATGGCTACCTATTTATGGCCTGTTCATGAATTTTCCATGGCCAGACATTTGGGATCAATAAAAGTAGGAAAAAAGGCTGTTATTCTAGTCCGGACTTGTCCTTTAACATGGCAGCCTTGTTAAGTGGATAAACTAAATTGGTAAATGGATGAACTGTGACGGGATAGATGAGGGAGGTCAGCAAGAGTTTTTTTTTGTGCAAATATTAATTTGAATATCTGTTAGTTTATTGTATCTTATCTGTATTTTGTTTTAGTTTTTTTCCTTTTTTATTGTTGTAATGTTAATTATTGACATGTATTTTGGGTTATTGTTTTCCTGTTTTCTTCTTGGTCGTCATGACTTCCTAGGCTTGTCAAAATTACATAATAGCATTAGTCTTGATGGATAATATCATTGGAAATTATGTAATATTTGCACAAAAAATATTTCAGTTGTAATGTATGTTTTGTTTTAACTTCCATTTACTGTATTTGAATGTGATGGTATTCTATGTATGTGTTTACCTTGTTTATTGTGAGTCACTCTGGACAAAGAGTATAGATGAATATCTACATTGAAAATTGTGAAGTGACTTTACTGTTGAAATGTAAATGAATGAATGTTACCATGTGATTTGTAAATAACAACATAAAAACAAAGGCTCTGGTGTGGTTCTCCTGGTTTACCGGGATGGGGTTCAATTCCCTGCAGTGCCCTACTCGTAGTGTTGTATTTACCATTTTATATGGTCTGTTTTATTTATGTTCATAGTGTTGTATTTACCATTTTATATGGTCTGTTTTATTTATGTTCATAGTGTTGTATTTACCCTTTATGGTTTTATTCTTTATGTTCATTGTGTTGTATTTACCCTTACATGGTTTGTTTTATTCTTTATGTTCATTGTGTAGGGTTGGGATCCTTCATTATAATTGTTGATGACCAAATGGACCATTACAGGTCTGTAACTCTTTAGTGTACAAATGGAACCAAATGGACCCGTTATGGTGGTCCTTGAAACGTAAAAGTTTGAAGACCACTGGTATTGTAATGGTTTATCAGACGTGAAGACCACACACCAGCTCTTAGTGTGATGGATACGGTTCCAAATGCTAACGCAGCTACAAGCTCTTAGCCTGTCTCAAAGTGGGGTCCGAGGGATTTCAGCCTTGGGGGGATTTCAGGGGGTTCCCAGCTAGAGTAGTTAAGGTAGCATCATAAACATTTTAACCACTTTATCCATTTACTAGAGTCTCGGGGGACTACGCCCCCCGAGACCCCAGCCGTTGCGCGGGGCTTTGCGTTCGCTGGTGCCTACGTGTGTCTGTCTTTGTGTTTGTGTCGCTGTAGCACAGAGTGGGCATTAAGATGGGATGTATGCTCCTTTAAGGGAGGTGGATCGTGGGATTCTGTTGTGTGCAAAGAGGCGTTGTGAATATTGGCTCATTGCAGACTCACCTTATTGCCACCTGATCGTGTGAGTGATTGTTGTGTGTACGTAGGGCGGAATAGCTTGCGGGGTTGTGTGCTTTTTTGTTTGCTACTGGGCCTTGCATAGGAATGGATATTTTGAAAAGATGTAACAGTGTAAGGAAGCGTCTTTTGTGTGAAGTGGTAGGCCTTGACAATTATGTAGTGCAAGCATAAATGACACATGGAAGAATGCAACAGATGTACCTCAATGGGGAAGAAGCAGATGTCCATGATGTAAGGAAGTTGGCACGTCATCAGGTTCCAGAGATTGGCAACGCAGGGCCTGCAGAATGGGAGTGAAAGAGCAGCCAGGAATCAACCACACTATGTGACATGTTGAAGAGGGATTATGTGAAAGGAAAGGCAGTGATATGTGTGTGAAGTGTTAAGCAGCAGCACTATTAGTTATGTGGATTTATGAGAAAGGAATGTAACAATGCATGAACCTTGCCTCAAGGGGGACGAAGCAGTAGTTCAGGAAAGAAGCTGCAAGGCCGGCAGGTGGCGCGGGTTGTCATGAGAGGCTCTGCAGAATGGCTGAATGGCAGCGGTGACTTTGATGACAGCGGTTGTGGTGCTGTGTGATAAGCAGAAGGGGGTTGTGACCTATTTGGTGCCAGAAGTTGTTGGAACAGTGCAGGATAAAAGTGTATCCCTGTATCACAACGACTTTGGCAACCACCAATTGGTCAGCTCATCGTCACGTTGATTAGGGGGGAAAACTGTAGTAATAGTAGTGGATTGTTTGTTTGACGGGGGGCCACTGCAGGTGCTGGAGGACTGCTGTGAGATGGTCTGTGGAACGGGCGCTGGTGTGCGGGCAAGGCAGTGAAATGTCTGTGAAGTGGTAATTTGCGTCATTGTCAGCAGCACATGTAGATGAATGAGAAATGGCACATGTGACAATGCAGCAGATGTACCTCTTTGTGAAGGAGCACTTGACCATGAAGGGAAGTTGCAACGGGCTGAGGTTACACAGATAGTCATCCATGACAGAGGCTGCAGAATGGGAGAAATGGAGAAGGCGGGAAGGAAGCACACACTGTGACACGTCCACCATGGATCATGTGACAGTGAAGACAGTGATTTGTGTTTGAAGCGGTAGGTATTGTCAATTATGTAGAGCAATTACAAATGGCACATGGAAGAATGCAAGACTTTTACCTCAATGTGGAAGAAGCACTTGTTTGAAAACCACATTTTCAGTGTGGTCTGTCTGGTGCGGTATGGCAAACGTCAGGGCTGCTGTGTCACCCGTCCTTGAACTGGCAACATAAAGCTGTCCGTGGCTGAAGACAGGGGACTGTAGCCAGACTCCCACTCTTCTGAGGGTCTGCCCTTGGGACTTGTTGATGGTGGTGGCAAAAGCAGTGCGGATCGGAAACTGTCGTCTGGCCCAGTCAAAAGGGAACTGTCCAGCTTCAGGAAGGAACTTGATGCGAGGGATCAAGACTTCCTGTTGTGTGGCTGCGATTGTGCACAGCAGGAGCTTGTTGTTGAGGGACCTCTGGAAGAAGAGTTTGGTGCCATTGCACAGTCCGTCTTTAGGGCTGATGTTGCGGAGTAGCATCAAGGGCATTCCAGGCTTGAGGGTGATGATGTGGCAGGGAAATCCACTGGGGCAGAGGGTGTTGAGATATTTGATGGTGAAGCGCATAACATCTTGGTAGTCCACCAGGGTGTCAGCACTGGTGAGCTTGGTAGCCATACCTGGCATCCAGGTCTCCATGATGTCATTGATGGTGTCCACCTCTTTGTTGGTAGGGGCAAGCAGTGATCTGCCGTGCAGCCAGTCAGTTCGTGCGTAATTGGTAGGCAAGTCTGGAAACACTGTTGCAAAATTCTTTCATGGATGTGGCCTCTGCGACGTTGTTGCGGTCTGTGTTAGGTTGAATTTGGAAACGCATGCTTTCAGGGATGGAGACGAAGTCGTTGGCATCATTTGCTGTGCCATCGCCAAGGCTGAGGGTCCACGTGTCGAAGTCCTCCAGACGTGGGTCTCCACTGGCCTTGACGCGCATGTTTTCTGTGAGGGAGAAGACGGAGAGTTTTTCCCAGAGTGTGGAATTGTTCAGGCAGCTGTCTATAAACTGGCCCTCATTGGCCCCTCGAATCACTGGGAGACACTGTCGGAAGTCACCTGCCAAGACAATAATTTTGCCACCAAATGGAGTGTTTGGCTTCTGGAGTAGGTCTTGCAGTGAGCGGTCAAGTGCCTCTAGCAGGTGGCGGTGCATCATGGTGGCTTCATCAATCAGCAGGAGGCGTGAGCGGCGTAGTAGTTTGGCCAGGCTGCTCTGTGCTGTGTGTTCAAGGTAGTGTTCTTTGTGAGGTGGAGAGGAGCTTTCAGGCGCGAATGGAGCGTTCTGCCGAGGTGAAGGAGTTGGGCTGCAATGCCAGTGGTGGCCATGGCAAGGGCAATGCAGCCACCTGGTTCCAGACTCCGCACTGCATCTAGGAGGGCATTGAGCAGGAAGGTTTTACCGCAGCCTCCACGTGCAGATATGAAGACTTGTAGGCTTTGTTGTTGTGTGACAGCTGTAAATCTGTTGTTGTGCTGTAGTGAACTTTGGTATTGTTGCCTCCACAGTGGCGGAGAGCTCGCGCACATCGTAGTTAATTTCTTCACGGATGAGGGCGTCTTCCATGTTGACCAGCCCATGGACAGTGGCCTTTTCAGCATCAGTCATTGGTTCCAGGAAAACGTTGTGGAGGTCCTGGTGATGTGACTGGAGTGAGGCTTGTAGATCCAGTCGGACCATGGTTTTCAGCTGGTCCTCGGTGAAGGAGAGATTCCTACGCTGTGCTGTGCGCTTGAAATCATCAGTCCACTGTGACCAGTTGTCGTTGAACAGTGTTTTGGGGTCAGCTGGTTGGCAGAAGAAGAGGATGATTACGAATAAGAGACGAATCTGTGGGCACAGCTGTGTGATTGCAGCCTCAGTGAGGACAGTGGCCCACTCGTTGTCATCATCCAATAGGCCGAGCTCCCTGCACACTTCCTTGTAGGTTTCCAGGGTCCTGCCATTGATGGAGTAGAGGTCGTCAAAACTTGTTTTCCCTCTGCAGCGGTCATGGTGGAGTAGCATTCTCAAGTAGAAGACGTCGCCTGCCACGGGGTTGACGGTGTGGACGCGACCAATGGGGGAGGCATGCGTTAATCCGACAGACCTTTTCTCCGACTATGTGGCATCCGCGTGCGGTTAGGGTTAGGGTGCGGGTTTGGTTCGGGTTTACTGTTTAATGTCGGAGCACTGCGCTGTCGGAGGAATGCGCTGTCGGACTAACGTATTGCACCCGACCAATGGTGACTGCCTTTTTTTTTCTGAGCTTCCATTTTTTGGTTTGTGGTAGGTAGGTGTATTTCTGAGGCATGTCAACATAGCGCGGCATGGTTGTAGGGTCGAAGTGTGGACCTGCGAGGGCTTTCTGTTTGTCATTGTTGTCGAAGAAAGCAGTCAACTCTGTGGCCCTCTCCTGCTGCACCACAGTCTCCTCATGACCATGGGCAAAATAGACTTGCTGCTGCTCTTTCAGATGCAGGCGGAGGGCTTTGACAGGAGGGTGGTTCTTTGATATGTTGAAGGAGAAGAGTTTCCAGCAGGCCTCACTGGATCCAACTGAACGCATGTCCACATACTCGCGAATCTCATCACGTGCCGGTTGGCCGCCATCCGCTTCAGCAGATACCATTGCACGGTCAGGCCCTTTGGCAGGCAAATGTAGATAGGGGTGTGGGTGGAGAGAGTAGTACATGCAGGCGTTGCATGTTGGTGTGTATGTAGTGTGGTGTGCTGTTTGTGGAGGGGGAAGCAGTGTATTAGTTATAGGGCATGTGTGAAATGACTCTGCCGTCATGTGGAATGTGAAGTGCATGGAAGTGCAGAGGAGGGGCAACTGAGGAGCAGAGATAAGGGCAAAGAGGGCTGTGTGTTGCAGACAGAACATGCACACACACACGCAATGCACAGGGAGACACATACCCAGACTGTGTGCATGTATGTGGTGTGTGAGTATAGGGTGTATGACAGTGCAGTGGAGAGAATGTGTGCAAGAGTGGAGAAGAGCATAAGTCATTACCTTGTTTGGGAGACAGACTGCAAGGAAGGTTGTGCTGTGGCTGCAGCCTGGCGCAAAAGTCTCAAGGAGCGTCTCGGTGTGTTGGGCTGCGGTTGGTGCTGCTGGCAGCGTGTGTTCTTTGCGAGGAGTTGAGCTGAGAAGTGAAGACAGTTGGCTATGAAGTAGTGTGAGGAGCAATTATGCAGTGTGGATGAGAGGTGCGTGAATTGGCAGTAAGGCAGTCTGTGTGATGTAAGTGATAGATATTGGGGGCTGGTGTAGTAGGTAGCTAGTGTTCAGTGTGAAGATGTACATAGGAATGTGGGGTGGAGACGGAAAGAATTGCACACACATGTATGTTGCGGTGTATATAGTGTGTGATGCTGTTTGTGGAGGTGAAGCAATGTGAAGGTGAAAGGCAATGAGGGCAAAGAGTGTGGCGAGGGGTGTGATGTGAAGGCCAATGCAACAGCAGAGGACGTCCACCTGAGGACAACAGATGTGCGCAAGGACGTCTGAGTCGTGCAGACAATAGAGTGAAACACAGACACTCTGTGTGACAGAGAGACACAGACACACAGACACACACACACACACACACACACACACACACACACACACACACACACACACACACACACACACACACACACACTGCCACACAGACAGACACACACACACACACACACACACACACACACACACACACACACACACACACACACACACACACACACACACACACACACACACACACACACACAGAGACTGTAGTTGTGTGTGCATGGTGGTGATGTGAAAGAGTAGGTAGTACATGGATGACAGTGGACTGCATGAGTGGAAGTCATGAGAATTGCATTAGGCAGTACCTTGCTTGTGAGGCAGCTGCAAGGAAGGGCCTGCTGTGTGTGCAGCGTGCTCCGGTGTGTGGTGACTGTGTTGATGGTGTTGTTGTTCTGTGCCAGTAGGCAGGTGTGTGCTGAGGCGATTGGGTTGATGGTCTGCACCTAATAATGGAAGACAGTTGAGGTGGATATATTTGTTGCATTGGAAAGGCAAGTAAAGGCATCAATGAGCAATGTGTTTTGACACGGTAGGTGTACTGTGGAAGAGAAGTAGGTGAGGGTGATGTGGTGAGGATGTGAAATAAAGAGGTCCCTGAAGTGAAGAGAATGTGTTGGAGGTCAATGTAATAGCATGAGTCATCACCTGTGGCATGGGGCTGGGTGAATGTGCGTGTCCGTGTGTCTGGCGGCTGTTGCTGGTCGTGCGTGTGTGTGTCCTTTGCGAGGAGTTGAGCTGGGAAGTGAAGATAGTTAGAGATGAGGTAGTGGAATGAGCAGTAATGGCATGTGGATGTGATTATTGCAAGGACGGCTGCGCGTTGCAGACGATAAAGGGCCACGCACATAGACAGACACACAGACTGGCAGTGTTCCTCTGTGTGCATGTTGGTGATGTGAGGGAAAAGGTTGTACATATGCTTTTGCGAAGAGAATGGCTGGAAGTTTGGGAATGCAGTAAAGTCTACCTTGGCTGTCAGGCAGCTGCAATGAAGGGGTGTGAAGCTGGCGTTGTGGTGTGGCATCATGACCGGCATCTGAGAAGTGATGTGGCATGTACAGTATATGAGGTACACATTGGATGAAAAGGATTAAGTGCAGGTGGGAGACGTGGCGTGCTTTGGGTGGACATAGAATGTGCGAGAAGGTGAGTGTAGTCATGATGGGAAAGTGTGCGCCAGTAATGAGCAGTAATGCGATATATGTGAATCAGTGAGACAAAAGAAGTGGTGGTGTGTTGTTGTGCTGGGCAGAGCATATGTTGGTGATGAGAGATTATAGGTGGGAAATAGTGTAGAGTGGAAAGACTGCATGGAAGGGATGAGGACAACAGAAGTCATTACCTTGGCTGTCAGGCTGCTGCGGTGAAGGTGTGGGAGGTGGGGCTGGTGATGTGGACTCACTTCGTGCTTGTCAGCTGAGAAGTGAGGTATGCATGTTAATAGGTGTTGAATAGGATTGACTGCATGTGCGACCCCAGGGACTGGGGTCGCAAATTAGCCTTGGCTATAAACCCCTTGTACAATTGCAACGGTTTCATGTTTTTCTAACTGATTCATTGTTTTTTGTATTGTCCCTGTCAAATAAACATATAAATAAAATGTGTGGTGACACACACACACATATGTATGCATAGTGGCTGTGGCATGATGTGTAATGCTATGCGCAAGGGAAGAGCTAAGGACATGCAATGGAGGGGACTGCATAGTGAAAGAGATGTACAGAGAAGGTGGTGAAATGGAAGTACTGCATTACCTGATGTGTGTGGCAAGTGTGGCCGCTTGCGTCGTCTAGCCAATGCAGGCCTTTTCCTTTTCATGACTGCCAGACAATGTGACGGTCCCAAGCAGGAGTAGTGGGGTGGTTGTAGGTAAACTGTGAAGTAGGGAACATTGTGAGGCAGTGTAAGTGTGGTGTGACACCTTGTGAGGGCAAATGAAAATGTAATAACGGTGTGTACAATACAGCTGCGTTCCTCATAGACATGCTGTGCAAAGTGCTGTGGCCAACGAGAAGCAGCAAAAGGCACAATAGGATTGACAACGTAAAAGAGGGCCGAAGAAAACAATGTCTTGAAAGTAATGGGTCCAAGACAACATAACAGGCAGTGAGGCAAAGAGTGAAGAGATGAATTAGAACATAGAGAGTGGGAAGAGAGGAATGGAACTGAGTGCTAGAGTGAAGGAAGAAGTGTCGGCGTGTGCTTAGAAACACACGTGCAGTAAGTGGGGCCACAGACAGCGTGTGAGGTGATGGGTGTGTATGGCGTTGTTGTGATTCAGTTAGATGGAGACATGGTGGCAGTTGTGGTGCGCAACGGCTCCTTAGTATAGTTTTGTGTGTGAAGAAGTTGTATTGAATGATGTACTGCCTTGGCATGAGATGACATTACATTGTTGGTATGTGAAGGCGTGATAGCATGTGAAACATTTGTAGTGGCAGTGTGTTAAAGAGCAGTGTGCTGAGGTGGTTTGTAAACATGTTATGGCATTAATGTTAGCAGTCATGAAATAGAGGGGAAAAAAGCAGCATCCGTTTAGAAAACAATCATACATGTGCATAGAAAGAGTGTGAATTAGCATGGAGAAAATGCGAGGTTGTGAAAAGCATGGAGATAAGATGGGAATATGAAAGAAAGAGGTGAAAACATGAGTGTTAAAAAGGCATTACACATTACATTGTTGGTTTGTGAAGGCGTGATAGCATGGGAAACATTTGTAGTGGCGTTGTGTGAAAGTGGTGTGTGCTGTGGTGCTTTGTAAACACTAGAAGCTCGGCCCTGCTACGCAGGGCCTCGCGTCTAGCCCGCCCCTGCTACGCAGGGCCTCGCGTCTAGCCCGCCGCCACGCCCACGTAGCGCCCGCGGCCACTTGGCAGCGCATATAAGTGGCATAGTGTCATGAGGGCCAGTGGGGCCGTGGCTCGGTCAGTGAAGACCCTGTAGCGCGGATGATATGTGGCATAGAGGGGCAGATTTGAAATCTCCAGAGGAAACGTCCGTGGGCTACCATTGGTTCAGCGATGTGTGCGGGCGCCCTGCGGGCCCTCCTCCTCCACCAAAGTGCAGTATTGAGAGCCCTGACGTCACAACATTTGGAGCGATGGGCACTGCACTCTGGTTGGTTAGGGTCCACCTAGGGCCCAGGTAGAAGCCAGTTAAAGCCTGCATGGGCAAACCCAGTTAGGACCCGCCTTGGTCCCACATAAACGTGGCTAGTTGGGGCCCACCTAAGGGCCAGGTAGAAGCGACTTATAGCCCGCATGGGCATAGCAGTTAAGACCCACCTCGGCCCCACATAGAATTGCCTAGGTGGGGCCCACCTAAGGGCCAGGTAGAGTCGGTGGGGACCCCCCACAGGCCAATGTTAAAATGGTAGCACTTGTTCCTCAACATAGTGTGAATGTGCGTGCAAAGTTGACCACAATCGGACGCTGCATTCATGATTTGCGGCATTTTGTGCAAACTTTAGATGTGAATCTTAGCCAATCGGGATGGAATATGAAAGATTAAACAGATCCGTCTTGATCACATGACTATAGAGATCATGTGTACCGATTTGCGTGAAATGTAGATATAATCGGAAGGAGTAATGTAAAGAAATATGTTGTACATAAGGCGGCCTCCTGGTGGAGCTATAAAAGGTAGATGTGAGAAATGTAGGGGAAAGGTTTTTCCTTGACCTCTAGAGAGTGCACATACAAAGTTTTACACAGATTGGTGCAGGTATAGGTAAAAACACAAATCGGACTGTTATAGCGCCACCATGAGGCTGATTAGAAAAATCTCAAGTGGAATTTCTTGCTCGGCATAGTGGGAATGTGGGTGCAAAGTTGCACGGAAAGTGCATGCTGTGTTCATAATTTGAGGCATTTTGGTCAAAACGGAGCAGTCCTGGAAACTGTGGAAGCCATTTTTAGTCAAGCAGGATGGAAAATGAAAAATCTGAAAGAGCGTGTTTTTTTTAATGACTATAGAGATACTGTGTATCGATGTGCGTGATGTTAGGACAAAATATGTAGCAGTACTGTGAGAAAATGTGTTTTGCAAAAAGCGGCCTCCTGGTGGCACTATAACAGGGCCATGTGAAAGAAATGGGGCAGAGATTCTGAATTGGCATCCAGGGAGTGTGTGCACAGTTGCGCTGCGATCAAGCCAACGATGCGGGAGATTAGCTATCCACAGACCGTCGGACGGACAGGGGGTAAAACATACTCTCGCGCCATCCCTTTCGGCCTGGCGGAGACAATAAAAAAGCTAAAGTGAAGGAAAAGAGCATTACTGCAGCAAAAGTAGTCAACAAACTATACTATAAAACATTGGCCACATTGTCAAATAAATTAAGAAAGAGGCAAACATGTTGAAAATAGCCGAGCTTACAACGCCTCTCAACGTGAGGCGTTGTGAGCTTGTAGATCGGCTATTTTCACAATATTGACTTGTGGAACGGAGTCAAACAAAATTGGGTGGGTCCCCAGTTCAAATATGTTTTTTTTGGGGGGGGGGGGTAGCCACTGCCCTAATCGGACCGAAATTATCTGAAATTACTACATGACCATAATGCAGCCTAAACGTGTGTTGCACGGGGCGGTCCTGCCATTACGTTAGTTACTGGAGTTTCTGTGGAGCTACACCAGAAGACACACACAACATACACCATCTACAATGGACTAACGGAGCAGCAATAATAACAGTTACCGCACGAACGTGCATTGTTGACAAAGTGATTGCACAGCCGCTGCAGGCATGACAGCCACGTTAGCGTTAGCTACATGCCAACTATCACAGCGTCCTGTCCGTCGTCGCTGCGACTGACTCTGATGGCTACAGCCATAGATAAACACAACAGCAAGCTCTCTGAGATGCCATTGTCTGGGAACTGCTCTTAGCGTGACACGACCAATGAGAGTGAGCGCTTTCGTTGTTGCTAAGATACGGTGCATGGCACACGGCGTCTCTGCCCCATAGCTTGTAGATCTCTCACACATGATTGGCGTAGGCTGCGTTGCCGTCGACGCTGATTGGCTGCATGTTGCTGTGACGTTGAAATGGGGTGCCAGGTCTGCTTTGTGTGTAAGCGATTTTGGGCTCATTTGGGCGCGCTTTTGGGCTGTTTTCCATAGAGCACGGCAGGGCTTGTTTCTGTCCCGTGACGGATGTGGCAAAGAAGGTGCAAAACGAACCATCCGGAAGTAAAGTGCGAGATGAAATATATAGCACTTTATGATTATTAGAGAAGGAGACAGATGTGAAGGTGGAAAATGGAATGTAGGAGGTTATATAGTTTTTCATGAGCGATTTTTGTAGCAAGTTGTGAGTGAATTGGGCCACTCCTGTGGGCGGGGGGCTGAATAGAACCATTGGGGTTTGGGAAGGAGACGCTCTCTGTTTGAGTGGTGAGATGTTATGGCATGAATGTGAAGAGGCATGAAATAGAGGCAAAAGAACGTGCATCCGTTGTAAAGACAATCGTACATGTGCAATAGAAAGGATGTGAATTAGCATGGGGAAAAGGCAGCGTTGTAAAAAGCATACACATAAAAGCGAAGATGAAAGAAAGAGGTGAAAACATGTGTTAAAAAAGCATTGCAAAGTGCATTGTGTATGTGAGTGTAAAGAAAGGCTCCATACTAGAGAGTGGGCTCAACTGGGGAGATCTTGAAAGAACCGCTAAGAACCGAGTGAAATGGAGGACACTTAAGTCAAGTAAGTCAAGACTATATTATGTTGTAAAAGAAAGTATATGCTGTCATACTACGTTGGATGTTTCCATAGTGTAAAAGCAACACCACATGAAGCCACAACCTCCCCAGTTTGATTACAGAAAGAGAACATCAATTGCAGTCAAAATATCATCGCCGCCGCTAGCATCACTCAACGCCATTGTCGGGAGTTTACATCTTGAATTATTTAGCGGAGTGACGAATCTGCCGATCCACACAAACCATCTTTTGACCTCTCCCTTCAACCTCAAATATGCCCTTAAACATCTCATCGATGTGAAAGGCCTGGCTGCACAAGAGAAGGTGGAGATGCTTCACAAATCTGATGATTGGGGGTTTGAATCTTAAAGGTCCGGTGCAATGACATTTTCTGATATTTTTATACAACTAGATTCTGACAATGAGCACGTTTTTAAGATTGAGTAATTAAGATTGTTTTTTTAGGGACTTTTGATACAAAAATACACAAAAATGAGTTGAATTTGTTTTGGGCATCTATTGTTAGGTATGCCCATATAATAACGTGCAGCTATGAGTATCACACAGATGAACAAAATCAAGATAAATTCATACTCATAAAAGTGTATATCCCTCCTCACACTTTCACTCACTCAATGACATATGTCAGTAACATGGTCAGTATCATGGTCAGTTAAAACTTAGTGTCAAAAGTAGCAGAAATAAGCGATCTACAAGACCCCAACATATCGTGTGTGTGTGTGTGTGTGTGTGTGTGTGTGTGTGTGTGTGTGTGTGTGTGTGTGTGTGTGTGTGTGTGTGTGTGTGTGTGTGTGCGTGTGTGTGTGTGTGTGTGTGCTCTTTAATTTACAGAGAGGAGGAAACCAGACAAACTGCTGTCCTGTGCATTTAGGGGAATAAAAAATACCATTACATCACCCTAATAATAATAATTTGACCTATTTGATCCTGTGGCGTAGACTCAGTTTCCAGCTTTACCCAGCTGATGGTTTACCACAGTTAGGGGTCCAATGCCTTGCTCATAGACACGATGACACACTCCGATGAACTCTGCAGGTGGATTCTCTCTCCATTCAGCTATGAAGCCTCGCACTGCACCTTCCATCACCATGTCCTGAGCACCGGCTTCGAATGCTATCAATGCATTGAATGGGAGATTATCACGTTTTATCAGACCATTGAATGGGCGAAGTAGGCGAGCTACCGTCTACCCCGCGATTTGTCAGACCATTCATTGGGCGTAATCAGGAGCTGCTGACCTACCGACGGAGGCGGAGCAGTCCCCACAACAATATTTACGATTCTGTCCGTATCGGTACATAACTCGAACGGCGCTGAGTAGGCACAGGCGAGCGTCGCACCGCTCCGGACGGCAACTCAGTCGCCTTAGCTCCTTCGGTGGCCCGTCGCGGGGCTCCAGCTCGCCTGAGACTGCGCGCCTCCGTCATGGTCCGAAACCAAAACAACCAAAACCAAAACCGAAACTGAAGTATTTAAGTCATCTCCGTCGGTAGGTCAGTAGCTCCTGATTACGCCCAATGAATGGTCTGATAAATCGCGGGGTAGACGGTAGGTCGCCTACTTCGCCCATTCAATGGTCTGATAGAACGTGATAATCTCCCATTCTATGCATTGATAGCATCCGAATCAGGTGTCCTGAGACACTTGTTCAGACCTACAGTCTGTTCTGTGTTCAGAATGTTCAGGGTTTTTTTACATGCAATGATGGGGTCCTTTCCACATGCAGTAATGTTATGCTAGTAACACTAGGTTAGAGGGGAGTGCCGACGCGACGCGTTGTGAGCTTTTAGATCTGTTATTTTCAAACATTTTAGTACTTTAACTTTTGGTACTTTAAGCACATTTTGATACCAATACTTTTGCATTTTTACTCAAGTAAACTTCTACATTGCAGTATTGACTTAAGTCAAACATTTGAGTACTTTTTCCACCAGTGAAATTCATTTTATTTAAATGGATTTATGCCTGATTCAAACTTACTTTATACATAGTAACTAAGTTAAGGCTTCTAGGTGTAAACATTTACTTTCTACTACATCAATATGTTTGTGTTTTAATGTACTGTATAGTTCAAAACCATCTGCAACAGTGCATCTAAAGTCCCTTTGCCCACACCTTCTCAGAGGAAATGACACTCAGACATATTAGTGGGGTGGGACTTGAACCTGTGACTTTCTGTTTACCGGGTAGTCTCTCTACCCATTCAGCTATGGCTGTCTCTTTTGTCAGATTGGTTCTCTAACATCTTCATGACAAGGACCCCCAAATTGATATGTATATGGCCGTGGACGCCCATGTCAAAAGATGTAGTGCGAGGACCCCCCTTAAGAAAGATTTATATTCATAACTTGGAGGGAAAAAAAAGAGTGTTCCAAATTTGGCAAGATATTGTGTACAGCTTGGTACATTGTCAGAACACGGACTTGCAACCTCCCGTACCATAGGCAGGCACCATTACTCAGTGATCCACTGGCTCTATCTGAAAAGATTGTGCTGGGGTGGCCATAATAAGGATTTGTTTAAAACGTCAAGATTCTTCTGATATTTGTGGGACTTGAACCCAGGACCTTTTGGACATGCAGAAAGAGTCTTTTCACAGTGAGCTATTGTGGTGACTGCTAGAACAGCCAAATAGAATACATTGATCACAAAAAAAGACAGAGGATGTTTTCCATAAACATTGAAACATCTAAGCTAAACTAAATAATTTTAACTGCATATTTTGATGTGTATTTTGTTGCAGTAATTAAGGAAGTGAAGGGACAGTGGGAGTTACAGTGGTTCTTCCTTAATCTGAAGCATGTTTTAAACACCACACTTAAAAGCACTAAAGAAACATGTGGAAATGTGTGGAGGTGCCATAGGCAAGCGAGTTCTGGCGTGGACACCTATGCGACCTTCTAAACAAGGCCAAAGCAGGTTCAAGTCTCGCCTAGGCACTGAAGCACATACTCATCGATGTACTCTGTTACCCCTGGTGTACGGGGATGCAGTACAGTGGGGCCGGGGAGCGGTTCCACACAGTAAAACTAGGTGGTTATGGCAAAAGAAATCACACCTATCTGAACTTTTATGTAACCAAGGTAACAATGACAATTAGGTGAGGTCACTTCCTGAACTGCACTCCTCCCACCTCACTGTACTAGCACTAGCATTAGCATTAGCAGCAGCAGCAGCAGCAGCAGCAGCAGCAGCCAGGTAAAGTGCCTTTTATTTTCCACAGAAACGCCACTGTCAAGTCAAGACTCAGAAAGGGAGCTTTGACTTAGTGCTGAGAGCCTAGTGCCAATCCTCTTCCTACTGGCCCATGTATAGTCAAAACTACACCCCTGCTTTACGCTACATTTCCCAAAATGCACCAGCAAAATGGTCGCTCATTACTTGATGGGAAGCACCTTCAAAGGAGTGGAGGTGCTCAATCATTATACAAACACACTTCAGAGAGAAGGAACTCCAATTTCTACCAAAGAACTTGGAGAGAAAGATTTATATTTAAAACTTAAAAAGAATGTATATATTTATTCCAAATGTCTTTATTTTCACACAATGTCAGGATTAAGAATCAAACTCACAACCTTCTGTTTCTCAAGCAGGCTTTCAATCCAGCGGGCCACTGTGCCTTGCCTAAATTTGAAGGCCAAATAAATAATGACAGAAAAGCCAAAGGCTTGTTTCCATTGGGGTTCATTAACATTGAAACATCTAGACAAGTAACAGCACAGCAAACCATAGACAAAGTAATATGCTGTAAAGTTATTTTTTCTTTTCTTTTTTTAAAGTACTGTTGTGTGTTGTTCTACAAATAGGAATGAAGACCTTTCATAGCAAGGCAGCTGGTAGTACAGTGGGTAAAGTCAATACCAATGCTGCCAACATGTTCCAGAGATTGTGAGTTCAAATCCCACTCGCTCTTTACCCCGAAAAACTTCCTTTAAACTTTTTTTTTGGTCCCTAACATTCATCGAGCTCTGGACTTATATTTTTCACCATTTACCGAAACGAAAGTTGGTCACTACCGAAACAAAAGTTAAATCCGAAAAAATCACTAAGTGTGGAGGCCAAAATCGTCCCCCCAAAAACCTGTTAGGAGTACGTTTCAGGCAATTTAGAGTTGATTGGTACTGTAGTACTTTGTAGTGACTTTTTTTGGTCACAAGCGCTCGTTTCTAAATGAGGCTATATATTTATTCACATGATTCAGACAGGTTCTTTCTTACTTCAAATCAAGACAAATGGTTTAATTGTGAACATGGAATGTTATCCCTCATTTCCAGATCGCCAACATCCTCGACAGCCATGCTGCTACTCTGAACAGGAAGTCAGAGAGAGAGAGAGAGAGGTCTTCTTCATGAACACTCAGAGCATTGTGCAGTTCAGAAGTGAGTATATCCTAGGATATACTAGCGCTCTTTCTGCCCGTCATCCTCCACCCTTCACATATCATCGTTTTGAAGCTTAGGCTACTTAGGCGACTAACCAAGGGGCAATTTGAAGACCTGTTGAGTGTTGTTCAAGTGTTCAAGTGTGTATTTGCACTTCGTGAAGAAAAAAAAGCTGACATGGCCAACGTGCTCAACTACATATTCTCCCACGCCCAAGTTCCCAAAAATAATCTCCTGGTCACTAGTTAGTGTACAAATTGAATGAACACTGGGGATTTGACTGTGTACGTTGTCGTCTTGCGTGTCTAGGACCAGCTGTGTGGGCGAGATCCCACCCTCGTTGATGACCATCCTGACCGAGCTCACCCAGCTCAGCAAGACGACCAACGCCATTCAGCTGAATGAAAATGGTATGTGGCTACAGCACACATACAAAGATGCCCCATGTGAAACCGTTAAGTCACCACTTAATTATTAAGGGGTGACTTAGCAGGATGCATTAAGGTTTAATGCATCCTGCAGCAGCTATATTAATTCATGACCAACTGAAAATAATTGATGCCCAAATTATTTTACACTCCCCCAGGTGCTGATAGCCTCCCACCTGCCCTCCTATGAGCTCAGGCACAACCAGGTGGCCTACACTTGACGGACAGCACTTCAAACTCAGGGTGGAGCGACAGCACCTGACAGTCCATGTCATAGGTATGGCATGAGCTCAATACCCTTGATCTGCTAATGATTTGTGAAATGTTTCAGTTCCAGAACTGCAGGCACTGAGGCAGCATGTGGGCGACCTCAATCACTCTGCTGGGACAGATTTGACAAATTTAAGTAAAGGCCTCACCCAAGTAATGCCATCTTTTTAACTTTAACCTGGTTACTAAAAGTTTTATGAGATTACAATTTCATTTGCGATAAACAAATGGTATGTTGTAATGCAAATGAGCTGAAAGTAGTGGCAGTATAACTATGGTCTCTTCACTTGACTCTACAGATGTACAGATATTTCCAGACATTCTGACATTCTGCATTTGGGCAAGGCCCGTTCTCCCGCTCTGCAATACAGACACGACACCCGGCCAGGCGTTTGGAGCAGGAGGACAGCATGGGCTGTGTCATTGGTTCTATTTAGAAAAAGAAAGAAAAAATACACGCAAGAAAAACACACATTTTATCATTTATCATTGATATTATACACACATTTTTCAGTGTCCACACCAGCCATAACTGGTGTGGACTAGTCTAGGTGGACAAATGTCCGTCTTGTGACATGATGTCATCAATAGATACAATTTTGGTTTGATAAAAAGTTGGGTTTGAAAATCAGACATTTATCTATGCTAGTATGGATAGCTGACTCCATTCATATTTGTTGAATGATTTTTGATTCTCTTTGTTTGATTTCCTGAAAAGCAAAGTCTTAACATTTTATTTACTTGTCTCTCAATCCATATTTTTTTCTTTTACGTCAAAATTTTATATACAGTCAATATATTTTAACCGTTCAAGCCAGTTGTCACAACACTAATTCCAATACTATATTGGATTATTACTGTGTTACCGATGCAAAATGGAAACAATACCTCTGCACAGCCAGCACCTTCCTGGCATTTTTGCTTCCAGTAGCTGGGCCCTACATTGAGAATAATGCAGAGTCAAGATAGCACATTTAAGAAGGTGCTCATTTACTAATGACACTAATTTCAGATCATTTTAATTACAACATTCAGCAATGCATATATGAGCACAAATGACATGAGGATTGACCTGTAAAACAAACAATAAGCCAAGCTAAGACAACATGTAGTCTACACTGCAGTGAATCATGTTGTCTAGCGACAGACCAAATGAGACTTATGCACTTGACAGACTTTATGCTGCTGTGAGAAACGTGGGATTAAACTAACGCATTAAAGTAACTGTTTTCCTGTTCTCTGTTATACATTATAGTTCCTAAGTACAGTAACCAGGTTAAAGTTACTAAAGTTAAAAAAATGGCATTACTTGGGTGAGGCCTTCACTGAAATCTGTCATGCACGTCCCAGCAGAGTGATTCAAATTCAACAGCTAAGAAGTATCACAGTAGCTCTCACTCTCGATAAAGCATATGTTAATTCCAAATATTAACACCTCAGTCTACAGTCTTTCTATGCTTATGTGTTCACTAATGATTATTTGTCCTAGTGTCTATGCTGACCTGGTCTTGGCTAGACACCTGTCACTCCCCTTCTCAGCTCATGTGTGATTAGAGCCTGACACTATAAAGAGGAGCTGTAGCCAGCTCTCGGCTATTCCCCCCAGCACCCCAGCAGAGCACAAGAGTTTATTGGTTCCCTTGACTATTTGTACTTTCTTTATTTCAGTTACGATGGGCTGATTGTAAGTGTTTTTAATGTTGGTATGATTTGATTTCGTTATTGGTTACTTTGTACTTTGTGTTTTGGTAGTTCATGGGAGTCTGGTGAAAGGACACAATTGTAACTTTAATTAGAAATATAAATAAAGATTATTTATTTAACTGCTGTCCCTTCAGACTCAGTGATTTCATTTCCCATAGAGTGTGAGGACTGTTCTGATTCAGATTACACAAACTAGGTATACCACCTGTTTGATGAATGTAACCAATATAGGGTGATGAGTTAAACAAAGGGGCTTTGAGGAATGTTCAGGATGATCTTATACAAGACCATAGATGTAATATAGTTGGATGATTACATTATATGATAAGATGGCGGACAAGTTTCAAATAACTTGATCATTGAGAGACAAATCCTTTAAGGTGTGCATCTTTTTTGGAAGCATATATTCATTCTGTAGATTTATTATTCACTGTAACACCTAATACAAGGGCAGAGAAATGTGGCAGTCATAGGGGTCTTAAACGTTTTCAGGCCAGGGACCCCCGTTGGGGGGTGGTACAGCATATATTGTATAATGCAGGGGTCTTCAACGTTTTCAGGCCAAGGACCCCCTAGCTGAGAGAGAGAGATGAAGCAGGGACCCCCTCTATATTGTATAGAATGGTGTTTCAGATATACTTTTGCTGCTCTTTTCTCCCTCTACACCTATAACTCTTTGCCAAAAATAGCCGATCTACAAGCTCACAACGCCTCGCACTGCGAGGCGTTGTGAGCTTGTAGATCTGCTATTTTTGGCTAAAGTTCTCCTCAGAAAAGGGATGCTAGGGTTCAAGTGGTTAATATAAAAAAAGAAAAATCATATCACACAAAGATTTGGCGGACCCCTGTAGTAACTCTGAGGACCCCCTAGGGGTCCCGGACCCCCTGTTGAAGATCCCTGGTATAATGTATAACATTGTGTTTCATATGTATAGACATACGTACCATGTTGTGCATTCAAGCTATTCAAATAATAGATTAATATATTCATTCATATCCACTGCCATTAGTAAACATACTTTACTAACTGAGAAGAATGTAATACTGTCAACAATCTACCACACTTTAAGTATATTTTGATGCCGATACTTTTGTACTTTTACTCAAGTACATTTTCATTACCAGACTTGTACTTGTAACAGAGTGTCTCTACAATTGCAGTATTGATAATTGATTCATTGATATTCATTGTTAAATAAATATTACAATGTATGTCTATTATTATTATTATTATTATTATTATTGCTGTTATATATTTCGCTAACTTCTTCTCTTTAACTTTTAAATTAGTGAAATGACGTTTGCATTGAAAACAAATGTATCTATTTTTGGTTCGTGCGCATGTGCGTGCTTGTAATAGTGTGTGTGTGTGTGTGTGTGTGTGTGTGTGTGTGTGTGTGGGTGGGGGGGAAGGGGGGCGGGGCTTGTGTCGTGTTCGTGTCGTGTTTGTGTGTGCACGTCATTGTTTGGGTGCGTGCGCATGTGCGTGCGCATGTGCGTGCGTGTAACAGCGTGTGGGCGGGGGGGGGGGGGCTGTGCTTCCGTACACGCCGAGAGGGCATTCCCGGGGATGCCCTCTTGCATGTACGCATGTCTGCTTGTCAGACCAATCACAGCCCTTGTTGTTTTGTCCCTCCCCTCAAATCCACCGCTCTTGCTGAGCTCGGCTCATTTCTCAAGGTTTACAGCGGATGCTAGGTCGCTCGATACTAGGTCTCTCCGGTCGATGATAGATTACTATTGGAAACTGTTCTACTTGATTTCGGTTCATATATCACTGATCTACTTTCATTTCGTCGTCTTGTGTCTGAGGTGAGTAATATTACTTGATATATACCTTTTCCCCGCCTTTATTACTTTATTTTTATTTTTCCCCGCCTTTTTTGGACTACATGAACGTTCAGATTTCAAACACAGTTTTTACCCCATGGCCACGGATGTTATAATTATGTACGGGCCCTCAGAAGTAGCCGTATCTTCCGTATTGTTGAATAAAAACGCATCTTAATCCGATCGGTGGCCATTTGCTCTTAGCTGGCACACTCTATCAGAGTGCAGTACACCTACCAACCGATGGGTAATGCAGTTGAAAGCATTTTCTCAGCATGGCGGACATGCTGAGAAAATGGCCACCGATCGGATTGAAATGCTTTTTATTGAACAATACTGAAGATACGGTCACTTCTGAGGGCTCGAACAGAATTGTCACATCCGTGGCCGTGAGGTGAGAACTTTATATTTGAAATTTGAACGTTTATGTACATGTACGGGCCTTAAATGAATTAAGTGCAAACGCCAGATTACGTTTGTTTCAGGCCCCAGGACTCTGTCTGGGTAATGGTTTGTTTTCTTAAACTCACAATCGACCTGTCCATAACAATTCATTATACAACGCAGAATGCAGCTTTTAATCAACATTGCTATATGCGTTTGTTATATCTTGTCTGTTAAAAGCTTGAGCTTGAGCTTGTAGATCTGCTAAAACTAACTTTAAGCAGCCTCTAAAACAACCTAGGCTAACCAGTGCTAACGGCTATAAACGTATGCCTACAACTTCCGCATGGCAGTGAGGTAAATGATTACATTATCAACAGTATTGCTATCATGTTTATGTATTTATGTTTATGTATTTAATCAACATGTTGGTTTTCACATCCGTGTAATGAACGGGAGGCATGCGTTAATCCGACAGACCTTTTCTCCGACTATGTGGCATCCGCGTGCGGTTAGGGTTAGGGTGCGGGTTTGGTTCGGGTTTAGTATTGGAAACGTCGGAGCGCTGCGCTGTCGGAGGAATGCGCTGTCGGACTAACGTACTGCACCCGTAATGAACCAGAGTTAGCCAGAAGCTATCTTTCATCTGTAGTCCCTGAGCAGGCTGTTAAAAGTGCTGATATAATAACTATCCATACAAAAACGGTTGTATTAATAATACCATACAAGACCAGTAGACATAGTACAGGAGACAGAACAATGATATTTTATATGTTGGTGGACTTTACTGAGACAATGGCAAACAACGTGGCTTTGACTCAGTATAGAGTAACATGAGTTTAACTCTAGAAGGAGATGCTGTTGTAATTTGACTGTTTTACTAGCAGTAAATAGACATTCATTTGACGCACTGTTTGGTTCAACAAGTGTTTATCTGCACCGAGCATTGTACTGGGTTGACTAATGTTAGAGGACGCCGTGGCTTTGTTGTTTGTTGTTGTTTCTCTCGCTGAACCTGGCAACTGCCATGTCCGCTTATTGTAAGCGGATGGTCGCGCTTCTTTTGGGGCTTGTTTTGGGGTTGAAAAGGACCGTAATGAGAGTAGACGGTACCACGGTCGGTCGTACCGTGTCGGTCGCGCATGCGCGCCACTCTCAATTGTATATTAGGATCATCATATTTATGATTATGTGCCCACATTTGCCTCTAAATTGTGGAGAAACTGTCGATGCGGAACCAAACTGTCAAGCAATTGTTTCCGCCCAGACATGTTTCACTGTCGCACATGTCGAAAATAGCAGATCTACAAGCTCACAACGCGTTGTGAGCTTGTAGATCGGCTATTTTCAAATAGACTATGTATAAAATAAGGCTAAAGTTGTTAAGGTATGTTTTATAATGTAATAATTTATATCTTAAAAGTAACTAGTAACTAAAGTTTTCAAATAATTGTAGTGGAGTAAAAGTACAATATTTGCCTCTGAGATGTAGTGGAGTAGAAGTAAAAGTATTGGAAATTGGAAATACTCAAGTAAAGTAGAAATACCTCAAAATTGTAGGCAAATAGGTTTTATAAAATGTTCATGAATAGGAATTAATATTCACATTTATATCCATGAATAACTTTGGTTAACTAGAACACTGACCTGACTTACTTGCAAATCTATGCCCACATCAAGACTTTATTTTAGTCTAAATATTTGTCCCTTCCTGCTCCAACTTAGAAGGACAGAATTCTGTAAAGTGGGCAGGGATCACGATGTAATCTATTGGTTGCTTCATGCCAGTGTGACTTGATTTAAGAAGCAGTGATGTTGCTAAGTTTTCAATGTAATGGGTCCTGGGACCCACAGGTGGTCATTCAAATGGGTCCCAGAAACATTTTATGGGTCCCCAATTACACGCCCCCCCCCCCCCCCCCCCCTCCTTCTATCTTTTTCTTTGATCTCTAATCTCCATATCTTCTATGTGTGTGTGACTGTGTACATTATATCCTAATGCAGTGGATCTCAACCTTTTCAGGCAGCGACCCCCCCAAAATAATCATATTTGAACTGGGGACCCCCCGAGGAAGCACTTGGAATTAGGAGTTGAGGCATTTAATTTAGTTTGACTCAGTTCCACAGATACATATTGTGAAAATAGCAGATCTACAAGGTTGTATTTTTTTTTTTTGTAAATCCGATCTACAAGCTCACAACGCCTTGCTTGTAGATCGCCTCTTTCTTATGTTATTTCACAATTTTGCCCGTATTTATAGTATAGTTTGTTGATTAGTTTTGATGCAGTCATAGTCTTTTTTCTTTTCTTTCTTGAGGTATTAAAAATATCTTAAAAGTCCTTAAATTGTGACTTCACTGTGTCATCTGGGGACCCCCCCAAAATCATGTGGGGACCCCCCTGGGGGTCCTGACCCACAGGTTGAGAACCACTGTCATAATGTACATTCTATTATGCAACTTGTTGTAGTCATAAACTCAGAATACAGGGTACAAACTACGATATAAAGTTCATAATAATACTATGAAAAAGATAATGTACACTTCATAGGAGCAGAGATAGATAGGAACTAAAGAACAACAACACTTTGTGGAAGGGGGAAGAGAATGTAAACGGAACAGAGATATTTGTTTAAGAGAAGTAGTGTTTCGGTGTTTCGGCTCGCGGCCCGGTTTGGTGCGCGGGTCACGGCCCGGTTTGGGTCGCGGTCGCGACCGGGTTTGGTGCGCGGGTCGCGGCTCAGTTTGGAGCAGGGCTGCGTGGCTCGCGGCTCGCTTTAGTTGTATGCGTCCCGTGGACGCAGTGATGGTTCGTTTAATGCGTCCTTTATTAAAAATATGAGTCAGAGACGCAGGACGCAGGGCTAGCATACATTTGTACACTCTCAGAGTTACACACCTGCAAGGGGCCATTTGGAAGCCCATGAGGGTCCCTGGACCCCAACTGTAGACCCACTGGTGTAACAGAGTGTTTCCAGTGAGCCGACATGCACAATATCAGCACCCTGACTCTGTTTGACCAGAATGGAACAGAGCTTTCATTAGTATCATTGGTAACACCTGTGAATGTCTTCATAATATGGCTGCTGTCAATAGAGCCTATTGGTATCTTTAAAAAATATATTTGATTGAAATGCATTTCTTCATCACTGCCCCTATTCCTGCTCCATAGGTACGTCTTACTCGGGCTACGAGGCTGCCGTGTACTCTGCTGCCTCCACATATTACCAGCAGCAACAGCAGCAGCAACAGAAGCAGGCGGTGGCCGCGGTAGCCGCTACAGCAGTATATGTGGTTTCTACACTGTTACAGGTGGTCCAAATGCTGGCGACAGAGCTCCCGTCTGTGAGGAAAACCAGCTAACCACAGAAACCCAGTGTCGTGAGGCCATTGTATATGTGGCTGTATGTATGTATGTATGTGGCTCTTCAACTGCCTTGCATTAACCCACTAAGACCTGAGGAAGCGTCTGTGTCACTTTTTCATTTGAGCTAAAAAGCATTATTTTACACTTTGACTATTCAAAAATAGCAGATATACAAGCTCATAGCGCGGCACCGAGTGCCGCGCTATGAGCTTGTAGATCTGCTATTTTTTGAAAATATATATTCTTTTAAAGCGAACAATAACTCAAATCTTTGCTTCTGGGGGTCCATGGAACAAAATATTTTGAGACGGGGGTCCGCGGCCAAATTCATATCATTTTGGGGGGTCCTTTACATTTTGCAGAATATAAATTATACAGCAGAAAATGTCCTTATGGTTCATCTTGCATATTGTGGCAATAAAAGTGATTCTGGAGGCTACCTAATCGTGACCAAAACATCCCATTGCGATCCGGCTCTAAACTGTTTGCAAACGGTGACTAATTTTAATAGCAAGACTAATAAAGTTCTCTTTTCACAGACTGGGACCAGTGTCCAGGGGCATCTGGACAGCATCACAGAGAGCCTTCAACCCTATCTGCTTGCTGTGGGTATCCAGAAGAGTGTGATTCACAATGAAGTACTTCATTGTGATTGACAAACGTGCAATCCCTTGTAAGTCACCCAGGGGTTGACACTAACGCCTGCCCGACTCACCCCTCCTCTCCCCTCTTCTAACCTCCTCTCCTCTCCTCTCCCCTATTCTCCCCTCCCCTCCTCTCCTCTCTCCTTCTCTCCTTCTCTCCATATCTACAAGCTCACTGTGAGTTTAATGTTTGGAAAATAGCAGATCTACAAGCTCACTGTAAACTTGTTGCCTTATTTTAAATAGCCGATCGACAATCTCACTTGTCAGCTTGTAGATAACTTGTGAGCTTGTAGATCTGCTATTGTCACTATATTTATATAGTGACAAATATATATTTGTGTCTATAATACAGTATTTTTGCTTGAAATTTTCAGCTGTGGCGTGGCTGTACACCGGATCTGATATCTTGGCCAACACAGCTGTGGACTGAGGGGACCGTCCCAGACTGCACTACTGCAAGGTTTGTTTAACATAACATGACACATGTGCAAATCAAAACCTTTTAGATCTAACTATCTAATGTTAGCATATGGACATTTTCTTGTGGTCAGTCCATTGTCCGTTTTTAAGGAGGCATTGCCAATATATATACTCTGTAGCTTAACTCTTTGACTGCCATATGAACAGTGTAATAGTGTGCCACTGCTGCCAGCAAAAACAGTGATTTTTACTGTATCAGTTTGCATAGAAAAATACTGTACTTGTACTTCTATCCACTACAGCTCAGAGGCAAATATTGTACTTTTAATCCACTACAAGAAAACTTTAATTACTTTGTAGATTTTGGTTATTGTTTAAAAAAAACATAGGGTACATTAACCACTTCAGCCCCATTTAAACTTTGGCTATTTGAAAATGGCAGATCTACAAGCTCACAATGCAACATGTTGTGAGCTTGTAGGCTTACAAGCTCACTTGTCAGCTTGTTGGACACTTGTGAGCTTGTAGATCTGCTATTGTCTATTGATATGCATGTACTTTCATAGTTTTGTGTCTAAAATATTGTATTTCTTTTTTTTACAGCTCCTGCTGCGGACCCAGGTGACAGACACACCATCCCAGGCCTACTGCAAGGTGTGTAACTATCTAATGTTGGCTTATTGACATTGTCTTGGGGTCAAATACTAGGTTGTGGGGGTCTGTGGTTTAATGCATAGGCTAAAAAATGGAAGCTCTTTGACACTACAATAGTTTGAGAACCACTGGTATTCAGGTGACAAGTACATGTTGCTTACATTTTCTATAGTTGTCAGCTAATAATAATAATAATAATACATTTTATTTATAACGCACTTTACATTCTCACGGATGTCAGAGTGCTACAGATTAAAAGCAGAGCATAAAAACAGCATAGGCAACAAAACAATTACAATAGACCCAACCAGGCTAAACTAAAGGGCCAACATTTAGAAGTTAAAACTCAATACGAAAAACAAACAAAGTCCATGAAAAATTTGAAAAATGCTTTTTTTAAAAGGTAGATTTTTAGTCCATTTTTAAAAGCATCAGTGGACTGTGGCGCTCTCAGGTGGTCTGGGAGGGCATTCCACAAACATGGGGCTGTGTGGCAGAAGCAAGGGGCAAGGCTTGGATATTTACGATGAGGCCAACACGGAAGCTTGTGAATGGCCAGAGTGAGGCACTGTTTTACCCTGCGCCGACCTGCAGTGTCAGAAAGAATTTATTTTAACGCAAGTGAATGGGTTTTTGACAAACTTTAGACTAGATTTTCTTACCGTAATAAAAAAAACATAAATTCTATATGCTTCCAGTCGCTAGTTTAAAGTCTCCTTTCAATCATCATGACATGCGTTTTGCTAAATTATGGTCCCATTTATTCTAAAATTGACGATAAAGTAGGCTATGCTCCAGGAGGGGCGGGATGATTTGATTGACAACCTACACAACCAATAGCATTCATTCCCCGCCCTACTCTTGATTGACAAGCTACCCAACCAATAGCATTTTTGGGGGTTGTTTTCCCGTTCGCTGGTCACGTGTCTGGTCTCAACCAATAGCGTTTGAGTTCCGGCGTGGCCAACTGTATATATTAACGATGGAGGAATGCACGTTTCTGAACTATCGGCTTCATTTTCGTTCTGTAGAAAGCAGGGGAGTGGCTTTGTCCATTCTTTTTTACAGTCTATGGGCAGAAGGCCCGGTCGCCCATGGTGCGGAGGTTGGTGTCAGGGACAACAAGAAGGTTGGTGTTGTTGGAGCGGAGGCTTCGGGTGGCAGGTTTTGGGGTGAGGAGTTCTTTGAGGTAGGGGGGGGGGGGGGGCGTTGCCGTAAATGCACTGATGGGTGAGAAGGGAAATCTTGTATTCGGTCCTGAAGGAGATGGGGAGCCAGTGAAGGGTGGGTGGGTGTGATATGGTCATATTTTCGCACTCTCATCAGGACCCTAGCAGCGCTGTTTTGGATGTATTGGAGCCTTTGGAGGCTCTTGTTAGGGATCCCGATGAGTAGTGCATTGCAGTAATCCAGCCTGGAGGAGATAAAGGCGTGGACGAGTCAGCTGACTGAAAGGTGATAATAGGGGGGTGATTAGAGGTGTGGTTATCCATATGTGGCCAATATTTCAGCACAATATGACAGTTTTCAAGATGGATCTTGGCACTGTTTCTTTGCTATTGTCCAGTTTATAGAAAGCTATATGCTGATAGCCATCATTGCTTTGTGTTTGTTTAGTAACAGGGAACAGCCTGTCTCTGCAGGTCCTTTTTAAACAGAAAATTAAGGGTGTGTTGGCAATTTCATCCAACCATAATCAACAACTTAATTGTATAGGATGTGTCCTGTATGAGTTCTCTCTCCTGATTGGATGAAATTGGTCTCTCAAAATCACAATTTAGTTTTAAAGGCAGTTACTGTATTCACCCAGAAGCAGTATAATAGCAGTCGCACCCCTACTTAAGTAAGACTGTGTTTGCATACTGGTACAGTGGTGTAGTTAACTGGTATAGTTGCTGTGTTTTCACGTCGTGGATGCAATGTATTATTTAGTATATTTGTTTCCATTTGAAAGTATGCTTTAATAAGTACCTGGCATACAAACATGCTCACTTCTGTGTGCCTACGTGTTCCTGGGTCATTCCAGGGCCAGTGTTTAAAGGAGGAGTTCACCCAAAAAATTACTTATTTTCTATCAATTGCACACCCTATGAAGCCTTGAATCCATGGATTATTTTTTGTTTTTGTCGCATTCCTAAGCCAATAATTTGATTCCCGTCTCCTACCAGCTAATGTATCCGGTAGGAGACACAAAGTAGATTATTTGTGTCTCCTACCGGAAATACACACGGTCATCAAATTATTGTCTTAGGAATACCACAAAAACAAAAATAAATCCATGAAATCAAGGCATAAATCACAGTATTATTCATATTGTAGCATTGTTTTGCCTTATTCATATTATAGCATTGTTTTGTCTTATTCATATTGTAGCATTGTTTTGTCTTTTTTCATAACTATTGATTGTGAAGCATTTGTTTGAAAACAACACTAACACTTGTTTGCCTGTTTCTCAGAAGCCGTCCAGCACTGACATTTTTTTTGCCTTTAACCTTTTTAATGGTTCCACATGTATTATATGGTGAGACATTCCCAAGTAAATTACAAGGTATTTAATATCTATTATCAGGCTGGGGAAAATAGGTGCTGAATCTTATACTCACAAAACATGACATCATAATATAAGGAAAACGTGAAATGTCTTCTGAGTATTTACAACTTGTTTGGCAGATATGCCATTTACTCTATATACACAGGGTATTGTCTCCTCTCAATATCTCGGATCAGAAAAATAAGGTAAAAAAAAAAGGCAAGTTTGCTTTAACAATAATTTATTTTGAGATCTTCAACACCACTGGGGACTGGACTGTGAACTACTATGTGACGATGGATTCCTTGGACCCCCATGGCCGCAACCCAGAACTCTGCGTCGGCGCAACCACACTTTGCAATTGCCCTGAATTGTGAAAATTCTAGTTCAGTCTTATGCTAGATGTGCTCCTGTTTCTGCTCAACATTGTAACAGGGCCTTTTATTTATATGGTATATATTTTACCACAAATGTTTAGCAAAATGTCATGATTCCCAAATCATACCCCATCAACCAAGACAGTTAATAATGGAAAATTATATTATTGAGCATCGGAACACACGTTTAATTTAATGTTTAATATGTCCATAATGATTGATGAAGAGTTAAAAAAAAATAAGGGACAGCGCCCTCTATGTCTTGTCCGTCAGACTGCAGATGGACCCTTCAGATATCTTCCCAAATCTCGCGAGAGTGTGTTGCTGGGATAGAGAAAAGTCAATAACAAAGTTGATTTCCTCCTCATTTGTGTCTCTAAAAAAAGCCATTTTCATATGAAAATCTTGTACATATTGTGTGTCTTGTGACGATTGGGTCCAATATTTAGTTCAGTAACCATGGAGCTAAGGAATGGTTCAGAAGCTGTGTTCACGTTCACAAAATAAATATTGGAATTGGTCTATTTGTTCTATTTGATGCCTCTTTGTTATGCATCTTTTGGGAGGCCAAATACAGGCTTATATTTTTGTAACTGTCATTATTCGACTGTTCTCTTGGGATAAAAAAAACGAAAACAAAACAATTAAACGTCAACGGTATAGTTTGAATTACCGGCTTGCTCCTCCGGACGCGAAACGTAACGTCTGGGGGGTGACAGATACATTTTTACACCCACCCTTTGTTATTGTGGTCCAAGTGAAGACGATGATTACTTTTAATTGAAAGACATGTGTAATAATTAAAAGTAACTTCCCCTACACTGTCTATGAATTGACCTTCCTTCTCCGTGTCTTCCGGGTTGCAGTTGGAGGTTCTTCACCTGATGTCTCCAGAACAGAAGGCTGAGCTGCTACTGAGGCCTGAGGTTGCAGGCCTGGACAACGGGACCCTCAGCCTGGTCTTCCACAGCTTGATGACCGGTGGTCCTGGGCCCACCCCCACCTCCACCCCCGGATACACATACACCTCACATAGCCCCTACTCACCACCATCACCACCACAGAATATCTTCAGAGAGGTTGCATAGCTTTAAATATTATACATTTTTTTCATCCAATTAAACTTTTACCAGATTGTTGATGGTAATCTTCATAACCTTAAACAATATTATTTTGTTCTTTTTGAAACACTTGCAGGTGGTGAATGGGTTGATGGGAGCTTTCAGACCTGTTGGGAGCCTCGTCAGTGCCCAGCAAGCACAATGACGTCATGATGACGTTATGATGACGCCCGGTCATCACCCCGGTGACGTTCAGGACTAGGCCAGATCACAGCCCATATGGGGATGATCTTTACGTCATTTACAGGACGTCATCACCAGGACATCATATGGACATTTGGACAGCAATTTTGGGTGATGAGAATGTGTTTAGATGACGTCCTGGAAGTGACGTTTTTGTGGTCAGGATAAATTTTGGTTGAAATCAGGTGATATTCTGGGCCAGATCTGACTTGTCTTGGTTTGACTTGATCTAGCCCCAATCGAGATGTCACTGATTGGTCCGGGTCCTGACTGTGCTTGCTGGGTGAGTTTGTGTCTCTCACACGTGAGGTACACAGCGTACATACATATACTATATGCATATATGAGAAGCCAATTACTTGTTTTTATATGACTAGTTTATTATGATTATGCATATTACATCTGCTAACCTGACATGACCCTGACATTCCTATCTATCTGTTGCTCTCCAGAGAAATGTATCCGAGATCGGAAGCATGACTCTGACCCAGACCCTGCTGAACTGGACCCTAGCTGAGCTGGCTGGCATGTACACGCCACATAATACGTCCATAGACCTAAACTTTTAAGAAAAATCATTATGAATTATAAAGTATGCATATTTAAAAAATGTATTTCTTAAAATCTTCTGAAAATCTTTTGTATTCCTTTTCCTTTTCTTTAATTTCTGAAAATCTTTTGATTTAAAAAAAAAAGATTGTGGGACTTTGTTTGTTTTTGAAAAAACAAAAAACAAGCAGGATATTTACTTTACCTTACTTACTAATTCATAAAACCTGGTCTGTGACCCAAAAATGGGTCAAGAGTAAGACCCTACGTTTGGAAAACACTTATAGTCGAAATACACAAAATAGTCCCGGAATAATGATACATTTCTTTGCATTGCTGGGTCCAGAGTAAAAGACCTGAGTCATCATATGCGTCTCATGGATCCTGATCACAACCACAGCCCATTCCTTCTTGCTACATCACAACACGTCCGGTAAGTGAACCAAGTAGCCATAGCTAGAGACCAGCTCAGAGGACCATTTGTCTGCAGATGTACAGGAATTTCTGTTGCTTTCAGGGTACATTTTTGAGTAAAACATTACTCTATTCTAATACTATACTATTATAGCCTACACTGACTTGTGTATTTATCTTCAGATCCTCAGTGTGTCTCCTCATCCAGCCATAGTACAGAATGGCTGGAGGAGAACTTTGGATTCTTCTCCATGTTCGCCCCCATCACAGACTTCTATGATCTCAACATTTTTACTGAAAACATTGATTTGATTGTTTGTACTTGACACTTTCAATGACAATTTCAGTAACTTAATAACCTTTCAACCTGGCGTATATTTTGGGCATGTCATCACAGGATTGCAAGATTTTCAAAAACGTAATAGCTGATTTGCGAGTGTGACATTATAATTCGATTACGTATAAAATAGGGCTTCAGTGGTTAAATTTCATATCCTGCCCTCTCCCATTATGTCCTGTCTGTCTCTCTCTTGTCTTAAACGTGTCCAGATGGAGGTTCTACACCTCCTGACTCCGAAGCAGACTGCAGAGATGCTGCTGGTGCCTACTCCTCCAGAGAAAGACGTCATCATCCATGCAGTGTTTGACCATCTGACACAGTCTCAAGGAGACTTTCCTGAGTTCCTGCACCACCTGGTTCTGCTCGCTAGAGAGGTAACCTCATCTGTAGAGCGTCTTATGACAGCTTAAAAAACGTACAGCAAAATATAATAGTAATTATAATAATAATTATTATTATTATAATGCATGGACTTTTATTTTATTTCTTAGGTTAAGACACCCTGTGATGTCTACCAAGTCATGTGAGTGTGTTCTGATGATGTTAAATGGCTTACATTTTAAAGGGGCTACACCATGAATGTAAAAAAAAATATATTATATATAAATATTGCCCCCCAACAACCCCGTGGTCAACAATTGGTATTTTCTTGTGCGCCTGGCGTATTTCATCCAATTAAATGATAACTTCATGAAGACATTTGGAAAGTCTGTTTCCATTGTATTTTGCATTGTATTCTTGCATGTGAGGCTGTTGTCCTTTTACCATAATATTTAATATTGTCTGACCACATTACCACCAAGATAAAAGTCTTGTAAATGTATTGCATGAATGAACAGGTATCGCAAATAAAGTGATTCCAGTTGCATTTCTGATCTGGTGTCCCGTCTAATATGTCTCTATCCACTAATATGTCTCTATCCACAACGTCAGGCCTATGTCAGTGAGTCGTTCATCCCAGAAGAGAAAGTCCAGGAGCTGGGGCCTGCGTCACGCAACGCCACTACTGATGACATCAGCATGTGGAACATCACACAGATTGACACACTGTGTTCTTTAATGGACTCTTCAGATGGGGAGTGGGATTCAGCTCTGGTAAGTATACAAATGATCTTTGATTGATTGATGGTGTTATTGACAAATATACATGGGGCGGCAGTGGCTCAGGAGGTAGAGCGTCTGTCTGTTTGTCTGTCTGTCTGTCTGTCTGTCTGTCTGTCTGTCTGTCTGTCTGTCTGTCTGTCTGTCTGTCTGTCTGTCTGTCTGTCTGTCTGTCTGGCTGGCAGGCTGGCTGGCAGGCAGTGTAATCAGTGTAAAAGTGAGAAAACATAATGCGTTGTGATTATATTTACACGTTTTTGCATGTGTGTTTGTAAATGTGTGCAGTACATGTATATGGCACTAGCACATTTTTTGTCACCATCAAGGCCAAGGCCATCATTTCCAAGTATCTGACTAAGGCGGGCAACAGTCTTGGCAGTGCAGAGCTCAGTTGTGTCAAGGGACCCAACCTGTGTTCCCTGGATACCAGTGTCCTACAGACCATCTCAGAGGACACCCTCAGGTGAGGGGTGTTGGGGAGGGAGTTGGGGAGGGAGAATCATGTTTACTTTAGTATTTCTTCACTACTTGCACACACTTGAACATCGACATTAATCCAAAAAACTATTATTATAAAAAATAAATTGGGAATATGTTGGGCTTTATTGACAGTGTATAGTAGAGCGAGACAGGAAACAGGGAGAGAGAGATGGGGAATGACATGCAGCAAAGGTTGTCGGGACTGGGATTCAAACTCGCGACACTCTGTCAGACTGTATTAGAGCCTATATATGGTATGCGCCTGGACCGCTAGGCCAACGGGCGCCCCACCCAAAACTATTTTTAACCTAATTAACCCTGGCATCCGTATTTTGGGCTGGCAAAAATAAGAATCAATTATTATTTTATAGAAATAAAAGTCCTAATAATAATAATTCACGCATTTTCAAGTAGTAAAATTAGCATACATTTCTACAAGCAACATCGTACAACAAATTATAAAAGAGTGATGTGTGTGATTCCATGACATATTAGCCAAAAGGTAAATAAGATATGTAAGGGACTGAATTTTAGAGACTGAATAAATTACATTTGTGGTTGAAAATGTGGTAGCACTCTTTTGAGATGTGTGCTGTGTGTCTCCTGGTGTTTCCAGTAATTCCAGTTTGCTGGTAGTGTCCAGCTGTACGCTGGAGAAGAAGAAAGTGCTCTTTAACATCGCAGAAAAAGCCTTCTCTGTACTCAGCCGCACTACAGCTATCAGCACTACCAGCTTCCAGAATACAGAGCCATTTTTGGGTAAGCAAGCATTCATTCACATGTACATGCGTACAAACACATACTGTATATTGCAGTGGTTCTCAAACATTTCCATGTCAAGGACCCCAAGTTCATACACAACTGTCTGTACTGTACTGTATACCAGTGATAATAGCCTAACTCAAAAATCCTCACCAGGCCCGGCGCCACGGGGGGGCCTGAGGGGGCATGGCCCCCTCAGTTTCAAATTGTGCCCCCTCAGTTTATTTTGGGGAGAAAAAAAAAATTAAAATGTATTTTTTTATAATTATTTTTTTGATAAAAAATCGGTGAAATCAGGCAAAAATAAGAATTAAATAACATAAGCTTAACCTAAACCCGAAATAAAGTAACAAAAAAACGCCCAAAAACGTCCACAATCCGCGCAATTAACCGCAAAATTTTGCGCACGGGTCCCGCGACATGCACGCACGATGCGCGCGCGTGCATGCTGCGCGACTGGTGTGCCCCCCCACAATTTTCAACTGCCCCCTCAGTCATTTCATCCTGGCGCCGGGCCTGATCCTCACAATGTCTCAAATTTCTCACGCACGCACGCACACACACACACACACACACACACACACACACACACACACACACTTCAGAGATGGATAAATTCAGTATTTTCTTTATGACCTGTAGGTGGTGCATCTCTTTCCTTTATGAGAAGTGCCGCTGCCTCCAATGTCAACATGGACCTGGATACCTTTGTCAATCTGGATCTGAGTGTTGTACAGGTTAGTGGCGTGTGCGTGCGTACGTGCGTCCTTGTGGTTGTACATGTGGGAAAGGCAAGTGGTTAATGTATGTTTTTATTATACTCCAGTAAAGTAAAAGTACCTTCTAATTGTACTTAAGTACAGTACTTTAGTAAATGTACTTAGTTACTTTACACCACTGGATATTTCATACCAGTGTATTGAAGGATATTTCTTTCTCTTCCACAGGGAAGTCATGTGGCTCTGCTGGGGAAATCTCCAACGGTCAGTTTGTGTACACCGGATCAAAGTTTGGAGACTCTGCTACAGGTGTCTGTGATGAAGGGTAAGAACATTATAAATATATATAATAAGAACTAGGGCTGGGACTCGATTAAAAACATTTATCAAATTAATTAGAGGCTTTGTAATGAATTAATCACAATTAATCACATTTTAATCGCATATCAATATTTTACTTGAGAACAGGGAAAGGCAATTTTTTCATACGTCCATGTAAAAAAGTACATGTAAAAAAATAAAAGGCTTAAAAATACTAAAAAGAAGGAAAAACGTTGCGACGCTGAGGAGGAATAGCCAAAGTATAAAAGGTCATAATTATTGTGATGCTATATTAACACATTTTGCTCGGGACCCCCTGGAACCCCCTCAAGTACCCCTGGGGGTCCCCGGACCCCACTTTGAGAACCAACGGCTTATGGGCTATGATGGGATGCCACCGGCGAACTGCAGAGCCTATTTCCAAGAGCTGGCTGGTGCAGATTTCTCCGTCTTCTCCAGTGCTCTCAGCTACAAACGTACTGCTCTGTTAAAAAATGCCAGGACTTGCCTGGTGAGTTGAGAGTAACCAGTAACCACCGGACCCACACAAATTAAACTATTACTGATAATGACAGTCAAATCCACTGACATTGGGTCTCAGGGAGAACATTGTACAGATGATCTTCAAACCTTCACATTATAACTAACATATAACAGTTATACAGGACAATATAGATAGCTTACAATCCAATTTCAATGCTGTGATACTAATAGCTCTGATGCCATTATTTTCATGAATGAACCGAAACCTTTAACCACTTCATTGACCAGAGTCCCCCAGGGGTCTATATTAGGCCGCCTATTTTTTCCCCTGTACACAAAATCGATCTATGAGCTTGTAGATCTGCTATTTTCACAGATTTCATGTGCTTAAGTTTATTCATATTTTTTCCCCCTTTTTTTTCTGTCTTAGGGTATAACAACCACAACCTTGACAGAGGATAACATCAGTTTTGGGTAACATGTGCTGTAAGATTGGTGCGGCTTATATTACGAATTCTTACTCATCCATCCTGGAGAAACTAAAGAACAGCCCAAATATCAACACAAATCGAGCGGCTGCCATGGAAACCCTCCTGTTGTCAGGGACAACGACATACGGGTAAGCAACGACAAGCACAGTTCAGTTATTAGCAGTGGTGGAAAAAGTATTCAAACTTTTTACTTACAATAAGTAAAAGTATCAATACAGCAATGTAGAAACACTCTGTTACAAGTAAAAGTCCGGTAATCATAATTGACTTGAGTAAAAGTACAAAAGTATTGGCATCAAAATATACTTGAAGTACCAAAAGTAGTTCAAGTACTCATTATGCAGAATGTTTTTCAAGTCTATAAAATGCATGAAAATATTTTGAAAATAGCAGATCTACAAGCTCACAATGCGTTGCATCGCGACGCATTGTGAACTTGTTGATCAGCTATTTTCAAATAGGCGAAATGTATATAGGGCTGAAGTGGTTTTGTAATAATAATCAAAATCTACAAAGTAACTTGTGGCTAAAGTTTTCAAATAATGATGATTTATTATTTATATTTGCCTCTGAGATGTAGTGGAGTAGAAGTAAAAGTACTGAAAATTGGAAATACTCCAGTAAAGTAAAAAATACCTCAGAATTGTACTTATGTACAGTACTTGAGTACATGCACTTAGTTAATTTACACCACTGATAATAAAATGCCCAAAATAGGGTCACCAGTCTGCCTGTGGGATTTAAAAATATTTATAAGTGAAAAGTATCAACAACAGCATACGACAAACAACTACATGGGATCCAATGGACAACAGGTTATTTTCCCCATTTGCTGAAAAGTAACCTCCGACAATTTGAACGTTGATGATGTTTTTTGTTTTTCAATGACAACTGAAATACCGTATTAAATGTTTTTGTGCACCCAGAGATCCTGCAACATGGAATAGAGACACTTTGAACAACCTGGGTATTCTGCCACTGTACTTATCATCGACCTTCTACGATAAGTTTGATAAAGTGAGTAATAGATTGCCTTGGCTCTGTTAAAGGGATAGTTCACCCAAAAAAATACTTTGTTTCTATCGATTAGTCACCCCATGGAGACTTGAATTCATGGATTTTTTTTTTGTTTTTGTCGCATTCCTAAGCCAATAATTTGATGACCAGCGGTTCCGGTAGGACACACAAAGGAGACTCTTTGTGTCTCCTACCGGAACCGCTGCCGGTCATCAAATGCCACTCCTATGAATTCAAGTCTCCATGGGGTGACTAATCGATAGGAAAAAAATGACATTTTCGGGGTGAACTATCCTTTTAACATCATTTCCACTTTTCTGTTGCTTCGTGCATTTGGTCATGTCTGTCTGTTTGTCCATCACTTTTATTGAGATCGGCGTTTTCATTTTGCCCGAGCAGAAAACTAAGCGACAGTTCCTGAAGGCATTCCTTAAAGTCCTTAGGCGGGATGGAGTGAAGAGGTGGAAGAAGAGGAGAATGAAGAAAGCCATCAGGCATTCCATTAGGAACAGCAGGACAAAACGATCCACCAGTAAGTCTCAGCTCCTATTTCTGCCTGCTGTCATCTCTCAGTGGAGTCAGTGGTTCCCAAACGTTTTGGCTCGAGACCAAAAAGATAAATGTGATGTCTCCCTGGGAACATAGCTTATTTACAAACGCACAACGTTGTGCACTTGTAGATGTAGATACGCTATGTTCACTACTTCTTAAAAGTATTATACATTTATGGAATTTCTTAGATTGTTTTCTTTTTTTTATGACATTCCTTTGAAAGATGTTAGATTTTTCTTTTATTTCACAATCTTTTGAAATATATATTTTTTTATTCATGTAGGAAATGAAAAATATATATATTTACTCACGCCCCATGAAAATGCGTCCGCTCCTGACCCACTGTTGGGGAAACCCTTAGGGCGTTTCCGTGGGGTCCCTGGTCCCTGGACCCCACTTTGCGAACCACTGTCTTGGTGCATTTGTTTCCTTTGGTGACCTAACATACTGTAACCACTTTAAACCTGCCGTCCCTGTTTTGGGCTTGTCATCATAGGGGAGACATTTGTAAAAGAATTTCAAGAAACGTTAAATAGCAAAAATAGCAGATCTGCAAGGTCACACGACCTGTATGAGCTTGTAGATCTGCTATTTTCGTAATTTTCTTTTTGTATAAAACCACTCATCCCATTAAACGCAGGAATTGCGTGTCTGTGTAACCACTTAAACCATTCTTTTATACTTTGGATATTCAAAAATAGCAGATATACAAGCTATGAGCTATTTTTGAAAAATCTTTGCATCTGGGGGTCCCTGGAACAAAACATTTTCAGATGGGGGTCGGCAGCCAAATACATGTAATTTTGGGGGTCCTTGACATGAAAAGGTTTGAGAACCACTGACATAGTAACAAACGTTTTTCATAAAACTGTTAGGATTTAGAAGACGTTTTGTAGAATCGGAACCTCAGGCCTTAATGGGTTAAGCCAAAGGCCTTGGGCAGGTGGTTAACAACACCCACAATGTGTGTAACAAGCTGTCCTTCCCTGCCTCTTCTGCTCTGTCACATCGACTGAATGCACGGTGGGACAAATCACACAGGTGACGATCGGCGACGAGACCTTCCCCTTCGACTACGACGACGAGACACAGTTCAACTCTTGCCTCAGCGCGACGACTGTGAAACACAACCTGGCTGCCATCTTGGACAAAGTGGACCAAGAGGAGTACGCCAGCATTGTTCTCACCAAGCTGCAAGAGGTGAGTCACTGAATATGAAGCAACATCCCCCCAAATGGACCAGTAAAGGTCCATGTTTTAGATTGTCTGAGTTCAATTAACCACTTTCAACCTGGCGTGCCTATTTTGGGCATGTCATTACAGGCGAAACTTAAAGGTAGGGTAAGTGGTTTACTTTTGTTAAAATAAGTGTGAAATAGCTCTATATTCTGATAGTAATCATTGCTATAGAGTGTTTGTTCAGTAAAATTAGTCTCTATGTCTCTCCAGCTCTTTATTAAACAGAAAATGCATTTTCAGTACTCTCTCCTGATTGGCTTAAATGTTGTCACCTACCTGAAAATGTACATAATTCTGTTTACTAAAGAGCTGGAGAGACCCCTGTGACCGAACAAACGCTCTGTAGCAATTATTACTATCAGAATATAGTATAACGTTTTGACAAAACAAAAAAAAACATCACTTACCCTACCTTTAAAGATCTGCTAGATATTTTTGAAAATAGCACTAGCATATAAAACAAAATATATAATAAGGCTTAAGTGGTCAACAATTGGTATTTTCTTGTGCGCCTGGCTTATTTCATCCAATTAAATGATAACTTCATGAAGACTTTTGGAAAGTCTGTTTCCAATGTATTTTGCATTGTATTCTTGCATGTGAGGCTGTTGTCCTTTTACCATAATATTTAATATTGTCTGACCACATTACCACCAAGATAAAAGTCTTGTAAACGTATTGCATGAATGAACAGGTATCGCAAATAAAGTGATTCCAGTTGCATTTCTGATCTGGTGTCCCGTCTAATATGTCTCTATCCACAACGTCAGGCCTATGTCAGTGAGTCGTTCATCCCAGAAGAGAAAGTCCAGGAGCTGGGGCCTGCGCCACGCAACGCCACTACTGATGACATCAGCATGTGGAACATCACACAGATTGACACACTATGTTCTTTAATGGACTCTTCAGATGGGGAGTGGGATTCAGCTCTGGTAAGTATACAAATGATCTTTCATTGATTGATGGTGTTATTGATAAATATACATGGGGCGGCAGTGGCTCAGGAGGTAGAGCATCTGTCTGTCTGTCTGTCTGTCTGTCTGTCTGTCTGTCTGTCTGTCTGTCAGGCAGGCAGTGTAATCAGTGTAAAAGTGAGAAAACATAATGCGTTGTGATTATATTTACTCGTTTTTGCATGTGTGTTCGTAAATGTGTGCAGCGCAGTGGTGGAAAAAGTACTCAAATTGTTTACTTAAGTAAAAGTAACAGTACTGCAATATAAAAATACTCTGTTAGAAGTAAAAGTCCAGAATTCAAAATGTACTTGAGTAAAAGTACAAAAGTATTGGCATCAAAATGTACTTAAAGTACCAAAAGTAAAAGTACAACATATTTGAAAATAGCAGATCTACAAGCTCACAACGCGTCGCATCGCGAAGTTCATCTGTAAAGAGTTTTGTGCAAAGTACTCAAAAATCCCAGGAGGAGATAGATTTTAACTATTGCAGTTTTATGAAAATGATTCATCTGCCCCTAACACATACATGCAGACTCACAGAGCTGTACTTAAGTACAATTTTGAGGTATGTTGGGGCCAACAAGGCCGTGGCCCGGTCTGTAAACCCTGCTTGCCTCTGTGTAGGGGCAAGATCCGCCAGGGGAAAAAAACAAAAAATCAACATAACAACATTAGCAGCCCCTCACCCTATTCTGTTGTAGCCAACCACAGCAAGTCGCCTTTGTTTTCAAAGGAGGCTCATTTGCAATCGGGGAATAGAGGGTATGCGCATGCTTAAAGTGAATGGCACATGGAGTGGCAAAGCGAGTGGCAAAGCAACATGCAAAGTGAGTTTAACATTGTTTAATGTAGTGTAATGCAATCAGATATGACTTTTCTGTTTGGATGCATGGGCTGTCATGGCCAGAAAGTATTTTTTGACACTCAGTAGGCATTCCTGCATAACTTCCGGGTTTGATAAAACCTGTGATCAGTGTTGCCATGTCTGCTTATTATAAGTGACTTTGGGCTTGTTTGTTTGCAAAGTGGCTTATAACGTTTTCTGGGCTTGTTTCTAAACTGTAGTTGCTTATTTGGGCTTCCTTTCTAAATGTTATTTAAACCAGTGGTTCTCAAACATTTTCATATCAAAGACCCCCAAATTAATATTAATATGTATTTGACCACTGATAGCAGTATTTGATATCCCTTTGAGATTTATTTTAAAATGGCAGACTTTTTTTAATGTATAACTTGTCACTTTAGAATTAAAACAATGAGCCGATAGTCTGTCTACAGACTTAACACTATATTGTAAATATGTCAAGAAGCAAGTCAAGAAGCTGGTATGGAACTCCTGGTTTACTAGGATGGGGTTCAATTCCCTGCGGTGTCTGCTGATTGCAGGTTGCTGTAGTCTGTTACGTTCCTTATGAAACTACTGTATCAAACTGCCATAACAAACTACCATATCAAACTACCATCAGGTACTACCAGGAACGGCGTACCTGACATTCCTGGAATTAGTCATGTCCAGAGTTTCGGTAGTGACCCAATGGTGAAAAAATACATTTGAATGTTAGGGACCAAAAAAAGTGTCACTACAAAGTACTACCAATCAACTATAAATTGCCTGAAACGTACTCCTAACAGGTTTTCAGGGGACGATTTTGGACTCCACACTTAGTGATTTTTTCGGATTAAACTTTCGTTTCGGTAGTGACCCAATGGTGAAAAAATAAATGTACTAAGTCCAGAGCTCGATGAATGTTAGGGACCCAAAAAAATGTCACTACAAAGTACTACCAATCAACTCTAAATTGCCTGAAACGTACTCCTAACAGGTTTTCGGGGGGACGATTTTGGCCTCCACACTTAGTGTTTTGTTCGGATTTAACTTTCGTTTCGGTAGGGACCAACTTTCGTTTCGGTAGTGACCCAATGGTGAATTTACTAGGTCCAGAGCTCGATGAATGTTAGGGACCAAAAAAAATGTCACTACAAAGTACTACCAATCAACTCTAAATTGCCTGAAACGTACTCCTAACAGTTTTTCGGGGGGACGATTTTGGCCTCCACACTTAGTGATTTTTTCGGATTTAACTTTCGTTTCGGTATTGACCCAATGGTGAATTTACTAAGTCCAGAGCTCGATGAATGTTAGGGACCAAAAAAAATGTCACTACAAAGTACTACCAATCGACTCTAAATTGCCTGAAACGTACTCCTAACAGGTTTTTGGGGGAACATTTTTTTTTCGTTTCGGTAGTGTCCCTACCGAAACAGAAAAAACATTACGGTAGCACTTTACAATAATGACCCGTTATAAAGCATTTATAAACGTTTATAAGTAGTTTGTAGACTATTAACAAATCATTAACAACCTGTTTGTTGACATTCGTAAATGATTACTAAAACCTTTATAACTACAGTTACAAATCATTTGTAAAGTATTAGTAACTATTCATGAATAAGCCATGTGTAATACATCTGTAAATGATTATTAAATCACTTTTTTTTTTAAAGTAATTTGTCTTGTTTGTTGTTCAAGTCAAAGCAACAGGAAGGCTGTACTTGTCAGCCATCTGTTAGCTCAATGGGTTGAGACGCAGTATTCATGATCCAGAGGCCATGAGTTCGAATCCCATTGATGTCTTTCCTATGATTCTTTCCTTTGCAGACTGGCTTCCAGAAGATCAACTGAAAACTACCAGGAAGCTATATTTGTCATCCAGCTGTTAGCTCAATGGGTTGAGACGCAGTATACATGATCCGGAGGCCATGAGTTCAAATCCCATTGATGTCTTTCCTATGATTCTTTCCTTTGCAGACTGGCTTCCAGAAGATCAACTGAAAACTACCAGGAAGGCTGTACTTGTCAGCCATCTGTTAGCTCAATGGGTTGAGACGCAGTATACATGATCCAGAGGCCATGAGTTCAAATCCCACTGGTGCCTTTACTGTGATGCTTCCCTTTGCAGACTAACTTCTAGAAAAACAAGTTAAAACCACCAGGAAACCTTTAACTCTCAGCCAACAGTTTAGCTCAACTGGTAGAGCGTCTGTCCAATAACATGACTTGACTTGAGTGGGTTCGATTCCCACTCGAGTCAAGTGTCCCCGGTAACTTGAGGCAACGGATAAATTGACTGATATCCTTAGTGATGCTTCCCTTTGCAGACTAACTTCTAGAAAAACAAGTTAAAACCACCAGGAAACCTCTAACTCTCAGCCAACAGCTTAGCTCAACTGGTAGAGCGTCTGTCCAATAACATGACTTGACCTGACTCGAGTGGGAATCGAACCCACTCAAGTCAAGTCAAGTCAAGTCATGCTATTGGACAGACGCTCTACCAGTTGAGCTATGCTGTTGGCTGAGAGTTACAGGTTTCCTGGTGGTTTTAACTTGTTTTTCTAGAAGTTAGTCTGCAAAGGGAAGCACCACTAAGGATATCAGTCAATTTATCCGTTGCCCCAAGTTACCGGGGACACTTGACTCGAGTGGGAATCGAACCCACTCAAGTCAAGTCAAGTCAAGTCATGCTATTGGACAGACGCTCTACCAGTTGAGCTATGCTGTTGGCTGAGAGTTACAGGTTTCCTGGTGGTTTTAACTTGTTTTTCTAGAAGTTAGTCTGCAAAGGGAAGCATCACTAAGGATATCAGTCAATTTATCCGTTGCCTCAAGTTACCGGGGACACTTGACTCGAGTGGGAATCGAACCCACTCAAGTCAAGTCAAGTCTTGTTATTGGACAGACGCTCTACCAGTTGAGCTAAACTGTTGGCTGAGAGTTACAGGTTTCCTGGTGGTTTTAACTTGTTTTTCTAGAAGTTAGTCTGCAAAGGAAAGCATCACAGTAAAGACACCAGTGGGATTTGAACTCATGGCCTCTGGATCATGTATACTGCGTCTCAACCCATTGAGCTAACAGATGGCTGACAAGTACAGCCTTCCTGGTAGTTTTCAGTTGATCTTCTGGAAGCCAGTCTGCAAAGGAAAGAATCATAGGAAAGACATCAATGGGATTTGAACTCATGGCCTCTGGATCATGTATACTGCGTCTCAACCCATTGAGCTAACAGTTGGATGACAAATATAGCCTTCCTGGTAGTTTTCAGTTGATCTTCTGGAAGCCAGTCTGTAAAGGAAAGAATCATAGGAAAGACATCAATGGGATTTGAACTCATGGCCTCTGGATCATGAATACTGCATCTCAACCCATTGAGCTAACAGTTGGATGACAAATATAGCCTTCCTGGTAGTTTTCAGTTGATCTTCTGGAAGCCAGTCTGCAAAGGAAAGAATCATAGGAAAGACATCAATGGGATTTGAACTCATGGCCTCTGGATCATGAATACTGCGTCTCAACCCATTGAGCTAACAGATGGCTGACAAGTACAGCCTTCCTGGTGCTTTGACTTGAACAACAAACAAGACAAATAACTTTAAAAAAAATGTGTTACAGCATAAATATAAATCTTTTTCATGGGGGGCCCTGACACTACATCTTTTCACATTGGGGTCCACTGCCCAAATACATGTCAATTTGGGGGGTTGACAACAAAACGTTTCAGAACCACAGATTCCAAGGAAACAGCTGTAGGTGAATGGATAGAGTCACTGACTAATGAGCCGCAGGTAACAGGTTCAAGCCTCAGCTCCAGCAGCAAGTCAGGATGTCAAATCAAATAGGTATTATTAGGAGTGAAATGGTTGTGTTTCTTCACCCCAATTGCACATGACATCAGTTTACATGTACGTTATTTTCAGTGATGAAGACAAACCGCACAGACGTTCACTGTACTTTAGTACATTTTGTAAACTTATGACTCTGAGTAGAGTATAGCCTGACTTAAACAAACAAATAACAACTTAGTATAGTCAGATTATTTTTTACACAACTTACATTTTGTAATCAAACTACCGAAACGAAAGTTGGTCACCACCGAAACGAAAGTTAAATCCGAAATAATCACTAAGTGTGGAGGCCAAAATCGTCCCCCCAAAAACCTGTTACGAGTACGTTTCAGGCAATTTAGAGTTGATTGGTAGTACTTTGTAGTGACTTTTTTGGTCCCTAACACCACAAATGGTTTACATACTCTTTACGAATGTCTTACGCATCATTTGCTTAACATGAATGATAATTCTAGTAATTGTTTGGTGTCTGCATTCATGAAAGCCAGGTAGTTTGCAACAGGTAAGGAGAAAGTCCACATTAACAGACAGTCATAAATGATGAACTGTCTTCACTTTACTGTAGGGCACATAATAACATGTACAAAGGATTTATAGATATTTTAGGAATGTTTTACAAAGCATGTTAAACATGAACAAACACATTAACAGACAGTTGTAAATGATGAACTGTCTTCAATTTACTATAGGGCACACAATAACATGTACTAAGGATTTATAGATACTTTAGGAATGTTTAACAAAGCATATGTTAAACATGAACAAGCTACCAATAGCTTGTATATATTATTCAACATCAGTTACAAATGATTTAATAATCATTTACAGATGTATTATACATGGCTTATTCATGAATAGTTACTAATACCTTTATAGATGATTTGTAACCGTAGTTATAAAGGTTATAGTAATCATTTACGAATGTCAATAAACAGGTTGTTAATGATTTGTTAATAGTCTACAAACTGCTTATAAACGTTTATAAATGCTTTAGAATGGGTCGTTACAAATGATTTAATAATCTTTTACAGATGTATATAAATGGCTTATTCATGAATAGTTCACTACTTATTAATACTTTACAAATGATTTGTAACTGTAGTTATAAAGGTTTTAGTAATCATTTACGAATGTCAACAAACAGGTTGTCAATTATTTGTTAATAGTCTACAAACTACTTATAAACGTTTATAAATGCTTTATAACGGGTCATTATTGTAAAGTGCTACCAAAATGACTAAGTCCAGAGCTCGATGAATATTAAGAACCAAAAAAAAAGTCACTACCAATCAACTTCAAATTGCCTGAAACGTACTCCTAACAGGTTTTCGGGGGAACAATTTTTTTTTCCGTTTTGGTAGTGACACAATTGTGTCACTACCAATTGTGTCACTACACAATTGTGTCACTACCGAAACGGAAAAAAAATTACTAAGTCCAGAGCTCGATGAATGTTAGGGACCAAAAAAAAAGTCACTACCAATCAACTTTAAATTGCCTGAAACGTACTCCTAACAGGTTTTTGGGGGAACATTTATTTTTTCGTTTCGGTAGTGTCACTACCGAAACGGAAAAAAAAATACTGTCCAGAGCTTGATGAATGTTAGGGACCAAAAAAAAAGTCACTACCAATCAACTTTAAATTGCCTGAAACGTACTCCTAACAGGTTTTTGGGGGAACAATTTTTTTTTCGTTTCGGTATTGACACCATTGTATCACTACCGAAACGGAAAAAAAATTACTAAGTCCAGAGCTCGATGAATGTTAGGGACCAAAAAAAATATCACTACAAAGTACTACCAATCAACTCTAAATTGCCTGAAACGTACTCCTAATAGGTTTTCGGGGGGACGATTTTGGCCTCCACACTTTTTTTCGGATTTAACTTTCGTTTCGGTAGTGACCAACTTTCGTTTCGGTAGTGACCAACTTTCGTTTCGGTAGTGACCCAATGGTGAATTTACTAAGTCCAGAGCTCGATGAATGTTAAGTCACTACCAATCAACTTTAAATTGCCTGAAATGTACTCCTAACAGGCTTTTGGGGGAACAATTTGTTTTTCGTTTCTGTAGTGACACATTGTGTCACTACCGAAACGGGAAAAAAATTACTAAGTCCAGAGCTCAATGAATGTTAGGGACCAAAAAAAAAGTCACTACCAATCAACTTTAAATTGCCTGAAACGTACTCCTAACAGGTTTTCGGGGGAACAATTTTTTTTCCGTTTTGGTAGTGACACAATTGTGTCACTACCGAAACGGAAAAAAAATGACTAAGTCCAGAGCTCGATGAATGTTAGGGACCAAAAAAAAAGTCACTACCAATCAACTTTAAATTGCCTGAAACGCACTCCTGACAGGTTTTTGGGGGAACATTTTTTTTTCTCGTTTCGGTAGTGTCCTTACCAAAACGGGAAAAAAATTACTAAGTCCAGAGCTCGATGAATGTTAGGGAACAAAAAAAAAGTCACTACCAATCAACTTTAAATTGCCTGAAACGTACTCCTAACAGGTTTTTGGGGGAACAATTTTTTTTTCGTTTCGGTAGTGACACCATTGTGTCACTACCGAAACGGAAAAAAATTACTAAGTCCAGAGCTCGATGAATGTTAGGGACCAAAAAAAAAGTCACTACCAATCAACTTTAAATTGCCTGAAACGTACCCCTAACAGGTTTTTGGGGGAACTTTTTTTTTTTCGTTTCGGTAGTGTCAATACCTAAACGGAAAAAAAATTACTAAGTCCAGAGCTCGATGAATGTTAGGGACCAAAAAAAAAGTCACTACCAATCAACTTTAAATTGCCTGAAACGTACTCCTAACAGGTTTTTGGGTGAACATTTTTTTTTTCGTTTCGGTAGTGACACCATTGTGTCACTACCGAAACGGAAAAAAATTTTACTAAGTCCAGAGCTCGATGAATGTTAGGGACCAAAAAAAAAGTCACTACCAATCAACTTTAAATTGCCTGAAACGTACTCCTAACAGGTTTTTTGGGGAAAAAAATGACTAAATCCAGAGCTCGATGAATGTTAGGGACCAAAAAAAAAGTCACTACCAATCAACTTTAAATTGCCTGAAACGTACTCCTCACAGGTTTTTGGGGGAACAATTTTTTTTTCGTTTCGGTAGTGACACCATTGTGTCACTACCGAAACGGAAAAAAAATTACTAAGTCCAGAGCTCGATGAATGTTAGGGACCAAAAAAAAAGTCACTACCAATCAACTTTAAATTGCCTGAAATGTACTCCTCACAGGTTTTTGGGGGAACAATTTTATTTTCGTTTCGGTAGTAACACCATTGTGTCACTACCGAAACGGAAAAAAAATTACCAAGTCCAGAGCTCGATGAATGTTAGGGACCCAAAAAAAAGTCACTACCAATCAACTTTAAATTGCCTGAAATGTACTCCTAACAGGTTTTTTGGGGAAAAATTTTTTTTTCGTTTCGGTAGTGACACCATTGTGTCACTACTTAGTGGACTTAGTAATTTTTGACAGGTTTTTGGGGGAACAATTTTTTTTTCGTTTCGGTACTAACACCATTGTGTCACTACCGAAACGGAAAAAAAATGTACTAAGTCGAGAGCTCGATGAATGTTAGGGACCAAAAAAAAAGTCACTACCAATCAACTTTAAATTGCCTGAAACGTACTCCAAACAGGTTTTTGGGGGAACAATTTTTTTTTCGTTTCGGTAGTGTCACCATTGTGTCACTACCGAAACGGAGAAAAAATTACTAAGTCCAGAGCTCGATGAATGTTAGTGAACAAAAAAAAAGTCACTACCAATCAACTTTAAATTGCCTGAAACGTATTCCTAACAGGTTTTTGGGGGAACATTTTATTTTTTTCCGTTTCGGTAGTGTCACTACCGAAACAGAAAAAAAATTACTAAGTCCAGAGCTCGATGAATGTTAGGGACCAAACAAAAAGTCACTACCAATCGACTTTAAATTGCCTGAAACGTACTCCTAACAGGTTTTTGGGGGAACAATTTTTTTTTTTCGTTTCGGTAGTGACACCATTGTGTCACTACCGAAACGGAAAAGAAATTACTAAGTCCAGAGCTCGATGAATGTTAGGGACCAAAAAAAAAGTCACTACCAATCAACTTTAAATTGCCTGGAACGTACTCCTAACAGGTTTTTGGGGTAACATTTTTTTTTCCGTTTCGGTAGTGACACCATTGTCACTACCGAAACGGAAAAAAAATGACTAAGTCCAGAGCTCGATGAATGTTAGGGACCAAAAAAAAAGTCACTACCAATCAACTTTAAATTGCCTGAAACGTACTCCTAACAGGTTTTTGGGGGAACAATTTTTTTTTCGTTTCGGTAGTGTCAGTACCGAAACGGAAAAAAAATTACTAAGTCCAGAGCTCGATGAATGTTAGGGACCAAAAAAAAAGTCACTACCAATCAACTTTAAATTGCCTGAAACGTACTCCTAACAGGTTTTTGGGGGAACAATGTTTTTTTCTGTTTCGGTAGTGAAACCATTGTGTCACTACCGAAACGGAAAAAAAATAATTAAGTCCAGAGCTCGATGAATGTTAGGGACCAAAAAAAAAGTCACTACCAATCAACTTTAAATTGCCTGAAACGTACACCTAACAGGTTTTTGGGGGAACATTTTTTTTTTCGTTTCGGTAGTGACACCATTGTGTCACTACCGAAACGGAAAAAAAATTACTAAGTCCAGAGCTCGATGAATATTAGGGACAAAAAAAAATGTCACTACAAAGTACTACCAATCAACTCTAAATTGCCTGAAACGTTATCCTAACCGGTTTTCGGGGGGATGATTTTGGCCTCCACACTTAGTGATTTTTTCGGATATAACTTTCGTTTCGGTAGTGACCAACTTTCGTTTCGGTAGTGACCCAATGGTGAATTTACTAAGTCCAGAGCTCGATGAATGTTAGGGACCAAAAAAAATGTCACTACAAAGTACTACCAATCAACTCTAAATTGCCTGAAACGTACTCCTAACAGGTTTTCGGGGGGACGATTTTGGCCTCCACACTTAGTGATTTTTTCGGATTTAACTTTCGTTTCGGTAGTGACCAACTTTCGTTTCGGTAGTGACCCAATGGTGAATTTACTAAGTCCAGAGCTCGATGAATGTTAGGGACCAAAAAAAATGTCACTACAAAGTACTACCAATCAACTTTAAATTACCTGAAACGTACTCCTAACAGGTTTTTGGGGGAACATGTTTTTTTTCGTTTCGGTAGTGTCACTACCAAAACGGGAAAAAAATGACTAAGTCCAGAGCTCGATGAATGTTAGGGACCAAAAAAAAAGTCACTACCGATCAACTTTAAATTGCCTGAAACGTACTCCTAACAGGTTTTTTGGGGAACCATTTTTTTTTCGTTTCGGTAGTGTCACTACCGAAACGGAAAAGAAATTACTAAGTCCAGAGCTCGATGAATGTTAGGGACCAAAAAAAAAGTCACTACCAATCAACTTTAAATTGCCTGAAACGTACTCCTAACAGGTTTTTGGGGGAACATTTTTTTTTTCGTTTCGGTAGTGTCACTACCGAAACGGGAAAAAAATGACCAAGTCCAGAGCTCGATGAATGTTAGGGACCAAAAAAAAAGTCACTACCAATCAACTTTAAATTGCCTGAAACGTACTCCTAACAGGTTTTTGGGGGAACAATTTTTTTTATCGTGTCGGTAGTGACACCATTGTGTCACTACCGAAACGAAAAAAAAAAGACTAAGTCCAGAGCTCGATGAATGTTAGGGACCAAAAAAAAAGTCACTACCAATCAACTTTAAATTGCCTGAAACGTACTCCTAACAGGTTTTTGGGTGAACATTTTTTTTTTCGTTTCGGTAGTGTCACTACCGAAACGGGAAAAAAATGACTAAGTCCAGAGCTCGATGAATGTTAGGGACCAAAAAAAAAGTCACTACCAATCAACTTTAAATTGCCTGAAACGTACTCCTAACAGGTTTTTGGGGGAACAATTTTTTTTATCGTGTCGGTAGTGACACCATTGTGTCACTACCGAAACGAAAAAAAAAAGACTAAGTCCAGAGCTCGATGAATGTTAGGGACCAAAAAAAATGTCACAACAAAGTACTAGCAATCAACTCTAAATTGCCTGAAACGTACTCCTAACAGGTTTTCGGGGGGACGATTTTGGCCTCCACACTTAGTGATTTTTTCGGATATAACTTTCGTTTCGGTAGTGACCAACTTTCGTTTCGGTAGTGACCCAATGGTGAATTTACTAAGTCCAGAGCTCGATGAATGTTAGGGACCAAAAAAAAAGTCACTACCAATCAACTTTAAATTGCCTGAAACGTACTCCTAACAGGTTTTTGGGGGAACATTTTTTTTTTCGTTTCGGTAGTGTCACTACCGAAACGGGAAAAAAATGACTAAGTCCAGAGCTCGATGAATGTTAGGGACCAAAAAAAAAGTCACTACCAATCAACTTTAAATTGCCTGAAACGTACTCCTAACAGGTTTTTGGGGGAACAATTTTTTTTATCGTGTCGGTAGTGACACCATTGTGTCACTACCGAAACGAAAAAAAAAAGACTAAGTCCAGAGCTCGATGAATGTTAGGGACCAAAAAAAAAGTCACTACCAATCAACTTTAAATTGCCTGAAACGTACTCCTAACAGGTTTTTGGGTGAACATTTTTTTTTTCGTTTCGGTAGTGTCACTACCGAAACGGGAAAAAAATGACTAAGTCCAGAGCTCGATGAATGTTAGGGACCAAAAAAAAAGTCACTACCAATCAACTTTAAATTGCCTGAAACGTACTCCTAACAGGTTTTTGGGGGAACAATTTTTTTTATCGTGTCGGTAGTGACACCATTGTGTCACTACCGAAACGAAAAAAAAAAGACTAAGTCCAGAGCTCGATGAATGTTAGGGACCAAAAAAAATGTCACAACAAAGTACTAGCAATCAACTCTAAATTGCCTGAAACGTACTCCTAACAGGTTTTCGGGGGGACGATTTTGGCCTCCACACTTAGTGATTTTTTCGGATATAACTTTCGTTTCGGTAGTGACCAACTTTCGTTTCGGTAGTGACCCAATGGTGAATTTACTAAGTCCAGAGCTCGATGAATGTTAGGGACCAAAAAAAATGTCACTACAAAGTACTACCAATCAACTTTAAATTACCTGAAACGTACTCCTAACAGTTTTTTGGGGGAACATTTTTTTTTTCGTTTCGGTAGTGTCACTACCGAAACGGGAAAAAAATGACTAAGTCCAGAGCTCGATGAATGTTAGGGACCAAAACAAAAGTCACTACCGATCAACTTTAAATTGCCTGAAACGTACTCCTAACAGGTTTTTTGGGGAACCATTTTTTTTTCGTTTCGGTAGTGTCACTACCAAAACGGAAAAAAAATGACTAAGTCCAGAGCTCGATGAATGTTAGGGACCAAAAAAAAAGTCACTACCAATCAACTTTAAATTGCCTGAAACGTACTCCTAACAGGTTTTTGGGGGAACATTTTTTTTTTCGTTTCGGTAGTGTCACTACCGAAACGGAAAAAAAATTACTAAGTCCAGAGCTCGATGAATGTTAGGGACCAAAAAAAAAGTCACTACCAATCAACTTTAAATTGCCTGAAACGTACTCCTAACAGGTTTTTGGGGGAACATTTTTTTTTTTCGTTTCGGTAGTGACACCATTGTGTCACTACGTTTGGTAGTGACACCATTGTGTCACCTTTGGTAGTGACACCATTGTGTCACTACCGAAACGGAAAAAAAATTACTAAGTCCAGAGCTCGATGAATGTTAGGGACCACAAAAAAAGTCACTACCAATCAACTTTAAATTGCCTGAAACGTACTCCTAACAGGTTTTTGGGGGAACATTTTTTTTTCCGTTTCGGTAGTGTCACTACCGAAGCGGGAAAAAAATTACTAAGTCCAGAGCTTGATGAATGTTAGGGACCAAAAAAAAAGTCACTACCAATCAACTTTAAATTGCCTGAAACGTACTCCTAACAGGTTTTTGGGGGAACTTTTTCTTTTTTCGTTTCGGTAGTGTCACTACCGAAACAAAAAAAAAAATGACTAAGTCCAGAGCTCGATGAATGTTAGGGACCAAAAAAAAAGTCACTACCAATCAACTTTAAATTGCCTGAAACGTACTCCTAACAGGTTTTTGGGGGAAAATTGTTTTTCCCGTTTCGGTAGTGAAACCATTGTGTCACTACCGAAACGGAAAAAAAATTACTACTGTAAGTCCAGAGCTCGATGAATGTTAGGGACCAAAAAAAAAATCACTACCAATCAACTTTAAATTGCCTGAAACGTACTCCTAACAGGTTTTTGGGGGAACAATTTTTTTGTCGTTTCGGTATTGACACCATTGTGTCACTACGTTTGGTAGTGACACCATTGTGTCACTACCGAAACGGAAAAAAAATTACTAAGTCCAGAGCTCAATGAATGTTAGGGACCAAAAAAAATGTCACAACAAAGTACTACAAATCAACTCTAAATTGCCTGAAACGTACTCCTAACAGGTTTTCGGGGGGACGATTTTGGCCTCCACACTTCGTGATTTTTTCGGATTTAACTTTCGTTTCGGTAGTGACCAACTTTCGTTTCGGTAGTGACCCAATGGTGAATTTACTAAGTCCAGAGCTCGATGAATGTTAGGGACCAAAACAAATGTCACTACAAAGTACTACCAATCAACTTTAAATTACCCGAAACGTACTCCTAACAGGTTTTTGGGGGAACATTTTTTTTTTCGTTTCGGTAGTGTCACTACCGAAACGGAAAAAAAATGACTAAGTCCAGAGCTCGATGAATGTTAGGGACCAAAAAAAAAGTCACTACCAATCAACTTTAAATTGCCTGAAACGTAATCCTAACAGGTTTTTGGGGGAACCATTTTTTTTTGGTTTTTCGGTAGTGTCACTACCGAAACGGAAAAAAAATTACTAAGTCCAGAGCTCGATGAATGTTAGGGACCAAAAAAAAAGTCACAACCAATCAACTTTAAATTGCCTGAAACGTACTCCTACAGGTTTTTGGGGGAACAATTTTTTTTTCGTTTCGGTAGTGACACCATTGTGTCACTACCGAAACGGGAAAAAAATTACTAAGTCCAGAGCTCGATGAATGTTAGGGACCAAAAAAAAAGTCACTACCAATCAACTTTAAATTGCCTGATACGTACTCCTAACAGGTTTTTGGGGGAACATTTTTTTTTTCGTTTCGGTAGTGTCACTACCGAAACGGAAAAAATAATTACTAAGTCCAGAGCTCGATGAATGTTAGGGAACAAAAAAAAAGTCACTACCAATCAACTTTAAATTGCCTGAAACGTACTCCTAACAGGTTTTTGGGGGAACAATTTTTTTTTCGTTTCGGTAGTGACACCATTGTGTCACTACCGAAACGGAAAAAAAATTACTAAGTCCAGAGCTCGATGAATGTTAGGGACCACAAAAAAAGTCACTACCAATCAACTTTAAATTGCCTGAAACGTACTCCTAACAGGTTTTTGGGGGAACAATTTTTTTTCCGTTTCGGTAGTGACACCATTGTGTCACTACGTTTGGTAGTGACACCATTGTGTCACTACCGAAACGGAAAAAAATATACTAAGTCCAGAGCTCGATGAATGTTAGGGACCAAAAAAAAAGTCACTACCAATCAACTTTAAATTGCCTGAAACGTACTCCTAACAGGTTTTTGTGGGAAAAAAAATTACTAAGTCCAGAGCTCGATGAATGTTAGGGACAAAAAAAAAAGTCACTACCAATCAACTTTAAATTGCCTGAAACGTACTCCTAACAGGTTTTTGGGGGAACGATTTTTTTTTCGTTTCGTCACTACCGAAACGGAAAAAAAATTACTAAGTCCAGAGCTCGATGAATGTTAGGGATAAAAAAAAAAGTCACTACCAATCAACTTTAAAAAGTATTGATACTTTTACTTAAGTAAGAAATCTGAGTACTTTTTTCACCACTGTTAAGTCTAGAGTATTTGCTTCCCTCTTTTTGTACCTTTCCTAGAAAATTAACAAATGAATAATAACAATAATAATAATGAGAAAGAAAGAAAGACCACAAAAAGTATAATAATGGAGGGGGGGGGGGGGGGGGGGGGGGTTAGTGAAAATAGCTGATCTACAAGCTCACAAAGCTTGAGAACCACTGATTTATAACAAAAGGAAACAAAAGGTCTTAATTTATTTCCTGTAAACTCTTTGGTTTATTGGTGTAAAAACAACAACAGCTTTATTGAAACACATCCAGTAGTCATGTGATCAACATTACCCATCTGCAGTGGCGGACAAAGTCCTCAACCCCACCCAGTACTTGAGCATAAATGCTAATAATTATAATTATAAATACTCTCTGTCAAATGTGCACGTCAGTTAAAGTACAAGTATACCTGCGTTCCATAAATACTCGAGTATTCAAAAAGTATCAATTACAAAGAAGCCTATATTTTATTTTTCTCCATTTTATCAAGAGATTAACTCTTTTTTTTCTCCAAGAATTCAAACAAATGTCGGTGATTTTCAAAACAATTCCAAATGTAGTGAAAATAGCAGATCTGCAAGCTCACGACGCGTCTCACATCTGCTATTTTCACTACATTTGGAATAGGGCTTAGGTCAAGTACTTTGCTAGAATTGCTGGATTCAAAAGTACAACATGTGCCATTGAAATGCATAGCCGAGTGAAATTCATGAGAATAAAACTAAAAAAACAAATGCTCAACTAAAGTTCACTGTTATCATCACCTCTCTACATGACAAGCATCTCCACCGAAAGGATCTGGAAGTCTGTTTCTTCTGTTACAATTTAAGTTTTAGTTTGTTTTAAGAATTGAAGCTTTATCTATGTTTGTTAAGTAGCAGGGGCTTCATATCAAATCTGCTCTCAATGCAATCAGTGCAACAATAGAATACATCAGTTCAGTCTATAGGCTGATTACACACACACACACACACACACACACACACACACACACACACACACACACACACACACACACACACACACACACACACACACACACACACACACACACACACACACACACACACACACACACACACACACACACACACACACACACACACACACACACACAGTGTTGTGTACAAAACCCAGTGGGAAAACCTTGTAGCTTCACAACCTGTCATTATATTCATTCTTACAACTATTTTTTATTTTTTTTAACCAGAGAGCCCTTGGGGAGCCCACGTGGGGGGGGGGGGGGGGTTGCTTTATAGGCTATTTGAAAATAGCCTAGGTATAAAATAGGACTTAAGTGGTTAATATGTTTGATAATATAATGATAATATCTACAAAGTAACTAGTAACTAAAGTTTTCAAATCATTGTAGTGGAGTAAAAGTATAATATTTGCCTCTGAGATGTGGTGGAGTAGAAGTAAAAGTATTGAAAATTGGATATACTCGTGTAAAGTACAAATACCTCAAAATTGTACCTAAGCTCAGTACTTGAGTACAAGTTACTTTCCACCACTGCATATATGGAGATCCCCGAACTCTACCAAGTTGGTGTGCCATACATGACTGACATCATAGACTGACCCCCCAGCACTCTTACGGGTACTAACATACATGACTGACATCATAGACTGACCCCCCAGCACTCTTACTTGTACTGACATACATGACTGACATCATAGACTGACCCCCCAGCACTCTTACGGGTACTAACATACATGACTGACATCATAACTGACCCCCCAGCACTCTTACGGGTACTAACATACATGACTGACATCATAGACTGACCCCCCAGCACTCTTACGGGTACTGACATACATGACTGACATCATAGACTGACCCCCCAGCACTCTTACGGGTACTGACATACATGACTGACATCATAGACTGACCCCCCAGCACTCTTACGGGTACTGCACTAGTTTCGTGAATTCATCATCCATTCACTGTCTCACTAGCCTCCATCTCCAGGCTTTTATTCTCCTTCGCGTTTTGCTCAAAAATAAGAGCCTGGACCAAGCTGTTGACATTCCTGGCATAGGAAGTGGGAGTCAACCTTTCATTTCCCCAACCAAGCAGAGTGCAGTGGGCGTCGCTCCAAATGTTGCGACGTCAGGGCTCTCAATGCTGCACAATGTGGGAGGAGGGGGGGGCGCGGGGTGGTGCACAGATCGGTGAACAAATAGGAGCCCACGGATGTTTCCACCGGAGATTTTGAATCCGCCCCTCTATGCCAGATATCAGACGGGCCAGGGGCAGGCTACTGTCTCGCCGAACTCCATATTTGGGCAAGACTGATGTCATCAATGACGATGGATATGACAGAGATTGGGGTGGATTTGATGGCACGTCACGTGACCTTCTCCCAGCCGCCACCCGACATGCTGTGCGGCGTGTTCCGTCGTGTCCTGCGGTGTCACACACGCTCACTCACACGCACACCCTTCACCCGCGACAGGAGACCAGTAAGAACTTTAAACTGGTTCAACTGGTCAGCGTGTTGTGTGGTTTCCACCAGCAGAAACCATCAACACCAGTTTAAACCAACCATGTGGAGCAGTGTTGCATTGGGAGCCATGGCATTCTCTCTGTTCCACATGTTTGATGAGGATGACAAACGAACTGAAGCTCAAAAGCAGGAGGATGAGATTATACTGCTGCTTAAGAAAGCTAAATTGTGTGTTTACAGAGATCAGCTCCAGGCAGCATCAGACTTTCTTCACCAGGCAGCGGCTCTGGCTCATAAGACACACAACAACCAAGCTATCATCTATACATACAGCATGATGGCCGACCTGGCGTACGGACAGCGACGACTGGACGACGCCGAGAAACTCTTCAAGGCAACCATGAGCTTCATGTTGTCTGGCGGAACGCCACAGGACGACAACGGCATCGTTGAAATCTCTCTGAAACTGGCCACCATCTACGCTGTTCAGGAGAAGAGGGAGCTTGCAGACGTCGGTTACAGCTTCTGTATCGAGTCTCTGGAAGCCAAACTCTTGAGACACAAAGATCTGCCCGCAGACCCACTCACCGAGGAGGCGGAGGCTCTCAGAAAGGAGACCAGGTTGTTGCTGGGGTTGTGTCTGGACGCTCGTGCGCGGTACCACCTGTCCACCCGACGGCCGGTCGACGCTGGCCTGGACTACCGGCGAGCTCTGGCGATCTGTGACCAGGAGCAAGGACACGCGCACCCCCAGACCCTGGTGCTGATGAGCGACCTGGCCACCAGCTTGGACCTGCAGGGTCGGCACGACGACGCGTTGCCGCTGGTGACGCGGGCGGCGGAGCTGAGTCGAACCACCGCGGGCCATCCCGACCTCCTGCACCGCCTTCTGGGGAACATGGCTGGAATATTACTGCACCAAGGGCGTCTGGAGCGGTCGCACAGTGTTTACGAGGAGGCGTTGTCTCTGGCTCGGGCGGCAGGGGACGAGGAGGCTGTGAAACACATTCTACAGGGACTGAGCCGAGTTAAGGAGAAGAGAGAACAAAACCAAGAACCTGAAGAAGCACCTTGAAGAGAACTCTGTCTGTCTGTCTCTCTGTCTGTCTTTCATTGGTTCATGGGTAATGTGCATGAAAGTCTGTATCTGGTTCTCAAGGGGCCCCGACACACAGAGGAGGCCTCATAAATAATGTGTACACTGAAAACAATCACATTACATATGACAGATGTCTGTTCTTTTTCCCCCCCTTTTTAGCGGCGCTAGCCGCTCTATACCTTTAGGTATAGAGCGGATATTAGCCCTCTATACCTGGCTTTTGCGTCAACGTTCTGATTGGTCAGGCTCGCCAAGGTTCTGATTGGTCAGGCTCGCCAAGGTTCTGATTGGTCAGGTCCGTCAACGTTCTGATTGGTCAGGCTCGCCAAGGTTCTGATTGGTCAGGTCCGTCAACGTTCTGATTGGTCAGGCTCGCCAAGGTTCTGATTGGTCAGGTCCGTCAACGTTCTGATTGGTCACTATTCATGACATCACTATGTTACTATTCATGACATCACTATGATGTCATGAATAGTGACCAATCAGAACGTTGACGGACCTGACCAATCAGAACATTGACGGACCTGACCAATCAGAACCTTGGCGAGCCTGACCAATCAGAACGTTGACGCAAAAGCCAGGTATAGAGGGCTAATATCCGCTCTAAGTTTATTCTTAAGGTACCCACTCTATCAGCTATGACAGATCAGTTTTTGCCACTTACCTTGGAATGCATTTGGTGATTCGCTTCCAATGGCACTATTTAGTGCCACTGGAAGCCTTTTAATATTGTTTCTCTAGTAGAAACACATATCTATGACAAAATATATCAAAGGCGCCGCTACCTTCACACAGGTGTGATTTTTTATACATATGTTTAAAAAAAAGGGGAAATAAGGATATCTTCCCTTTACTTTAACTTCATCTTCATCTATTATTGTAATCCGTTGTGTATTTCATGAGCAATGGATTCATTATGTTGCGATGAAAACTCTTCAGCCACACTGAGCCGCTTGGACACTATATACCGTTTGCTCCATAAGCTCTAGCCTTTGATTGCCTTTCAATAAAACAGTATTTGATCAAGGAATTGACACTCACTTCTGCTGATTATAGGAAAATTAGAATCGCAGAGATTTGTTGAGAATTAGGAGAGAGAGAGTCTCTGAATGTTGTGCCGTTGTGCGCCCTGCCCGACATACAATATCAGCTACTGTATCCATTGGGGTGTAACGATACATTTTAACAGCAATACGATACTCATCACGATAAAATCTCTGTGAAACATGTGGATAGTGCAGGTTTTTTAGGGGGAAAAAATATTATGGATATAAGTAAACACAGTGATTCTCTGGTAAATATATGGACATTGTATTTGAACACATATGGACAAACCCACACCTTGACATGAACCCAGAGAATACACACATGTATCTATAAACCAAGTGTAGAGATATGTAATGGAAAAGTAATTAAACCCCTCTCTCTCTTTTTTCTTCTTAAAATTGCTAAATACAACCCACAAGTATCGATAAAATCAATTATTTGCATTTCAAAACAATTTGATACGATTATTTGCACGATTCAATACGATATTACGCATATTGATATAGTAGATTGTTTAAAATAGATTTTTCGATGCGGTCATTATATTGTTACACCTCTAGTATTTATTGCACCAACTGTACACCGACAAGGACGGAACGATAATAATATCAATTTCTTCACCATAATAAAGAATAAAATCAACGCACATAGGCTATTATGTCGCATAATCCAAGTAAATCCACCGTGCAACTGGCCACACCATATATGATATTACCACGACTTTAAAAAAATGTCCCCATAGGGGCTCCATACATCTACTAAATAGAAACCAGCCAATCAGTAATAGCCGTTTTAGAATAAACTTTTATTCATAGTTACTCTGAACAAAATGATCAAAATGTTTCATTGTGCTTTAAGGAAGTATTACACTT
>NC_139942.1:57785193-57852693 GCF_963454915.1 Gymnoscopelus microlampas
GCCAGGAAGTTGATCTGTGGAGCCACACCGACCGGACCCTCAATGCTCAGCATCCATTTTGTAGCTGTGAGAACTTCACCTTAACATAATTAGACATATATGGTTTGCATGTTAACAGTGTTCGTCTGTTGCTTTCCACATAACAATAGATTGTTAAACTAAAACATGACCTCCATATAGTCTCCGTATTTGCAATGCTTTAAAACAGATTAGAAAAAACAGTTTACACTACCTAAGACAATTAGACGAGTCGGGAAGCTTCATTATCCTTTCAACAACTGCTGCTGTCACCATGCAACACCTAAAGGACAGAAAAACAAATAAAAAATGTAGTCATTGACCCCAGATCAACAGTTGAGGGTAACAGCTTCAACTTGGGCATAACACAAGTTTACAGGTGTAAAAGGGTGGCATAATGTTTTGTACAGGCTACCCATTAATTTTATTTGCATACATAGTATTAAGAATTATAAAGGAGGAACATGTCAAACAACAAAAAAGAAAAGTATCAAACGAAAGTAAAAGGTATCCAAAAATGTAATAAAAGACATCCTCAGACTCTATTGAAAGACGTCACGTAGCAGCAGATGTTTTTTTCACCTGAAAATCGTCTTCGCACTTCTTCTTGTCGTGTCCAGTCTTTGCACTGGTTTTAAGTGCTCACTAGCTGCCAGCCAGGTGTTTCTTTCAGCATCTGTGATAGTAGAAATAGACATAGATATTATTTGTGCGTCAGTAATTTAAAATGTAATGTTAACTCATCAGATTGCTCATAATTCATTCAGTTCTTCTGATGAATTTGGCAAAGTGTTTCGCAGAACTGATTAATGATTAATGTTGTACAAATCAGTGGTTCTCAAACATGTTCATGTCAAGGACCCCCTAATTATTAGCCTATGTACTTGGCTATAGGACTCAAGATTTGAATTACAAAAGTGTTTCAGAAATATTCCACACAGTTTGTTTACAGTGTTTTTTAGTTTTTTAATAGCTGATCTACAAGCTCACAACGCATCACCATGCGCTGCACTGTGAGCTTGTAGATCTGCTATTTTCAAATAGGCAATTTATAGGGTTTAAGTGGTTAAACTGATTTTGATGCTATATAACCTCATTTACCTGGGGACCACCTGGAAACCCCCCAATGACCCCTGGGGGTCCCTGGAGCCCACTTTGAGAACCACTGATAAACATTACCTGCTTTTGTTAGCTAGCTGTGTGCAAAACAAAACTAAGCATTTTTTGTACTTTGCACTGTAGGTTTCAAACAAAATTCATAGATATGATAATAATAATGAATTACAGTCAAAATAAATGAGTCCAACATTAGCTTGTGTTGTGGACTGATTTATACCTGATAAACACTGACATGCACCACATGGAAATTAATATGCTAATGCCATGTCTAAGACTGTGTTACACGCCCCAAAAACCTTATCTACAAGCTCACAATGTGTTGCTGTGAGCTTGTAGATCAGTGATTTTTGGGCGTGCAACAGTGTCTTACGACGAAACATAATTTACGCTAGAACTGAGCGAATCACTGTATCATGAGTCATGAGGAAACTTCAACCTGTTTTTTGCTATTTCTCCATTTACGGCCCTACATCTACATATACGTTCATATTTCAAATATAAAGTGCTTACCTCATGGCCACGGATGTTACAATTCACTTCGGGTGGGTGTAAGTATCCGTATATTCCAGATTGTTCATAAAAAAGCATTTTAATCCGATCGGTGGCCATTGTGTCATAGACTTACGATGTATCAGAGTGCAGTACACCTCCCAACCGATAGGGTCACGTAGTTGAACGCATAAGGAAATACGGAGAAAATGGCCATCGATCAAATTAAAATGCTTTTTATTGAACAATACAGACAATACGGGTATTTCTGAGTGCCCGAGTAGACTTGTAACATCCATGGCCATAGAGTAAGCACTTTATATTTAAAATCTGAACGTTTATGTAGATGTACAGGTTCTAAATGGAGAACGTGCAAAAAACAGGATTAAGTTCAGCCATGACGCTCGTGACGGACGAGCGTCGTGTGATACATGGCTAATAAAAACTGCACGTTTACGATACTAACAAGTTGGATAACATTTTAATTCCATAAACTAATTAAACTTACCTGTTATCTAGTAGAGTAGAAGCATGGAATCAAGCTGTTTGTAAATAAATGTTCGCTCAGCCGAGACGGAGCCGACAGACGTTAGTTTCACTTTCTCCGCCTCTGTTCAAATTCTAATAAGCTCCGCCCTTAGCTGCGTGACGTAATGTCGCACTGTAGGTGTCACAGTGGTTCTCAACCTGTGGGTCGGGACCCCCAGGGGGGGGGGGGTTCCCCAGATGACAGTGAAGTGACAATTTAAGTAACCATTTTAATACCTAAAAAAATAATACAAATAAAATAATGAATGCATCAAAAGTAATCAACAAACTATACTAAAAAACTGGTCAAATGTTGGCCAAATTGCTAAATAATATAAGAAAGAGGCAAAATAGCCCATCAAGGCGTTGTGAGCTTGTTGATCGGCTATTTTCAAAATATTGATCTGTGGAACTGAGTCAATTAAAACTAAATGCCTCAACTCCTATATTACAAGTACATATTAGGGTTGGGGTCCCCAGTTCAAATATGATTATTTTGGGGGGTTGTGGCCTGAAAAGGTTGAGAACCACTGCTGTAAGTAACAGGATAGGTGGGCACTGCATGGGATATCTGCACACCTCAATGTAAAATTGGCTATTTTGTCCAAAATGTAAAATAAAGTATACATGATTAGAACATTCTTAAACATTCGACAATTAAGGTCTAATATTTCTATAATTGCTACAAATTGCTACAAAACCTGTATAGCAGTCATTTTGGGGTATAAACAAGAAGTTGAAGGATAAAACTACTAATGATGATAATAACTGATAATGATGATGATGTTCACATCATGTAAAACATTTTAAATTGTTGTGCCTCTAGAAGGCAATGGAAAACAGAAAGGTCTTTAGTTGTGTTTTAAAATAAGAGTGGCAGCATGCAGACCTAATTAAACAATATTGTCTTTATATTATATCTTCCACAATCCACGAACCAAAATCTACATTGGATGGAAATACGTACAATAATGAATTCATTTTCTTATATAACTTTGGACTGATATGCACATATTACCTTGCAAATACAAAAGGGAGCTATGAGCTATATATATAGGCATTATGTATGACATATATGCAATAAGTCAAATACATATTAGCTATATATGTAGGCATATATGTAGGCATTTATGACATATATGCAAATATATGAGCCTGATTGTGGCATATATGTGAACATATATGAGCTACATATAAGACATATATTCCCTATATATCAACATATATGCACATATATGAACCTGATTGTGGCATATATGTGAACATATATGAGCTACATATAAGACATATATTCCCTATATATCAACATATATGCACATATATGAACCTGATTGTGGCATATATGTTAACATATATGAGCTATATATGAGACATATATTCCCTATATATCAACATATATGCACATATATGAACCTGAATATGACATATATGCAGCATATATTCTGCATATATCTGCCATATATTGGCATATATGTTCATATATTTCCTTTCCGTGTGGGAACACTCTACCAGCCTCCAGTGGTGGAAAATTGCTGATCTACAAGCTCACAATGCCTTGCGCTTGTAGATCTGCTATTTTCACATGGCTGTAATGTTTTATAATAATAATCGAAATCTACAAAGTAACTAGTAACTGTTTTTCAAGTTTTCAAATAATTGTAGTGGAGTAAAAGTACAATATTTGCCTCTGAGATATAGTGGAGTTACTGGAGTAGAAGTAAAAGTATTAGAAATTGGAAATACTCTAGAGTCAAGTGCAAATACCTAAAAATTGTACTTAAGTACAGTTCTTGAGTACATGTACTTAAAGACGTATGCCAAAATCCATTTGAAAAAATTGCTTTTCACTGTTCTCAGGTCAAATATTGATATGCGATTAAAATGCGATTAATTGCGATTAATTAATTACAAAGCCTCTAATTAATTAGATTATTTTTTTTAATCGAGTCCCAGCCCTAATATATATATATATTATTGGGTATGTGCGTCAGATATCAATACATATACATACAGATGTGCCATTTCAAAACTTCAAATGTCCTGCCATCGCCAAGACAGTAAATTTTCAGGGGATTCCCAGGGCAATAAGAGGGACAAAGAAGGGCATTTGAAATGCTGAATTATTTTCATGATCACTGCTTTTATGATGCTAATTAATTTGAGCAACTGGTCAAGGACCTCTTCAAATCACCGTTTGCCTCATAATGAGTCTGACACCTTCTACAACACACATTCTTTTGTTCTCATGTATATGGTTGTCTGTTGAAGGGAAAAACGGGGGTGTGTAGTGACAACTTCTTTTCAGGGGTCAGGGGCAAAACAGTGCCTTTTTAAGGGCAGAACAGGGAGGAAAAAATGCATTTTCAGGGCGCTTTCAGGGAAAGAACAGTAACGTGTGAAGTTTTGAAGTGGCATATCTGTATACATACATATCCACTGAAACACAGTTTCCCATTCACTGAAAAAGTAACACTCCTGGACATACAAGGTTTCTGCTTGACAGATGATGTGTCATCGTCTGTCTGTCTGTCTGTCTGTCTGTCTGTCTGTCTGTCTGTCTGTCTGTCTGTCTGTCTGTCTGTCTGTCTGTCTGTCTGTCTGTGTGTGTGTGTGTGTGTGTGTGTGTGTGTGTGTGTGTGTGTGTGTGTGTGTGTGTGTGTGTGTGTGTGTGTGTGTGTGTGTGTGTGTGTGTGTGTGTGTGTGTGTGTGTGTGTGTGTGTGTGTGCATGCGCGCATGTGATACTTGGATTTAAACCCCTATTGTTCATTAAAAGTGGATGACTTTGGCATTTATACAGAGATCAACTACTTTAACTCTCTCTCTCTCTCTCTCTCTCTCTCTCTCTCTCTCTCTCTCTCTCTCTCTCTCTCTCTCTCTTCCCCCCAGCCTCTCTCTCAGAAATCATTACTTCTTATGGGGATGAAGTCACTCTCCATGAAATGGCAATATTGCACAAAGGCCATATCACACAATTTAGCCCCTGATAATGCATTAGGACTTTGGCTTAATGGCACAAATGTCCTATAAATACCAGCCTTGGTTATTGTATCTGCAGGTAGGAAGGACGAGCAGGGCCTTTCAAAGTGTTCCATGTCACAGACCCTGAAATGGACTTTCATTATTAGACCCCCCCCCCCCCGCCCCCCGCCACAGACACCCATAACGACCCTGATATGAAAAGATGTTTTGTTTTAAATGTCACATTCAGCGTGGATTTATTGTGACGCTATGGCAACAACCTTATTTATGGCCGTGCCATTTGATGAATGCTTTTTCTTTTGACATAAATATGTGGTTCCTAGCCTGTCGGGTTAAACTTTAAAATTGGCTAATGGGAGGGCAGGCGGACCAACGGCATGTCACTCTGACTCAGACATAACCATAAACAAACCCAACAAGCCCATATATGACCATATATGACCATATGTGGTCATGCGCATATATGGGGCCGAACAACTTCAAACTTGGCGCACACAGCGGCAAGGACTGGAGTGCAGTGTCCGCCGTCGAGTCGTTCCGATATGTGGTCGTCCAGAACCGCCAATCTGACCGATATGTTCATTGGCAAAATTATATATATATATATATATATATATATACAGATGTCCAGAACCACCGCTCCAACCAATATGCCCGTATATGGGTATGCCAATATATGGGCATACACTGATTAGGCATGTAACGATTTATCGTAAATCGATTAAAATCGATTCAAACTGGTGACAATTTAAATCGATTTAATACAAAATGTACCGCGATGCAAAAAATATCCAGAAGAAACATTTGGACAGGTGGAAAACTTGAGTTAAACTTGCAGAGTGACTCATTACTTTACCTGTGTTACATCTTCTGATGGTTGTACCAGAACGTTGACATGAAATAATAATCCCGTTTAGTGCTTCATTAGCGCGGGCGTGAAACAATCTAAATGCAGCTTGTAGTGACACCGCTGATCAACACTCATTGAAAGGCCAGGATAAAGACACCAAGGATTCGACCGTGATGTCACTGTTATGCAACACGGAAGTAGCACGGACGTACGCCGTTATGTTCGAAGCTGGTTATGAAGATACCACGGATTCGTCAGTGATGTCACTGACATGTCAAAAGACATGCGCAAAATAAATTACAGGATCTATGTAAGAGAATTGATAAAGAGTTTTCAGTTATTTGCTACTGTATTGAAAAGGGTTTAAGAGGAACCACATTAGGCTTATTAAAAAATAAGTTCTGTCAGTCTTTTGTCTGGAAAATAATCTTGTGGTTAAAAAATGGTGAACAATGGTATGGTGAACCTAGTGTGGTGACTGGAATCGTATCGTAAGTTGAGTGTTTTGTTACATGAATAATATTGATGACATTGATGTACAACATGTCCTACACTATGACTCAGACATGTCTGTCTGTCTGTCTGTCTGTCTGTCTGTCTGTCTGTCTGTCTGTCTCCATTAGTTATTATGTCTGTCTCTTCATGTCTCTGTGGTGTCTGACTCTCTGTCTGTCTCTATTTCCTCTATCTCTCTCTCTCTCTCTCTCTCTGTCTCTCTCTCTCTCTCTCTCTCTCTCTCTCTCTCTCTCTCTCTCTCTCTCTCTCTCTCTCTCTCTCTCTCTCTCTCTCTCTCTCTCTCTCTCTCTCTCTCTCTCTCTCTCTCTCTCTCTCTCTCTCTCTCTCTCTCTTTCCTGTACTTTAGATCAATGACCTCCATGACTACAGTAAATCTTAATGGCCAACGAATGTGTGTGTGTGTGTGTGTGTATGTGTGTGTGTGTGTGTGTGTGTGTGTGTGTGTGTGTGTGTGTGTGTGTGTGTGTGTGTGTGTGTGTGTGTGTGTGTGTGTGTGTGTGTGTTAAAGTATTGCTCTCTCAGCACCACTGTCCCTCCCTCTGGGGTTCGGCAGCACGCCTGCCTGCCTCCTGTCCAACCACAATCAATTACACACACACACACACACACACACACACACACACACACACACACACACACACACACACACACACACACACACACACACACACACACACACACACACACACACACACACACACACACACACACACACACACACACACACACACACACACACACACACACACACACAGAGTGGAGTTTATGGTTTAAAAAAAGGAAGACATTTAAGGCGAGATTTAAAATTAGGAAAAGATTTAGGATAGTGTTAGGACTAGGATCAGGCATTGAGTGTGTGTGTGTGTTGTGTGTGTGTGTGTGTGTGTGTGTGTGTGTGTGTGTGTGTGTGTGTGTGTGTGTGTGTGTGTGTGTGTGTGTGTTTGGGGGGGGGGGGGGGGGGCTCAGAGAGTGGGTTGTCAATAACATCCGTCCTGCTCTATCCTTGAGAAGACGCAACGTCCTCATTAAGACAATGTAACAGCAGGTGTGTGTGTGGCAGCTGTCTAATAACTCTGGTTATCATGCTGATCTCCTGTAGTATATCTCACTGCTGTTCTCTCCAGCTGACACAAAAACGGATTGAAATTTGAATTTAAAAAAAAGTTTGTCAGTTTTGGAAAGTCCTGCTGCAGTGGTAACTAATCAGATGGCATGCAGGTGTGGTGAATTGGACAGGTGTGGTGAATTGGACAGGTGTGGTGAATTGGACAGGTGTGGTGAATTGGACAGGTGTGGTGAATTGGACAGGTGTGGTGAATTGGACAGGTGTGGTGAATTGGACATGTGTGGTGAATTGGACTTGTGTGGTGAATTGGACAGGTGTGGTGACAGGTATAGGCTGTAGTTGCCATGGCAACCAATTGTCTCATTAGGGCCACGGCCAGAGCCTTTTCTGGCGGTTGACAACCGCCTATCCCAGTGGTTTTCAACCTTTTTCATGCCATGGACCCCTACATTGATATACATTTACATTATACTCAAATTGTATAAGTACAGTACTTGAGTTAATGTACTTAGTTACTTGACACCACTGGCTAATACTCAAGTATCCAACGGTGCCCTTCAGGTATCATCATGAACGTGAGTTAAAATGATTTTACTCGATCACTCCTTATGGACCATTACTGTCTGTCTGTCTGTCTGTCTGTCTGTCTGTCTGTCTGTCTGCCTGTCTGTCTGTCTGTCTGTCTGTCTGTCTGTCTGTCTGTCTGTCTGTCTGTCTGTCTGTCTGTCTGTCTGTCTGTCTGTCTGTCTGTCTGTCTGTCTGTCTGTCTGCCTGTCTGTCTGCCTGTCTGCCTGTCTGTCTGTCTGCCTGTCTGCCTTCAGGTTGTCATAACGACGTCACTTATAGAAACACATGTGGCCGTCCCCTCAGGTTATGGGAACAGTGTTGCTCATAAATACAGATGTTTGCATGTTGTTGTTTTTACAAGCGTCAGAATGCTCAGTTTAAACATTTAAGATTATCACCATGAACTGGATGAACCCATGGATGGATTCATGTATGTACAGTATGTGGATCAGTGGTATTAAGTAACTATAATGTACTCAAGTACAATACAAATGTCTGTTTTATATGCAGAGCGACTTCACTTATTTTGCTGATAAATATATATTGTGTCTGTTTTGCCTTTTTGTTTTAGTTATATTTGCACAATTTTAACTATTGTCTGTTTTTATTGTATTAATTTTTGTGTGAACCCCAGGAAGACTAGCGACCACTTTGTGGAAGCTATAATCGGGATCCTAATAAAGAATAAAGAATGAAGCACAACCTCAGCCAGGTCATTACAAAAGTGGAAGCGGTCCTGATTGGCTGTCTTGACCTTTAAAGGGTAATTGCCACAATCGCCGCCGCGGCAACAACTAACAAATAAAAACTCTAAAAGGAAGCCAAAGCATTTTTACTGGAACAATAACCTCCCTAAACAATAAAAATATGGTTGCTGCATAAAACAGGGGAAAAAAGAGAGAAAAAACACACCGGCTAAAAGTCGGCTGTTAACACATCGGGTGCCGAACACGGTCTGAACCGTGTTTTCAGTCTCTTTTGTTTTTTTTTTTGTTTTTTTTTACTCTGAAGACAGACACATCCACGTCACTCACCAAGGTCATTAATACACCTCCACAGCAGGGGAGCACACACACACAAACACACACACACACACACACACACACACACACACACACACACACATTACATTACATTACATTACAGTCATTTAGCAGACGCTTTTATCCAAAGCGACTTACAATAAGTGCAATCAACAAAGGTAGGGAACGAAAGCTACTAATCACCAGAGGTTATAAGTGCATTTTCTGCAATAACAAGCAACCAAGAGCATACCTAGCGCTAACGGTGCGTTTTAACAGCGGGCAACTCTGGGCGATGCCGGGCGATATCGCCCAAAAAGATAAAGAAAATCCATCTTTTGGACGATATCGCCCGGCTTCGCCCGATCGCCGGCTCTCATAGACTTTCTTTATATTTTGGGCAATATCGCCCGAGAATCGCCCAGTATTGCCCGCTGTTAAAACGCAGGGTAAGGTAAAAGTGCAATATATCAGCTACCTATTTCCTTAAACAGATGAGACAAAGTAGTCAAATGAGCAGGAGCTAAAAACAAATAATTGTATTCACACACACACACACACACACACACACACACACACACACACACACACACACACACACACACACACACACACACACACACACACACACACACACACACACACACACACACACACACACACACACATGTGCCATTTCAAAACTTCCAATTGTCCTGCCATCGCCAAGACAGTATATTTTCAGGGGATTCCCAGGGCAATAAGAGGGACAAAGAAGGGCATTTGAAATGCTGAATTATTTTGATGATCACTGCTTTTATGATGCTAATTAATTTCAGCAACTGGTCAAGGACCTCTTCAAATCACCTTTTGCCTCATAATGAGTCTGACACCTTCTTCAACACACATTCTTTTGTTCTCATGTATATGGATGTCTGTTGAGGGGAAAACGGGGGTGTGTAGTGACAACTTCTTTTCAGGGGCAAAACAGCGCCTTTTTAAGGGCAGAACAGGGAGGAAAAAAATGCTTTTTCAGGGCACTTTCAGGGAAAGAACAGTAACGTGTGAAGTTTTGAAGTGGCACATCTGTACACCCACACACACACACACACACACACACACACACACACACACACACACACACACACACACACACACACACACACACACACACACACACACACACACACACACACACACACACACACACACACACACACACACACACAGTACGTATACAGACCAGACCGTTCTCATGTCCTCATCATCTCTTCATTCTAATCTGAACTCTTTGCTCAGACCGTCGTCTATCAGCTGTAAGGATGTGTTACTGTTATCCTCTCTGTTCATTTCTACACCTCCCTCTGTCTCTCTATCCATCTTCTCCTCTGTCTCTTCTCTCTGTTCATTTCTACACCTCCCTCTGTCTCTCTATCCATCTTCTCCTCTGTCTCTTCTCTCTGTTCATTTCTACACCTCCCTCTGTCTCTCTATCCATCTTCTCCTCTGTCTCCTCTCTCTGTTCATTTCTACACCTCCCTCTGTCTCTCTATCCATCTTCTCCTCTGTCTCCTCTCTCTGTTCAGAGAGAGAGAGAGAGAGTTGAATGACATGAGGAGATATGGCAGGGCTTAGTGTCAGAATCCTCTTAACTGTTACACTGAGAATGAGAAGTGAATACAGAGCCAGATAACATACATGATGAGAGGAGAGAGAGAGAGAGAGAGAGAGAGAGAGAGAGAGAGAGAGAGAGAGAGAGAGAGAGAGAGAGAGAGAGAGAGAGAGAGAGAGAGGTGGACAGAGGATAAGTGAACATGATGGAATGGAGGGGTGAGGCGACAGAGGAGAAGATGGATAGAGAGACAGAGGGAGGTGTAGAAATGAACAGAGAGAGGAGACAGAGGAGAAGATGGATAGAGAGACAGAGGGAGGTGTAGAAATGAACAGAGAGGATAACAGTAACACATCCTTACAGCTGATAGACGACGGTCAGAGCAAAGAGTTCAGATTAGAATGAAGAGATGATGAGGACATGAGAACGGCCTGGTCTGTATACGTACTGTGTGTGTGTGTGTGTGTGTGTGTGTGTGTGTGTGTGTGTGTGTGTGTGTGTGTGTGTGTGTGTGTGTGTGTGTGTGTGTGTGTGTGTGTGTGTGTGTGTGTGTGTGTGTGTGAGTGATGTGCATGTGTGAGTCTTCATAGCCAGCCTCACCTCTCACCCTGAGGCCCCATTCATCATCACTGAACATGGCTGACTGTACGTGGCCATTAGAGATGCAACATTACACCATGGAAGATAAGCTAATGGGCTGGAAGACTAGATACCATCTATTCTCTCTCTCTCTCTCTCTCACTCTCACTCTCACTCTCACTCTCTCTCTCTCTCTCTCTCTCTCTCTCTCTCTCTCTCTGGAAAACTGCTTAAAGAATACTAGGAGAGTTACCGCGTAAGCCGGCCAAAGAGTTGTACAACGCGCGCGTATGTGTGTGTGTGCGTGTGCGTGTGCGTGTGTGTGTGTGTGTGTGTGTGTGTGTGTACGTGCGCAAGGAGGCGAGCTAGAGATTCATTGTTGACTCAAAGCGCATGAAGACGATAACGTGTTCTCTGGTGTTTTCTCTCGGCCTCCGTCCGTCCGTCCGTCCGTCCGTCCGTCCGTCCATGAGCCTCCATCTTAATGCCACACAGGTGGAGGCTCATATCAAGGCCTGTGTGTGCGCGTGTGTGTGTGTGTGTGTGTGTGTGTGTGTGTGTGTGTGTGTGTGTGTGTGTGTGTGTGTGTGTGTGTGTGTGTGTGTGTGTGTGTGTGTGTGTGTGTGTGTGTGTGTGTGTGTGTGCGTGTGTAAATATGTGTGGCGAGGGCTCAGACAACAAGGCTATCATCAAATCACCTAACGCGATAATCGCTACTTCTGACGGCCCTCTCCTGGATAAATGAATTTCCTCCTCACTGGGCATGCCTCCTCCCTCTCCCTCCCTCTTTCCCTCTCTCTCTCCCTCCCTCCCTCTTTCCCTCTCTCTCCCTCTCCCTCCCTCCCTCCCTCCCTCTCTCCATCACACCCTGACCAAACACATTTCTCTGCCATCTCCTCTACTTCCCCACTGAGGGAATGGAGAGAATGAGAGGAGAGAGGGAGACACAGACAGATGGAGGGATGAGATAAGGAAGAGAGGGTGGAGAGGGAAATGAAGAGTAGATAACTAGCGTGCAGAACCATGTACAAGTTACTGTGTGACATTTTCTGTTAAAAGGATCCCTGTCTAATAAGATGCGACACATTGTGATGCAATGCATTGTGAGCTTGTAGATCGGCTATTTTTCAAAAGATTTTTTATACATTTTGAACTTCTATAATGGGACATTCTGCACAATGAGTAATTTTACTTACCTAAGTACATTTTTATACCAATGCTTTTGTACTTTTACCCAAGTACATTTTGAATTCCGGACTTTTACTTGTAAGGGCACAGTCCCACCGCACTTTTATTTTACCTCTGGGGCGGAATCTGTCAAATGCTTTGTCAATGGAAATGAGTGGATTTATGGAAAAAATGTGCAAGACCATGAATCCACTCATTTACATTGACAAAGCATTTGACAGATTCCGCCCCAGAGGTAAAATAAAAGTGCGGTGTGGCCGCGCCCTAACTGAGTATTTTCTACATGGCAGTATTGATACTTTTACTTAAGTAAAACATGCGAGTACTTTTACCACCCCTGCTGTTGCCACGTCTTAGTTCAGATGGTATCTAATGAGACTGATGCATGTTCTGGTCATTAACTGTTGTTTAACGATGAGGAGAACGGGGCAAAGGTTCCACAGCCGACCAAATGAGATTAATTAATTGGCAAAATGTACAAGGTGCATTATGACGACCCTACTGCTCCTGATAGTTAGGATGGGTCAAACGCAGAAGATTCATTTCCTCACGGAGGTCAAAATGGTAAAACTTATATCCACCGCTTTCAACCTTGTGTCCCAATTTTGGCCGTGTGGATAAATAAAATAAAAATATAAAAGAAGATTTAAATACATTTCAGAAAATAGATAAATCATGAAAATAAGCTGACGTACAAGTTGATTTGTGATTTTTGGTATTTTGAAAATGCATCGTATTTATGCTTTTTTTTCCAACTAAGTACCCGACTTAAAGGTAGGGTAAGTGATTTACTTTGGTTAACATAAGTGTTAAATATCTCTATAGTGTGATAGTAATCATTGCTATAGAGTGTTTGTTCAGTAACAGTGTTAAATAACTCTATATTGTGATAGTAATCATTGCTATAGAGTGTTTGTTCAGTAACAGTGTTAAATAGCTCTATATCGTGATAGTAATCATTGCTATAGAGTGTTTGTTCAGTAAAAGGAGTCTCCATGTGTCTCCAGCTCTTTATTAAACAGAAAATGCATTTTCAGAGCTCTCTCCTGATTGGCTTAAATGTTGTCACCTACCTGAAAATGTACTATTGTGTTTACTAAGGAGCTGGAGAGACCCCTGTGACCCAACAAACGCTCTGTAGCAATCATTACTATCACAATATAGTACTTTAACCTTTTAACAAAAATAAAATAAAAAAATCACTTACCCTACCTTTTAAGTAAAACAATAATTAAGACAGGGCAGAGAGGTGGTAGGATGATGATATTAAATGTCCTGACCAAGCTACGCTATACTGTAAAATCTGACTGTAATATTTAGGAAGGGGTTTGTTTGTTGATTTCATATATCAAACAATTAAAAAGGATACAGCATTTAAATGACAATGGAAATGTGACAGAGAAAGCCTAACACCACACAGAGGCTTGACAAATGGCATCCATCCTCTAGGCAGAGTATTCACTTTTAAATGAGAATGAAGGCGATTTGGAGCACACGCCATCCAGTGCACAACACATACTGTACAAAGAAAATATTCATAATTATAGGACGCACGCACACGTGTGTGCTCGCACGCGGACTCTCTCTCTCACACACACACACACACACACACACACACACACACACACACACGCGTGCGCGCACGTACACACGCACACGCGCACGCACGCACACACACACACACACACACAGTAAAGAATGGAATGATGATATTATGCACAAAATACCAAGAAAAGAAACAACAATTACAACCACAACAAAAAAGAAAAGCCATCATATTCATAGAGCTTTAGACTTAATGGAATAAAGTATTGATTAGACTCATAGAGCTTCACACAGGAAGCCCAACATGGAACCTATGGGTTAGGTTTAAGAACAGGGATTTCAGGGCTCTTTTCACAGAGATATTCATGTAGATGTAAATGGCAGAGAATTCCATACATTGGACCCTCTCTGCATATATTACACCAGGAGAGACTGGAGAGCACAGTGTGGAGTGAATTCATAATTACATGCAAATGTATGATATAAAAAAAGGGGGCGGGGGTCATATCCCAGAGTTAAGGGGTGTGTGTGTGTGTGTGTGTGTCTGTGTGTGTGTGTCTGTGTGTGTGTGTGTGTGTGTGTGTGTGTGTGTGTGTGTGTGTGTGTGTGTGTGTGTGTGTGTGTGTGTGTGTGTGAGAGTGTGTGTGTGTGTGTGTGTGTGTGTGTGTGTGTGTGTGTGTGTGTGTGTGTGTGTGTGTGTGTGTGTGTGTGTGTGTGTGTGTGTGTGTGTGTGTGTGTGTGTGTGTGTGTGTGTGTGTGTGTGTGTGTGTGTGTGTGTGGAGGGGGGGGAGGGGGTGGGGGGGGGGGGGGGGGGTTACAGCATGTCCTTGGACTGTCTTGTAGGTCATCTCCATCCTCCAGGCAGTGGAGTGAGGAGAATGAAGTGGGGAGAACATGAGAACATCTGAGAGAGATGGAGGCGTTAGAGACATGTTCTGCTCTGCTCTGCTCTGTTCTGTTCTGTTCTGTTCTGTTCTGTTCTGTTCTGTTCTGTTCTGTTCTGTTCTGTTCTGTTCTGTTCTGTTCTGTTCTGTTCTGTTCTGTTCTGTTCTGTTCTGTTCTGTTCTGTTCTGTTCTGTTCTGTTCTGCTCTGCTCTGCTCTGCTCTGTTCTGTTCTGTTCTGTTCTGCTCTGCTCTGTCTGTTCTGTCTGTTCTGTTCCTATCCAGTGGCGTGCACAGACATTTTGAGGGGCAGGTGCTCAAGTAAATTATACTTTTTTGTGTTTACTTGGTCTGCTCTTTTTTTCCCTCTACACCTATACCTCTTTGCCAAAAATAGCCGATGTAGGCTTTGAGTTTTTACAGGGGCCAGTTTTGAATTTGATCAACCACCTGATTTCTCCCTGCATGTCATCCCTATTGGCAAGTTGATTATTTCGGTAAACATTTCAAACCAATTCAAATGGTATCAACAATTTGTCTAACATTTCCACAGAAGAAAAATAAAAAAGGCTTTTTTTTGTATGACCCAAATTGCCAATATTCAAGCTCTCACCGCATTGTATTGTGACTCGTTGTGAGCTTGTCGATCTGTTATTTTTGCTATTAAAAAAAGGTCTTGATTAAGTAGGTTGTTAATGATGCAGGACCATATGGTGTGAATGACAGTGGAGACACACCCACCTGACTTCTGCTCATAGAGCTGTGAGTGTGTGTGTGTGTGTGTGTGTGTGTGTGTGTGTGTGTGTGTGTGTGTGTGTGTGTGTGTGTGTGTGTGTGTGTGTGTGTGTGTGTGTGTGTGTGTGTGTGTGCAGGCTACCACTCCGACACATCATACTACGATGTATACGTCTCTCTCTCTCTCTCTCTCTCTCTCTCTCTCTCTCTCTCTCTCACTCTCTCTCTCTCTCTCTCTCTCTCTCTCTCTCTCTCTCTCTCTCTCTCTCTCTCTCTCTCTCTCTCTCTCTCTCTCTCTCTCTCTCTCTCTCTGTAGTAATATCACCCCATAGGACTTGTAGTCATAGAAATGCAAATGAGAAATTTGCATTTCTGTTTTCCTCTCTCTCTCCGTCACTAAAGAGATGAGTTAAACCTTTGTGAGGAACAATGCCATTACAAGCATGGATGCATATGTGTGGTGTGTGTGTGTGTGTGTGTGTGTGTGTGTGTGTGTGTGTGTGTGTGTGTGTGTGGTGTGTGTGTGTGTGTGTGTGTGTGTGTGTGTGTGTGTGTGTGTGTGTGTGTGTGTGTGCGTGCGTGCGTGCGTGCGTGCGTGCGCACATTTTATGTTTTATGGTACATAAATGAAAGATAGGATTAGTCATTGAGACGTTAGGTTTAGGGGTTAAGAGTTATAACAAATGTATATTGTAATGCATTGAAAATAGCCAGTCTACAACAAGCTTTTAGCAGGCTTGTAAATCAGCTATTTCTGACTTGAAGGTTAAGGGTAAAAATAATGTAATAATGGCATTAATAAAATCACAGTCTTAAACCGTAATACAAACTTATCTGTGTGCGTTTGTACGCATGTGTGTGTCCTGTACGTGCTTGCATATGCACGCGAGCATGTGTGTGTGTGTGTGTGTGTGTGTGTGTGTGTGTGTGTGTGTGTGTGTGTGTGTGTGTGTGTGTGTGTGTGTGTTGATCTCAGGAGACAACACGGATGCAGGTCTTTGTTTCTACCTGGTCTCGGATTACTGTTTGTTTTATTAATGTTATGCTAATCTGCCCCCACCCACCCCCCACCCCCCTCCTCTGTGCTCAGCGGCGCCCCCACATGGCTCAGAGGACCCCCCCACCCTCCTCCCCACGGGGACCCCCCTCTTCCCAACGTGTCAATCTGTATGAATGCTGCTGTATGGTACTACACACCAGGGAGCTACACACACACACACACACACACACACACACACACACACACACACACACACACACACACACACACACACACACACACACACACACACACACACACACACACACACACACACACACACACACACACACACACACACACAATACAACACAACAATACAGTGCAGGAGGAACATGTTACCGGGCGGTAAAGAACACAGAAGTGATGTTCAGTGTAGTTCTCATTAAAAGGATCCCTGGCTAATAAGCCACATTAACTTTAATATATCATAATTGTCCTCTATAGATACACTAAAACATGTAAAACACCTTACATATTGTATTCATTGGTGAAATAGTTGATCTTTCACTCAATAGGGGCAATGCCCGTCGCAAGTTGATGATGTCATTTGTCCATGTGTGGTCTAGTTCTATGGGATGTATTGAATACATGTGCAACAAAAAAAAAAAACATCAATATTGATTTGATGTTCATATTAACATTAGAAAGTTTTACGTTGTTTTATTTTATGTTCTGGCACTTGGCACTTCCTGTGTCAGGGTGTCAGTGTCAGAGTAGGGGGTCCTCAGTCCAATTATGATTACTTTGGGCGGTCCTCAGTCCAATTATGATTACTTTGGGCGGTCCTCAGTCCAATTATGATTACTTTGGGCGGTCCTCAGTCCAATTATGATTACTTTGGGCGGTCCTCAGTCCAATTATGATTACTTTGGAGGGTCCTCAGTTCAAATATCATTCCATTGGGGTGTTACGGCCTGAAAAGGTTGAGAACCACTGCTCTAAGGGACTACAAACACATCCAGTAGGCAATTAACTACAGTGTTCTGGGGGTGAACATTCGCCAATGAAAATAACCAATCTACACAACGTACCACATACACAAAAATAACACAACGTACCACAACACCACGTACACATACATAAAGTGTGTAGAAACAGATTAAACAGAGCCCTGGGGGGAGTGTCCAGAGCCCTGGGGGGAGTGTCCAGGCTGATGTAAACAAACATTGAAGATACATGTGTCTAAATCACCGCTCTGCAATTAAAGTGGAGCCGTGTCTACAGTAGTAGAAATCAATGTAATCCTCTGTAGGAAAATGAAGAGTCTGACTTCCTTTGAAGTTACAGTATGCCTCCAGCTTTACAGGAGATGTTTCAGGATGTCTGCGGCTGAATTTAACCCATTAAACCTGACTGGAACCATGATGCATAAACCATCTTAATGCTAACGTCCATCTGAGATGAGTCTGCCGCTGACTGTTTCTATGCAGACCACATAATGCTGCTTTGGTCATTTTACTGTTTCTATGCAGACCACATAATGCTGCTTTGGTCATTTTACCAGACACTGTCAGAGCAGTGTTGATTTCGTCGACTAAAACTATGATAAAAAATGTTGGTCGAATACCTTTTTTCAATGAGGAAAACTAAATATAAACTAAGCTATGATGACTAAAACTAATACTAAATATATTGACAATTTGGTCAACAAATACAAACTAGACTAAAATGTTAGTGAGGGATCTAGTGGAGAAGAGATCCAGTAGAACTAAAAGACAAGTCATTTTATGTTTGGTTGCGCTCGGGTGTTGCGCTCTGAAAATAGCAAATACACAACGCATCGCGCTGCGACGCGTTGTGAGCTAATAGATCTATTTTGAGCTATTTTGTGAGCTATTTTCAGCATGCAACCAAGTGTAACATCAGCCATTACAACGCCATCAAGGCACCGACAAAATACATTATAGTAGACTAAATAAACTGTACATTTTGTCGACTATAATCTTATGATATTTAGTCGACTAAAACTAGACTAAAACTGAAACATTTCAGGTGACTAAAATATGACTAAAGTGAAATGGAAATTTATTCAAAAGACTATGACTAAAACTAAATCAAACTAAATGTCTGCCAAAATCAACTCTGTGTCACAGAATCAGTGATTGATCAGTCAACACCATAACAGAATCAGTGATTGATCAGTCAACACCATAACAGAATCAGTGATTGATCAGTCAACACCATAACAGAATCAATGAGTGATCAGTCAACACCATCATGGGGTAACAGAATCAGTATTGTGATATTTAAGGATACGATACGATACGATACGATAATACTTTATTGTCAGTTCACACTGAAATTTGTCTTGCGACCCAGCAGCCATGTATGCAACAATAAACAGTTCACACATTTGACATGACACAAGAAAAACAAAACACAATACAAAATACATACATAAAGACATACAAAGACAAGAGCAATGTCCACCTCTCAGCCTACCCTTGGCCTATAAATCCTGATTAAGCCTCAGTGTCGTCTGATGGAAAAAGGACCTCTTCAGTTTGACCTTATTGTATGTAGGAACACCGGAAACCCCGCCCATTTTCATACCTAGCTTACCTGGCAAATCACTGTGCAATTCTGGATTAGGTTTAAACCTTTGTCCTTTTTGGAGAGTGACAAACCATCACCTTCCTAAAATAATGGCCTATGTAGTTTTTTTTTAGGGAAATTATATGTTTGCCTAAATCAGCTCTTCATGCAACCCGATCGCCAGAGGAAACGTTCTCATTGAACGTTTTTCAGCGTTTCTCAAAATCCGTGCATAGACTACTGGAAAACCACAAATTCCGTGCATAGCCGCCTCGCATCTCCCCCATTGTGACTAAACCATTTCGGAGCCGCGCAGTCTCAAGGGAATTGTCGCCGTGTGAAGGACCACCGAGCGAGCTAAAGCGAGCGAGTTGCCGTCCTGAACATTGCGACATTCCCTTGAGCCTACTCAGCGGCGTTTGAGTTACGTACCGATAGGCACAGAATCGTACATTTTGTTGTGGGGACTGCTCTACTTCCTGTTTTTTCCGGGTTGCGACTGGTTACGCCCACCGTGGGACTCCCCTTACATATGCACGGAATTTGGGGGTTTCTATGCGACTATGCACGGAATGACGTTCACAAATCCGTGCAATGTATACTAATTCTCTGGCGATCAGGCTGCTTCATGACACTTGCCACCTATCATTGGCCTAAAAATGGCCTTTATCTTTATTGAAAAGGATCACCGCAGTAATATGATGGCCTATACGTGACGAGAGTGTGACCAGCTTTGTTGAGGGCTCTCATCCTATCAAAGTGCAGGAAACGTGTAAAACCAACTTGAACTTCATCTCCCTTATGTTGTTTAAATCTATTTAGTCCCCAGTTACACCAAAATCTCTCTCTCTCTCTCTCTCTCTCTCTCTCTCTCTCTCTCTCTCTCACCTGCAGCACACAGCCCATGAAATATTAATTACACAGAGCGCTGGCACCGCGTGCCTGGCTTACAGAGCTGTGTGTGTGTGTGTGTGTGTGTGTGTGTGTGTGTGTGTGTGTGTGTGTGTGTGTGTGTGTGTGTGTGTGTGTGTGTGTGTGTGTGTGTGTGTGTGTGTGTGTGTGTGTGTGTGTGTGTGTGTGTGTGTGTGTGTGTGTGTAGTGTTCTGCCTGCTAATGACTGCTTCATCCAGGACCTCTTGCCCCCCCCCCCTTCTGTCTCTCTCCCAGAATGCACCTGGGCCTGCACTCCATTGATACCTCCTCCTCCTCCCTCCGTTCTACCTCTGCTCTCTCTGTTCTTCTCTTTCTTTAGGAGATGACATGATAATGAGGACGCTGTTTCTTACAACGACACCTGTCCCACCCCTCTCTCTCTCTCTCTCTCTCTCTCTCTCTCTCTCTCTCTCTCTCTCTCTCTCTCTCTCTCTCTCTCTCTCTCTCTCTCTCTCTCTCTCTCTCTCTCTCTCTCTCTCTCTCTCTCTCATATCAGTAGTGTGTGTGTGTGTGGAGAGGAAGGGGTTAATGTGAACACAGGGAACAATGACTGGTGTCACCGGGCGGCACGTTACATACACACACGCACGCGCGCACACAAACACACACATGCACACGCACACATACACAACACCAGCCGTTCTGCTATAGCTGTGATGGAGACCCTCCATACGTTTGGACATCCCCCATTTTTTATCATCTGTGTGATGCAATAATCTCTTATTCATGGCTGATTCAGTGTCAGATAAAACAGATAAAACACATAAAACACATAAAACACATAAAACACATACTATATACAGACCACCTCTCAAAGCCCCCTGAACGGGGGTGCATTACATTACTACACCTCTTGCAGTTAAATTAAAAGCTACTATCCAGGGACGTGCACAGATAGACTCTAGGTGGCGCTAGAGCACCTGCCCTTTGCCCTCTTCACCAGAAGTGCCCCTTTGAAAAAAAAGGTTTACAGCGGGGTCTTCAACAGGGGGTCCGGGACCCCTAGAGGGTCATCAGAGTTACTACAGGGGGTCCGCCAAATCTTTATTTGACATGATTTTTCTTTTTACCATAACCACTCGAAACCTAGCATCCCTTTTCTGAGGAGAACTTTAGCCAAAAATAGCCGATCTACAAGCCCACAACGCCTCGCGCTGCGAGGCGTTGTGGGCTTGTAGATCTGCTATTTTTGGCAAAGAGGTATAGGTGTAGAGGGAAAAAAAGAGCAGATCAAGTAAACAAAAAAAAAGTATAGTTTACTTGAGCACCTGCCCCTCAAAATGTATGTGCACGCCCCTGCTACCATCCTGACGTTTTATGTCTCTTGTTGTGTCTACCTCTCTCTACCCACATGTTTGAACCTCTCTCTACCCACATGTTTGAACCTCTCTCTACCCACATGTTTGAACCTCTCTCTACCCACATGTTTGAACCTCTCTCTACCCACATGTTTGAACCTCTCTCTACCCACATGTTTGAACCTCTCTCTACCCACATGTTTGAACCTCTCTCTACCCACATGTTTGAACCTCTCTCTACCCACATGTTTGAACCTCTCTCTACCCACATGTTTGAACCTCTCTCTACCCACATGTTTGAACCTCTCTCTACCCACATGTTTGAACCTCTCTCTACCCACATGTTTGAACCTCTCTCTACCCACATGTTTGAACCTCTCTCTACCCACATGTTTGAACCTCTCTCTCTCTACCCACATGTTTGAACCTCTCTCTACCCACATGTTTGAACCTCTCTCTACCCACATGTTTGAACCTCTCTCTACCCACATGTTTGAACCTCTCTCTACCCACATGTTTGAACCTCTCTCTACCCACATGTTTGAACCTCTCTCTACCCACATGTTTGAACCTCTCTCTACCCACATGTGTGAACCTCTCTTTACCCACATGTTTGAACCTCTCTACCCACATGTGTGAACCTCTCTCTACCCACATGTGTGAACCTCTCTCTACCCACATGTTTGAACCTCTCTCTCTACCCACATGTTTGAACCTCTCTCTACCCACATGTTTGAACCTCTCTCTCTACCCACATGTGTGAACCTCTCTCTACCCACATGTTTGAACCTCTCTCTCTACCCACATGTTTGAACCTCTCTCTCTACCCACATGTTTGAACCTCTCTCTACCCACATGTTTGAACCTCTCTCTACCCACATGTTTGAACCTCTCTCTACCCACATGTTTGAACCTCTCTCTACCCACATGTTTGAACCTCTCTCTACCCACATGTTTGAACCTCTCTCTCTACCCACATGTTTGAACCTCTCTCTCTACCCACATGTTTGAACCTCTCTCTACCCACGTGTGTGAACCTCTCTCTACCCACATGTTTGAACCTCTCTCTACCCACATGTTTGAACCTCTCTCTACCCACATGTTTGAACCTCTCTCTCTACCACATGTTTGAACCTCTCTCTACCCACATGTTTGAACCTCTCTCTCTACCCACATGTTTGAACCTCTCTCTACCCACATGTTTGAACCTCTCTCTACCCACATGTTTGAACCTCTCTCTACCCACATGTTTGAACCTCTCTCTACCCACATGTTTGAACCTCTCTCTACCCACATGTTTGAACCTCTCTCTACCCACATGTTTGAACACAACATAAAGAGTAATACAGATGTGCCACTTCAAAACCTCAAACGTTACTGTTCTTTCCCTGAAAGTGCCCTGAAAATGCATTTTTTTCCCTCCCTGTTCTGCCCTTAAAAATGCACTGTTTTGCCCCTGAAAAGAAGTTGTCACTACACACCCCCGTTTTTCCCTTCAACAGACATCCATATACATGAGAACAAAAGAATGTGTGTTGAAGAAGGTGTCAGACTCATTATGAGGCGAAAGGTGATTTGAAGAGGTCCTTGACCAGTTGCTCAAATTAATTAGCATCATAAAAGCAGCGATCATCAAAATAATTCAGCATTTTAAATGCCCTTCTTTGTCCCTCTTATTGCCCTGGGAATCCCCTGAAAATTTACTGTCTTGCCGATGGCAGGACATTTGAAGTTTTGAAATGGCACATCTGTATGTTTCCTATAAACCTGACATCATATAATCCAGTGTAAAGTCTGCTCAAATCTCCATTGTAATCAACGGCGTGGTAATCCTTCTGCAGCCATGCAGCAGGAGGGCAAACAGTGACACCTGCTGGGCGGTTAATGAGAACTGCAGGGAGTCTTATTGGCTTAATTTAAATAAATATAAAACCTGACGCTGGCCGTCTGGGTCTCAGTGGAATGCCAGAGATACTACGTTGTGAGCTTCAGCACGTGACACCCACACGCCACTATGAGCACAAATCACCTTTAATCCTGTGGCATTCACTATGTGAGGCACTGGAAGAGATTTAAACAATGCGATGCAGAGGAGACCATGTCACTTCTTCTACAGACAGGCAGACAGTCTCTTCATTTACATAATATTAAACCACAGAGACTTCTCTCTCTCTCTCTCTCTCTCAGAGAGAGAGAGAGAGAGAGAGAGAGAGAGAGAGAGAGAGAGAGAGAGAGAGAGAGAGAGAGAGAGAGAGAGAGAGCCCGGCCGTCACTAGGAAATGTCAGCTGTCATATTGGATGGTAATGGTGTGGTTGGACGAAGGCTGGATGATGGTAACAGTGTGGTCGGATGAAGGCTGGATGCTAAGCTACCATGCTGCTCTGTGCAGGAATGCAGCCGTACTAGAGGATGGGGGGGGGGGGGGGGGTCTGGTGGATGTATAATAAAAATATGTTTCCAAATGGAGTGTCTTTGTCAACATATCTTCTTGTTTTCATAATAGTTGATGTGTTTCACATTTAATTTGCCACTTTAACGAGTTACCCATAATGTTAACATAGCAGAGGGTAGACGGCAGACAGACAAGTTGTCGCATTTCAGTGACATTGTCTTTACGAGCGCCGACCAGTGGCGTACCCACTGTAGAGACAGGACAGGTGGTCGCCTGCCCAACTAAGATCTCCCCTCTCCTAGAAACCCCAAACAACCCGAAAATGTGTCATTGTGTGCTTAATGTCCTCAAAGTCCCGCATCCAACAAGCTTTGAACCGCGCATATTGGACCTTCTGTTCCGGAGATAATGACCAAAACATATTGAAAACGGCCACTTTCGCCAGTTTTCTGGGTATTGAAAACCTCAAGGGATGCGTCCGTGACGTATATACCATGCGACCACTTAAACGTAAGATTTCAGATGCTAGAACATTTGACACACTGATGGAGTATATTATAGTATATTGTGGGTAGTATATCGAGATGACAGATATGGGACATATAAAAAAATTCGCTACAGCCTCAGTAGTTAACCAGTGAAATGAGGGTATTTTACAAAGCCTCTCATAGAGATTGCATTGAGAGCTGCAGTTCATCGTTCTAAAGGACCTCGAGTAATGGCGCTGTGTCAAAAGTGGGCGTGGATTTGTAGGCGCCCCTCTTCCGGCCGTGTGTGTCTATGGAGTTGCCCACCCAGCGCATCACTCCCTTTTCAAACCTTCTCCTGGGTTGTGAAATGTGAGGGGTGGGGCCTATTTGGGGCCTATGTGTTGCGCTTTGCGTCTCCTCCGTGCGCAGCGCCGTGCAGGGACGTGCACAGAAAGACTCTAGGTGGTGCTCGACCACCTGCCCTTTGCCCTCTTGACTAGGGGGTCCTCAGAGTTACTACAGGGGGTCCGCCAAATCTTTATGTGATATGATTTTCCTTTTTACCATAACCACTCGAAACCTAGCATCCCTTTTCTGAGGAGAACTTTAGCCAAAAATAGCAGATCTACAAGCCCACAACGCCTCGCAGCGCGAGGCGTTGTGGGCTTGTAGATCTGCTATTTTTGGCAAAGAGGTATAGGTGCAGAGGGAAAAAAGAGCAGACCAAGTAAACAAAAAAAAGTATAATTTACTTGAGCACCTGCCCCTCAAAATGTCTGTGCACGCCACTGGCGCCGTGCACAAGCTGGTGAGTTTGTGCTCTGCACTCAGCTGACCCTGTGACAGACATACTGTCTATAAAATACACCTTTCAGTTCTAATGTACGGCCCTATTCTGGGCGCCGTCTTACCCATTTGCCCTAAACTTCTTTGCTATTTTTTTCTATTTTGAAAAACCTTTTCAAAATAGTTGAAATAGCAAATCTACAAGCTCACAATGTGTCAATGTATAGATTGGCTATTTGAACTACTGGGCCGATAAAACCATTGTGTGTGCGTGTGCGTGTGCGTGTGCGTGTGCGTGTGTGCGTGTGCGCGCGCGTGCGTGTGAGATGGGGGGCACACAGTAAAGAGAGAGAGAAAGTGAGGAAGAATGAATGAAAGAAAGCAGGTTAATGATATTAGGAATTGTGGTAATATCACACAGCTGTGTCCTGCATATTAGGAGAGAGACGAGGAGAGAGAGAAATATGCGAAATATGAGAGAGAGAGAGACAGAGAGGTCTTATTGTGTGTTGTAATGGATTTCACGCACACACAGAGACGCATACACGCACGCACGCACATACGCACATACGCACATACACGCACACACACACACACACACACACACACACACACACACACACACACACACACACACACACACACACGTAAAGTTCATGTTTAAACCATTAGGTTTCCACTGCTCTTTTGCCAACTCAATAAACACAACTGCCACCATACCACTTCAAGCCCACGCACGCACGCACACACACACACACACACACACACACACACACACACACACACACACACACACACACACACACACACACACACACACACACACACACACACACACACACACACACACACACACACACACACACACACATACAGAAGTGAACAAGTGCCAAACTTTGAGGGTTACTGGCTTCACTCCATAACCCACAGGAGAACATTCTTTCAGGCGATGGAAGCGCGCACGTGTGCAAGCGTGTGCAACAGTGGGAATTATGCTTAAACTACTTTTAATGGTGAACTTGCTCTAAATGACAGTTAAAGTATACAGTCATTTAAGTATACAGTCATTTAAGTGTACAGTCATTTAGGTATACAGTCATTTAAGTATACAGTCATTTAGGTATACAGTCATTTAGGTATACAGTCATTTAGGTATACAGTCATTTAGGTATACAGTCATTTAAGTATACAGTCATTTATGTATGTATGTGTTTATCTTGTTTACTGTAAGTCACTCTAGATAAAGGGCGTCTGATAAATGACTACATTGTAAACTGTAATTGCAATGTCTGAAAGCTGTTTTTTTTTTATTCAATACCTTTGTATCAGGAAGCAAAGAAAAGTGATGAATCTCTCAAATAAAATGCACCATCAGGGCTCCTATATCCGTCGCACACGCAGACAGACGTCCATGCTTGTTTTATGGAGGCCGGATGGCACAATCGATTTGGGCCAATTATCCCCGCTGCTCTAAGTGACGAGTTGAAGAATCATCTGTTTGTTTAAGTGATCAACTGCTCTGATAGCTTTATATGTTTTATACGCTGCAGCCACGTAAACGTTTGTGTCGGGGCTTTGATGAAGTACACGTTGCAGCCTGCCGAAGTGGCTAAATGGTGATTATTGAGAAAATGAATTATTCTCCTTCGGTGAGAGAATAGAGAATTACCACTACATGTATTTAGTTGTATTTGATACAAGACAAATCATAAATGTATAGAAAAAACTCCCGAGCGCAACCAAACATAAAATGACTTGTCTTTTAGTTCTACTGGATCTCTTCTCCACTAGTCTTAGTTCTACTGGATCTCTTCTCCACTAGTCTTAGTTTTACTGGATCACTTCTCCACTAGTCTTAGTTCTACTGGATCTCTTCTCTACTAGTCTTAGTTCTACTGGATCTCTTCTCCACTAGTCTTAGTTCTACTGGATCTCTTCTCCACTAGTCTTAGTTCTACTGGATATCTTCTCCACTAGTCTTTAGTTCTACTGGATCTCTTCTCCACTAGTCTCAGTTCTACTGGATCTCTTCTCCACTAGTCTTAGTTCTACTGGATCTCTTCTCCACCAGTCTTAGTTCTACTGGATCTCTTCTCCACTAGTCTTAGTTCTACTGGATCTCTTCTCCACTAGTCTCAGTTCTACTGGATCTCTTCTCCACTAGTCTTAGTTCTACTGGATCTCTTCTCCACTAGTCTTAGTTCTACTGGATCTCTTCTCCACTAGTCTCAGTTCTACTGGATCTCTTCTCCACTAGTCTTAGTTCTACTGGATCTCTTCTCCACTAGTCTTAGTTCTACTGGATCTCTTCTCCACTAGTCTCAGTTCTACTGGATCTCTTCTCCACTAGTCTTAGTTCTACTGGATCTCTTCTCCACCAGTCTTAGTTCTACTGGATCTCTTCTCCACTAGTCTTAGTTCTACTGGATCTCTTCTCCACCAGTCTTAGTTCTACTGGATCTCTTCTCCACCAGTCTTAGTTCTACTGGATCTCTTCTCCACTAGTCTTAGTTCTACTGGATCTCTTCTCCACTAGTCTTAGTTCTACTGGATCTCTTCTCCACCAGTCTTAGTTCTACTGGATCTCTTCTCCACTAGTCTTAGTTCTACTGGATCTCTTCTCCACCAGGCTTAGTTCTACTGGATCTCTTCTCCACCAGTCTTAGTTCTACTGGATCTCTTCTCCACTAGTCTTAGTTCTACTGGATCTCTTCTCCACTAGTCTTAGTTCTACTGGATCTCTTCTCCTCTAGTCTTATTCTACTGGATCTCTTCTCCACTAGTCTTAGTTCTACTGGATCTCTTCTCCACTAGATCCCTCACTAACATTTTAGTCTAGTTTTTATCTGTTGACAAAATTGTCAATATATTTAGTCTTAGTTATAGCTTATTTTTTATTTAGTTTTGGTCAGTTCGTAGTGTCGACGATCATTTTTCGCCATAGTTTTAGTTGACAGAATCAACACTGCTGTGCATTCCTCACTCCCCGTGAACACTATGGAGGTACAGTATCATGAACACTATGGAGGAACAGTATCATTCCTATCACCCTAGTACTGTCTGTGCCATGACGCCCCTGCAGACACATGCATGTGAGCGTATAATGATTTGTTCAAAAATGCAGTCATATGAGAATGAAGTTGAAAGGAAATGAATAATAAATGAATATCTTAATGAATAAAACATGATTTTAAACCATTCTAACCAATCGGTATGTTAATACGGTATAAGTACACGTGCAGTGGTTAGAGGTGAAATCCATTGGAACATATAGACCCTGGTGACGAGTACAGAAGGTCAGTGGTTCTCAAACTGTTTCATGTCAAGGACCCCCAAATTGACACTTATTAGCCCGCGGACCCCCATTTGAAAAGATATGCCAGGGACCCCCCATAAGAGACGATTTGTACGGCTCTAGGAGTGATTCTAAACCATTTTAATTTCAAGGACCCCCAGTTTAACATGCATTAGGGCTACGGACCCCCATTTAATGGCATTTATTTCTCTGGGACCCCAATTCATATTGTAAAATCAATGTTAATGTAACTCTGAGAGTGTCCAAATGGAACCAAATGGACCCGTTAGGGTCCATTTGGTCACTCTCAGAGTTACAGACCCATAAGAGTCCATTTGGTTCCTATCCATCATTTAGCTGGGGACCCCCTGGAGCCCCTTCAAGTACCCCTGGGGGTCCCCGGACCCCACTTTGAGAACCAATGCAGTAGGTCATTGTATTGTCTCTCTCTGTTGGCAGTGGGAGACAATGGACATACAACTTAAGGATTTTAGCTCTGAAGCAGCCCATCTAATATATATATATATATATATATATATATATATATATATATATATATATATATATATATATATATATTTATTTATTTATTCATGAAATTGAATTTCTAGGATCCAAAAGAAACAAGCCAACAAAAAAAGAAACGTGTCACCAACCAAATGGAGTCTAAACACCTGATAGATGAAATGTGTTTTAGTCTCACAGAGTTACAGAACGTTGATGGTGAACACGGACAAAGTCAGGTATAGAGCAGGAGAGCGCCGCTAAAAAATTGCAGATCTACAAGCTTGTGCTGCGCTACAAGCTTGTAGATCTGCTTTTTTGGGGGGGGCGGGAAATCCTGAAAATTTGTACAAATGTTTTTTTAAAGCGAACATTTGTAACTCAAATCTTTGCTTCTGGGGGGTCCCTGGAACAGCATATTTTGAGATGGTGGGGGGGTGGGGGGGGGGGTTTCGTGGCCAAATACATATCATTTTAAGGGTCCTTGACATGAAAACATTTGAACCACTGATCATAGCAGGATTTAGAAGTCTTAGTTAGAATGTTAGCTTTCAAAAAAATGCATATTCGAAGATGTGCACACATTTTCCATGATTTTTCCAAAAATAGCAGATCTACAAGCTCTGCAGTCTCTGGGCTATTTTATGAATAGCCAAAGAAATCTGAAACAGTTCCTGGTCTTAAATTAAGATTGAACGTCGAAATAATAACACACAATAACGTGGCCGTCGGAGGGCCTCGGCTGTAATTGGATATCAACGGCGCATTACGTTCCAGAGAGCGAGACCGGCGCCCATGCAGGCTTTGTGTTTGTGCTGCCGTTCTGCCGTTCTGCCGTTCTGCCGTTCTGCCGTTCTGCCGTTCTGCCGTTCTACCGTTCTGCCGTTCTGCCGTTCTACCGTTCTGCCGTTCTGCTGTTCTGCCGTTCTGCCGTTCCCTTCTTCCCTTCCTGGAGTGTAAGAGTTTTGGTCTCTTTGCCTTCCTCTCCGTGATTAGGTTTCATTTCTGTTATTTGTATTTCTTCATGGAACACTGCGGGCTGAGAGAGAGAGAGCGAGAGCGAGAGAGAGAGAGAGAGAGAGAGAGAGAGAGAGAGAGAGAGAGAGAGAGAGACAGAGAGAGAGAGTGAGCGAGCGAGTGAGCGAGAGAGAGAGAGAGAGAGAGAGATAAGAGTTGTTATTGTGCAGCTGTGTCCTCCATATTAAAATAATTTTACCACCAGACGAGAGAGAGAGAGAGTAAGAAACAGAGCCGGGTCAGAGGGCAAGTCCTCCGGGTGTTCATGAGCTGAATTTAGGGCTCTTTTTGTAAGACCACTGTACCTCCACCCCACCCCCCCTGTAATGGTGGGTGAGAGGAGCAGCACTCACTAACAGGTAACAGGAGGGGCAGGCAGGCAGGTGGTGCCCAGGGCGGTGCAGTTACCCTACCAGGAGGACGAGGAGACACAGCATGCTGCTGCTCTATGAATAATGGATGACAGGTCAGCTTTGAATAGGAATGGCCTCCTCCTCCTCCTCCTCCTCCTCCTCCTCATCCTCCTCCTCCCCTGCAGTCTCTGGGCGGTTCAGACTGTTTAACACCCTCAGTAGATGTGCCCTGCATGCCAACATCACACTGAGCCCTTTATGTGTATTCTGTGATAACACGACATGTCCTCAGGCTGCCTGTGGGACACGGGACACACTGTATGTAGAAGTGATGCGGTGGTGAGGCTGCTCTACGGGTGGGTTTGAGCCTCTGTGGGTCCTTTTGGACGCGGGTCATGTTAACACATTGAGACCTGAAGCCGATTCTACATGTCTCCTAAATCTCAACAGTTTTCTGAAAAACATATGTTTCTATATCAGTGGTGCTCAAACTTGTTCATGTCAAGGACCCCCAAAATTATATGCATTTGGCCGCGGAGCCCCATCAAAATATTTTGTTCCAGGGACCCCCATGAAGCAAAGATTTGAGTTTAAAATGTTCGCTTTAAAAAAATATATATTCAGAAGATTTGCACACATTTTCACGATTTTTCAAAAATAGCAGATCTACAAGCTCATAACGCGGCACTATGTGCCGCGCTATGAGCTTGTATATCTGCTATTTTTGAATAGCGTTAGTGTAAAATAATGCTTTTCAGCTCAAATCAAAAAATGACACAGTTCCAGGTCTTAATGGGTTAACACATTCCACGCCAGAGTTTAATATCATAATGTACTCACCAGTGCCAGCGATTTATTGTTGTTTTTTTTGTTTTTTCCACGTCGCCACAGACCTCGCTAAATACCTTAAGATCGCTTCGTTAAACTGTTTGTAGACACACAGGGTAGCTGTGTGAGTTAAACTGTTTGTAGGCACACAGGGTAGCTGTGTGAGTTAAACTGTGTGTAGACACACAGGGTAGCTGTGTGAGTTAAACTGTTTGTAGGCACACAGGGTAGCTGTGTGAGTTAAACTGTTTGTAGACACACAGGGTAGCTGTGTGAGTTAAACTGTTTGTAGACACACAGGGTAGCTGTGTGAGTTAAACCTTTTGTAGACACACAGGGTAGCTGTGTGAGTTAAACTGTTTGTAAACACACAGGGTAGCTGTGTGAGTTAAACTGTTTGTAGACACACAGGGTAGCTGTGTGAGTTAAACTGTTTGTAGACACACAGGGTAGCTGGGTGAGTTAAACTGTGTGTAGACACACAGAGTAGCTGGGTGAGTTAAACTGTTTGTAGACACACAGGGTAGCTGTTTGAGTTAAACTGTTTGTAGACACACAGGGTAGCTGTGTGAGTTAAACTGTTTGTAGACACACAGAGTAGCTGTGTGAGTTAAACTGTTTGTAGACACACAGAGTAGCTGTGTGAGTTAAACTGTTTGTAGACACACAGAGTAGCTGTGTGAGTTAAACTGTTTGTAGACACACAGAGTAGCTGTGTGAGTTAAACTGTTTGTAGACACACAGGGTAGCTGTGTGAGTTAAACTGTTTGTAGACACACAGGGTAGCTGTGTGAGTTAAACTGTTTGTAGACACACAGAGTAGCTGTGTGAGTTAAACTGTTTGTAGACACACAGAGTAGCTGTGTGAGTTAAACTGTTTGTAGACACACAGAGTAGCTGGGTGAGTTCAACTGTGTGTAGACACACAGGGTAGATGTGTGAGTTAAACTGTTTGTAGACACACAGAGTAGCTGGGTGAGTGGCCCAGAGAAGACCGTTTCAATCGGCGACATTCCATTTTGCGGTAGTCGCGGTTTATGTTAAACAGCGTTCAGCGAGGAGAAAAAAAAAACTCTGAGATAATGGCGGACATGGGGAAGATTTAGAGCGACGGCGGGTGGGAATGAAAATCTCCGGATACGGATATTTCCATATCCGGGTGTGCTACAATGAAATGTGTCACTGAGAAAGAAAAAAAAAGACCACTTTGCGTAGATCTACGCGACTGGCACGCTGCGCAATTATTTAGGTTTGTGTAGAACTACGCGATTGGCACGCAATGTTAACTGTCTCTGAACTGTTTACAATGTACATGTGAGTGACTTACAGTAAACAAGGTAAACCCATACATACAGAGAGACAGTGTAGTGTCTCAGTAAACTATCAGCATCAGTCTAAACCGTATAATATCAAAAATAATAATACATTCATTGAAACTATATAGAAACTATAGGAGGCCAGGTCAACACATGAACCTGGCATCTACATCATTGGTTCTCAAAGTGGGGTCCGGGTACTTGAGGGGGTTCCAGGGGGTCCCCAGCTAAATGATGGATAGGAACCAAATGGACCCTTATGGGTCTGTAACTCTGAGAGTTAAATTAACATTGATTTTACAATATGAATAGGGGTCCCAGAGATAGAAATGCCATTAAATGGGGGTCCGCAGCCTAATGCATGTCAAACTGGGGGGGTCCTTAAAATTAAAATGGTTGAGAATCACTGCTAGAGCCGTAAAAATCTTCTCTTATGGGGGTCCCTGGCATATCTTTCCAAATGGGGGTCCGCGGGCTAATAAGTGTCCATTTGGGGGTCCTTGACATGAAAAAGTTTGAGAACCACTGGTCTAAATAACATGCTGTCTAAATTGCAGTCGTTGCATAAGACTGAATCGTCCAGGCTAGGGCTAGTGCTACGGGCTGAGGTGGAGATTACAGTGACACATTGGGAGTGAATCTGGAGTTACTGGGTTTGGTACTATAGAGCCTGACCGATATATCGGACATAATGGTCATTTTACATCCGATACATATATTTCCCAATGTGTTGAAGTGGTGTTTTTTTGGGTCATATTTTGGTCATGCCATTATAGGCTAAGAATTATAGGCAAACAATGTGTTTTGAGTTGTATAACACAATGGCTTAACTGGGTAACGTATGTTCTGTGTTACTCATCTAAAGTAAGAGGATTCTACTATCAAGGTGTTCAAGGACTTAACCATGCTCACTTGTACATTTGGTTTTATTTTAGGTTAGTTTTGAGTTGGGGTTGGGAGTCAAACACCACTATGTCTTTTGGGAGGTCTTTCCACGTTTTGGTGGCAGCATAGTAGAATGCACTTTCCCCCATGTTTGGGCTAAATTTGGGGGGAACAAGGTCAGTTGATCTCCTCCTGGTGTGATATTTCACTCTAGAGAAGTAGTTTGACAGATATCTGGGCACTGATCCTCTAGTATCTTAAAGACCAGACCATTGATCCTCTAGTATCTTAAAGACCAGACCATTGATCCTCTAGTATCTTAAAGACCAGACCCATTGATCCTCTAGTATCTTAAAGACCAGACCATTGATCCTCTAGTATCTTAAAGACCAGACCATTGATCCTCTAGTATCTTATAGACCAGACCCATTGATCCTCTAGTATCTTAAAGACCAGACCATTGATCCTCTAGTATCTTAAAGACCAGACCCATTGATCCTCTAGTATCTTAAAGACCAGACCATTGATCCTCTAGTATCTTAAAGACCAGACCATTGATCTTCTAGTATCTTAAAGACCAGACCCATTGATCCTCTAGTATCTTAAAGACCAGACCCATTGATCCTCTAGTATCTTAAAGACCAGACCATTGATCCTCTAGTATCTTAAAGACCAGACCCATTGATCCTCTAGTATCTTAAAGACCAGACCCATTGATCCTCTAGTATCTTAAAGACCAGACCATTGATCCTCTAGTATCTTAAAGACCAGACCCATTGATCCTCTAGTATCTTAAAGACCAGACCATTGATCCTCTAGTATCTTAAAGACCAGACCATTGATCCTCTAGTATCTTAAAGACCAGACCCATTGATCCTCTAGTATCTTAAAGACCAGACCATTGATCCTCTAGTATCTTAAAGACCAGACCATTGATCCTCTAGTATCTTATAGACCAGACCCATTGATCCTCTAGTATCTTAAAGACCAGACCATTGATCCTCTAGTATCTTAAAGACCAGACCCATTGATCCTCTAGTATCTTAAAGACCAGACCATTGATCCTCTAGTATCTTAAAGACCAGACCATTGATCTTCTAGTATCTTAAAGACCAGACCCATTGATCCTCTAGTATCTTAAAGACCAGACCCATTGATCCTCTAGTATCTTAAAGACCAGACCATTGATCCTCTAGTATCTTAAAGACCAGACCCATTGATCCTCTAGTATCTTAAAGACCAGACCCATTGATCCTCTAGTATCTTAAAGACCAGACCATTGATCCTCTAGTATCTTAAAGACCAGACCCATTGATCCTCTAGTATCTTAAAGACCAGACCATTGATCCTCTAGTATCTTAAAGACCAGACCCATTGATCCTCTAGTATCTTAAAGACCAGACCCATTGATCCTCTAGTATCTTAAAGACCAGACCATTGATCCTCTAGTATCTTAAAGACCAGACCCATTGATCCTCTAGTATCTTAAAGACCAGACCCATTGATCCTCTAGTATCTTAAAGACCAGACCATTGATCCTCTAGTATCTTATAGAACAGACCCATTGATCCTCTAGTATCTTATAGACCAGACCCATTGATCCTCTAGTATCTTATAGACCAGACCCATTGATCCTCTAGTATCTTAAAGACCAGACCCATTGATCCTCTAGTATCTTAAAGACCAGACCCATTGATCCTCTAGTATCTTATAGACCAGACCCATTGATCCTCTAGTATCTTATAGACCAGACCCATTGATCCTCTAGTATCTTAAAGACCAGACCATTGATCCTCTAGTATCTTAAAGACCAGACCATTGATCCTCTAGTATCTCAAAGACCAGACCCATTGATCCTCTAGTATCTTAAAGACCAGACCATTGATCCTCTAGTATCTTAAAGACCAGACCATTGATCCTCTAGTATCTTAACTCATATACTGCCTAGAACGACTAAAACGACTTCTGTCCATAAGCCATGCCTGCCAAGAACGACTAAAACGACTTTTTAAAAAAAATAAAAAAAATAAAAATATTTTTTTTTTTTTTTTTTTTTCTTTTTTAGATTTTTTTTTTTTTTTTTGACCCAAAGACCAAGGAGATATGATTTTTCGAAGATATAGACTCCCATCCACTTCCTTGTTAACATAAAACTTAAAAATTCTGTATCTCGGCTCCTGAGTACTTTTTTTTTTCAATGAAAAATCTTGGCGGTGTTCAAACAGGCCAGAAATAATTCTGGCAGTGAATGAGTTAAAGACCAGACCCATTGATCCTCTAGTATCTTAAAGACCAGACCATTGATCCTCTAGTATCTCAAAGACCAGACCCATTGATCCTCTAGTATCTTAAAGACCAGACCATTGATCCTCTAGTATCTTAAAGACCAGACCATTGATCCTCTAGTATCTTAAAGACCAGACCATTGATCCTCTAGTATCTTAACTCATTAACAGCCAGAGTAAAACATTGTCTGCAAGTTGATGATGTCATTTGTCCATGTGTGGTCCAGCCCTATGGCATGTGACAATAAAAAACAACTTAATACTTCCTAACAGAGAAAACATTGCAGTGATGCTGAAATACTTGTAAAAGAGAAAATTCACATTAACCGAAAGTTTCTCTGGAAACAAAGTGTTGACGTGTGTGTGTGTGTGTGTGTGTGTGTGTGTGTGTGTGTGTGTGTGTGTGTGTGTGTGTGTGTGTGTGTGTGTGTGTGTGTGTGTGTGTGTGTGTGTGTGCTTATTGTTGTCATACTGCCATATTATGCTGCTGCTTAAAGGGACTATTTTCTAAAGAAAAAGATTACATGAGGAATACCCAATATCTTATAACTAAATATAATTTAAAAACGCGCACACACACACACACACACACACACACACACACACACACACACACACACACACACACACACACACACACACACACACACACACACACACACACACACACACGAGCATCCTTTCATAGTGACAGGACCACATGGGGATTGGGTTTCAGACAGAAACCTCCTGATTACAATATGTTTATTACTCTGCCTGCCAACTGCAGAGCCCTTATCACACTCACACACACACACACACACACACACACACACACACACACACACACACACACACACACAAACACAGACATTGTTTTCCGCGCTGCTTGTGAACTGCGGAGGTCTTATTAAAAATTGATCTGCAAGCTGTTGTGTGTCGCTGCTTCGCTGAGGAATTCATTACCTCTCTGCCACGCACTGCTGTGTCTCTCACACACACACACACACACACACACACACACACACACACACACACACACACACGTTCCTTCAGGCAATCCTGACCTGTCGAATGGAGCAGAGGCCCTTTGTTTAAAATGTCTGAATTGCAAACAGACGAGAGAGAGAGAGAGAGAGAGAGAGAGAGAGAGAGAGAGAGAGAGAGAGAGAGAGAGAGAGAGAGAGAGAGAGAGAGACTGACTGTGTGTCTGAGGCATTGTCACAATTTGTTTTAGATTTTGTCAGCGTATATGGTCTCTCTCTCTCTCTCTCTCTCTGGACATGGTTACGCCCATAGACTCAGATTGTACATTAATTAGATTGCCTATTTTTCAGCTTTTTCAAATCCACCATCTTTCTATATCCTATGGACTCAGAAATTAATACTATTGGTTGGGACCAGAGCGGGGGTGGGGAATTAATTCTATTGGTTGTGTAGCTTGTCAATCAAATCATCACAAGGTAGCCACACTCATGGTAGCCACGCCTCCAGCATACATTACATTACATTACAGTCATTTAGCAGACGCTTTTATCCAAAGCGACTTACAATAAGTGCATTCAACATAGGTAGGGAACGAAACTACTAATCACCAGAAGTCCTAAATGTATTTCCTGCAAAAACAAGCAACCAAAAGTATACCTAGCGCTAAGGTAAAAGTGCAATATATCAGCTACCTACTTTCTTAAACAGATGAGACAAAATAGCAAAATCAAATGAGCACGAGCTAATACAAAAAGTGTATCGACTAAACAAGATCCAATAAAACAGTACAACAATAAAACAAGAGTTCGTACAACTAGTTAACAACAAGTAAGCCATACAAAGAGGAAGTTTAACGACGTCAGCGTCGTCAAGTTTAGCGTCGTCGAGTTTAGCGTCGTCGAGTTTAGCATCGTCGAGTTTAACGTCGTCGAGTTTAACGTCGTGGAGTTTAGCGTCGTCGAGTTTAGCGTCGTCGAGTTTAACGACGTCGAGTTTAACAACGTCGAGTTTAACGTCGTGGAGTTTAGCGTCGTCGAGTTTAACGTCGTCGAGTTTAACGTCGTCGAGTTTAACGTCGTCGAGTTTAACGTCGTGGAGTTTAACGTCGTGGAGTTTAACGTCGTGGAGTTTAACGTCGTCGAGTTTAGCGTCGTCGAGTTTAACGTCGTCGAGTTTAACGTCGTCGAGTTTAACGTCGTCGAGTTTAACGTCGTGGAGTTCAGCGTCGTCGAGTTTAGCGTCGTCGAGTTTAACGTCGTCGAGTTTAACGTCGTCGAGTTTAACGTCGTCGAGTTTAACGTCGTGGAGTTTAGCGTCGTCGAGTTTAACGTCGTTGAGTTTAGCGTCGTCGAGTTTAACGTCGTTGAGTTTAGCGTCGTCGAGTTTAACGTCGTTGAGTTTAACGACGTCGAGTTTAACGTCGTTGCGTTTAGCGTCGTCGAGTTTAACGACGTCGAGTTTAATGTCGTTGAGTTTAGCGTCGTCGAGTTTAGCGTCGTCGAGTTTAACGACGTCGAGTTTAACGTCGTTGAGTTTAGCGTCGTCGAGTTTAACGACGTCGAGTTTAACGTCGTTGAGTTTAGCGTCGTCGAGTTTAACGTCGTTGAGTTTAGCGTCGTCGAGTTTAACGACGTCGAGTTTAACGACGTCGAGTTTAACGTCGTTGAGTTTAGCGTCGTCGAGTTTAACGTCGTCGAGTTTAGCGTCGTTGAGTGGTTTAGCGTCGTCGAGTTTAACGGCGTCGAGTTTAACGACGTCGAGTTTAACGTCGTCGAGTTTAACGACGTCGAGTTTAACGTCGTCGAGTTTAACGACGTCGAGTTTAACGGCGTCGAGTTTAACGACGTCGAGTTTAACGACGTCGAGTTTAACGACGTCGAGTTTAACGTCGTCGAGTTTAGCGTCGTCGAGTTTAGCGTCGTCGAGTTTAACGGCGTCGAGTTTAACGTCGTCGAGTTTAACGGCGTCGAGTTTAACGACGTCGAGTTTAACGTCGTCGAGTTTAGCGTCGTCGAGTTTAACGTCGTCGAGTTTAACGTCGTCGAGTTTAACGTCGTCGAGTTTAACGTCGTTGAGTTTAGCGTCGTCGAGTTTAACGTCGTTGAGTTTAGCGTCGTCGAGTTTAACGACGTCGAGTTTAACGTCGTTGCGTTTAGCGTCGTCGAGTTTAACGTCGTCGAGTTTAACGTCGTCGAGTTTAACGTCGTTGAGTTTAGCGTCGTCGAGTTTAACGTCGTCGAGTTTAACGTCGTCGAGTTTAACGTCGTTGAGTTTAACGTCGTTGAGTTTAACGACGTCGAGTTTAACGTCGTTGCGTTTAGCGTCGTCGAGTTTAACGACGTCGAGTTTAATGTCGTTGAGTTTAGCGTCGTCGAGTTTAGCGTCGTCGAGTTTAACGTCGTTGAGTTTAACGTCGTTGAGTTTAACGACGTCGAGTTTAACGTCGTCGAGTTTAGCGTCGTCGAGTTTAACGACGTCGAGTTTAACGTCGTCGAGTTTAGCGTCGTCGAGTTTAACGGCGTCGAGTTTAACGTCGTTGAGTTTAACGTCGTTGAGTTTAACGTCGTTGAGTTTAGCGTCGTTGAGTTTAGCGTCGTCGAGTTTAACGGCGTCGAGTTTAACGACGTCGAGTTTAACATCGTCGATTTTAACGACGTCGAGTTTAACGTCGTTGAGTTTAGCGTCGTTGAGTTTAGCGTCGTCGAGTTTAACGACGTCGAGTTTAACGTCATCGAGTTTAACGACGTTGAGTTTAACGTCGTTGAGTTTAGCGTCGTCGAGTTTAACGACGTTGAGTTTAACGTCGTTGAGTTTAACGTCGTCGAGTTTAACGACGTCGAGTTTAACGTCGTCGAGTTTAACGACGTTGAGTTTAACGTCGTTGAGTTTAGCGTCGAGTTTAACGACGTCGAGTTTAACGTCGTTGAGTTTAGCGTCGTCGAGTTTAGCGTCGTTGAGTTTAACGACGTCGAGTTTAACGTCGTTGAGTTTAACGTCGTTGAGTTTAGTGACGTCGAGTTTAACGACGTCGAGTTTAACGACGTCGAGTTTAACGACGTCGAGTTTAACGTCGTTGAGTTTAGCGTCGTCGAGTTTAACGTCGTTGAGTTTAACGACGTCGAGTTTAACGTCGTTGAGTTTAGCGTCGTCGAGTTTAACGTCGTTGAGTTTAAAGACGTCGAGTTTAACGTCGTTGAGTTTAGCGTCGTTGAGTTTAGTGTCGTCGAGTTTAACGTCGTCGAGTTTAACGTCGTTGAGTTTAGCGTCGTCGAGTTTAACGTCGTCGAGTTTAGCGTCGTTGAGTTTAGCGTCGTCGAGTTTAGCGTCGTCGAGTTTAACGTCGTCGAGTTTAACGTCGTTGAGTTTAGCGTCGTCGAGTTTAACGACGTCGAGTTTAACGACGTCGAGTTTAACGTCGTTGAGTTTAGCGTCGTTGAGTTTAGCGTCGTCGAGTTTAACGTCGTCGAGTTTAACGTCGTCGAGTTTAGCGTCGTCGAGTTTAACGACGTCGAGTTTAACGACGTCGAGTTTAACGTCGTTGAGTTTAACGTCGTTGAGTTTAGCGTCGTTGAGTTTAACGACGTCGAGTTTAACGTCGTTGAGTTTAGCGTCGTCGAGTTTAGCGTCGTCGAGTTTAGCGTCGTCGAGTTTAACGTCGTCGAGTTTAACGTCGTCGAGTTTAGCGTCGTCGAGTTTAACGACGTCGAGTTTAACGTCGTTGAGTTTAACGTCGTTGAGTTTAGCGTCGTTGAGTTTAACGACGTCGAGTTTAACGTCGTTGAGTTTAACGACGTCGAGTTTAGCGTCGTTGAGTTTAGCGTCGTTGAGTTTAGCGTCGTCGAGTTTAACGTCGTTGAGTTTAACGACGTCGAGTTTAGCGTCGTTGAGTTTAGCGTCGTTGAGTTTAGCGTCGTTGAGTTTAGCGTCGTCGAGTTTAACGTCGTCGAGTTTAGCGTCGTCGAGTTTAGCGTCGTCGAGTTTAACGTCGTCGAGTTTAACGACGTCGAGTTTAACGTCGTCGAGTTTAACGACGTCGAGTTTAACGTCGTCGAGTTTAACGACGTCGAGTTTAACGTCGTTGAGTTTAACGACGTCGAGTTTAACGACGTCGAGTTTAACGACGTCGAGTTTAACGTCGTCGAGTTTAACGTCGTCGAGTTTAACGTCGTCGAGTTTAACGTCGTCGAGTTTAACGTCGTCGAGTTTAACGACGTCGAGTTTAACGACGTCGAGTTTAACGTCGTCGAGTTTAACGTCGTCGAGTTTAACGTCGTTGAGTTTAGCGTCGTCGAGTTTAACGACGTCGAGTTTAACGACGTCGAGTTTAACGTCGTTGAGTTCAACGTCGTTGAGTTTAGCGTCGTTGAGTTTAACGACGTCGAGTTTAACGTCGTTGAGTTTAGCGTCGTCGAGTTTAGCGTCGTCGAGTTTAGCGTCGTCGAGTTTAACGTCGTCGAGTTTAACGTCGTCGAGTTTAGCGTCGTCGAGTTTAACGACGTCGAGTTTAACGTCGTTGAGTTTAACGTCGTTGAGTTTAGCGTCGTTGAGTTTAACGACGTCGAGTTTAACGTCGTTGAGTTTAACGACGTCGAGTTTAGCGTCGTTGAGTTTAGCGTCGTTGAGTTTAGCGTCGTCGAGTTTAACGTCGTTGAGTTTAACGACGTCGAGTTTAGCGTCGTTGAGTTTAGCGTCGTTGAGTTTAGCGTCGTTGAGTTTAGCGTCGTCGAGTTTAACGTCGTCGAGTTTAGCGTCGTCGAGTTTAGCGTCGTCGAGTTTAACGTCGTCGAGTTTAACGACGTCGAGTTTAACGTCGTCGAGTTTAACGACGTCGAGTTTAACGTCGTCGAGTTTAACGACGTCGAGTTTAACGTCGTTGAGTTTAACGACGTCGAGTTTAACGACGTCGAGTTTAACGACGTCGAGTTTAACGTCGTCGAGTTTAACGTCGTCGAGTTTAGCGTCGTCGAGTTTAACGACGTCGAGTTTAACGTCGTCGAGTTTAACGTCGTCGAGTTTAACGACGTCGAGTTTAACGACGTCGAGTTTAACGTCGTCGAGTTTAGCGTCGTCGAGTTTAACGACGTCGAGTTTAACGTCGTCGAGTTTAGCGTCGTCGAGTTTAACGACGTCGAGTTTAACGACGTCGAGTTTAACGTCGTTGAGTTTAGCGTCGTCGAGTTTAACGTCGTTGAGTTTAGCGTCGTCGAGTTTAACGTCGTCGAGTTTAGCGTCGTCGAGTTTAACGACGTCGAGTTTAACGTCGTCGAGTTTAACGTCGTCGCGTTTAGCGTCGTCGAGTTTAACGACGTCGAGTTTAACGTCGTCGAGTTTAGCGTCGTCGAGTTTAGCGTCGTTGAGTTTAGCGTCGTCGAGTTTAGCGTCGTCGAGTTTAGTGTCGTCGAGTTTAGTGTCGTCGAGTTTAGTGTCGTCGAGTTTAACGTCGTCGAGTTTAGTGTCGTCGAGTTTAGTGTCGTCGAGTTTAGTGTCGTCGAGTTTAACGTCGTTGAGTTTAGCGTCGTCGAGTTTAACGTCGTCGAGTTAACGTCGTGGAGTTTAGCGTCGTCGAGTTTAACGTCGTCGAGTTTAACGTCGTCGAGTTTAACGTCGTCGCGTTTAGCGTCGTCGAGTTTAACGACGTCGAGTTTAACGTCGTCGAGTTTAGCGTCGTCGAGTTTAGCGTCGTTGAGTTTAGCGTCGTCGAGTTTAGCGTCGTCGAGTTTAGTGTCGTCGAGTTTAGTGTCGTCGAGTTTAACGTCGTTGAGTTTAGCGTCGTCGAGTTTAACGTCGTCGAGTTTAGCGTCGTCGAGTTTAACGACGTCGAGTTTAACGTCGTCGAGTTTAACGTCGTCGCGTTTAGCGTCGTCGAGTTTAACGACGTCGAGTTTAACGTCGTCGAGTTTAGCGTCGTCGAGTTTAGCGTCGTTGAGTTTAGCGTCGTCGAGTTTAGCGTCGTCGAGTTTAGTGTCGTCGAGTTTAGTGTCGTCGAGTTTAGTGTCGTCGAGTTTAACGTCGTCGAGTTTAGTGTCGTCGAGTTTAGTGTCGTCGAGTTTAGTGTCGTCGAGTTTAACGTCGTTGAGTTTAGCGTCGTCGAGTTTAACGTCGTCGAGTTAACGTCGTGGAGTTTAGCGTCGTCGAGTTTAACGTCGTCGAGTTTAACGTCGTCGAGTTTAACGTCGTCGCGTTTAGCGTCGTCGAGTTTAACGACGTCGAGTTTAACGTCGTCGAGTTTAGCGTCGTCGAGTTTAGCGTCGTTGAGTTTAGCGTCGTCGAGTTTAGCGTCGTCGAGTTTAGTGTCGTCGAGTTTAGTGTCGTCGAGTTTAGTGTCGTCGAGTTTAACGTCGTCGAGTTTAGTGTCGTCGAGTTTAGTGTCGTCGAGTTTAGTGTCGTCGAGTTTAACGTCGTTGAGTTTAGCGTCGTCGAGTTTAACGCCGTCGAGTTAACGTCGTGGAGTTTAGCGTCGTCGAGTTTAACGTCGTCGAGTTTAACGTCGTCGAGTTTAACGTCGCCGAGTTAACGTCGTGGAGTTTAGCGTCGTCGAGTTTAACGTCGTTGAGTTTAGTGTCGTTGAGTTTAGTGTCGTCGAGTTTAACGTCGTTGAGTTTAGTGTCGTCGAGTTTAGTGTCGTCGAGTTTAGTGTCGTCGAGTTTAGTGTCGTCGAGTTTAACGTCGTCGAGTTTAACGTCGTCGAGTTAACGTCGTGGAGTTTAGCGTCGCCGAGTTTAACGTCGTCGAGTTTAACGTCGTCGAGTTAACGTCGTGGAGTTTAGCGTCGCCGAGTTTAACGTCGTGGAGTTAAAGTCGTCGAGTTAACGTCGTCGAGTTTAGCGTCGTCGAGTTTAACGACGTCGAGTTTAACGACGTCGAGTTTAACGTCGTTGAGTTTAACGTCGTTGAGTTTAGCGTCGTTGAGTTTAACGACGTCGAGTTTAACGTCGTTGAGTTTAGCGTCGTCGAGTTTAACGTCGTTGAGTTTAGTGTCGTTGAGTTTAGTGTCGTCGAGTTTAACGTCGTCGAGTTTAGTGTCGTCGAGTTTAGTGTCGTCGAGTTTAGTGTCGTCGAGTTTAGTGTCGTCGAGTTTAACGTCGTCGAGTTTAACTTCGTCGAGTTAACGTCGTGGAGTTTAGCGTCGCCGAGTTTAACGTCGTCGAGTTTAACGTCGTCGAGTTAACGTCGTGGAGTTTAGCGTCGCCGAGTTTAACGTCGTGGAGTTAAAGTCGTCGAGTTAACGTCGTGGAGTTTAGCGTCGTTGAGTTTAACGTCGTTGAGTTTAGCGTCGTCGAGTTTAACGACGTCGAGTTTAACGTCGTTGAGTTTAGCGTCGTCGAGTTTAACGACGTCGAGTTTAACGTCGTCGAGTTTAACGTCGTTGAGTTTAGCGTCGTCGAGTTTAACGACGTCGAGTTTAACGTCGTTGAGTTTAACGTCGTCGAGTTTAGCGTCGTCGAGTTTAACGTCGTCGAGTTTAACGTCGTCGAGTTTAGCGTCGTCGAGTTTAACGACGTCGAGTTTAACGACGTCGAGTTTAACGTCGTCGAGTTTAACGACGTCGAGTTTAACGTCGTCGAGTTTAACGTCGTCGAGTTTAGCGTCGTCGAGTTTAACGACGTGGAGTTTGGCGTCGTCGAGTTTAGCGTCGTCGAGTTTAACGACGTCGAGTTTAACGACGTGGAGTTTAACGTCGTCGAGTTTAGCGTCGTCGAGTTTAACGACGTCGAGTTTAACGACGTGGAGTTTAACGTCGTCGAGTTTAACGTCGTCGAGTTTAGCGTCGTCGAGTTTAACGACGTCGAGTTTAACGTCGTGGAGTTTGGCGTCGTCGAGTTTAACGTCGTCGAGTTTAACGTCGTCGAGTTTAACGTCGTGGAGTTTAGCGTCGTCGAGTTTAACGTCGTCGAGTTTAGCGTCGTCGAGTTTAACGACGTCGAGTTTAACGTCGTTGAGTTTAACGTCGTTGAGTTTAACGTCTTTGAGTTTAACGACGTCGAGTTTAACGTCGTGGAGTTTAGCGTCGTCGAGTTTAACGACGTGGAGTTTAACGTCGTCGAGTTTAGCGTCGTCGAGTTTAACGACGTCGAGTTTAACGACGTGGAGTTTAACGTCGTCGAGTTTAACGTCGTCGAGTTTAGCGTCGTCGAGTTTAACGACGTCGAGTTTAACGTCGTGGAGTTTGGCGTCGTCGAGTTTAACGTCGTCGAGTTTAACGTCGTCGAGTTTAACGTCGTGGAGTTTAGCGTCGTCGAGTTTAACGTCGTTGAGTTTAGCGTCGTCGAGTTTAACGACGTCGAGTTTAACGTCGTTGAGTTTAACGTCGTTGAGTTTAACGTCTTTGAGTTTAACGACGTCGAGTTTAACGTCGTGGAGTTTAGCGTCATCGAGTTTAACGACGTCGAGTTTTACGTCGTTGAGTTTAACGTCGTTGAGTTTACGTCGTCGAGTTTAACGTCGTTGAGTTTAACGTCGTCGAGTTTAGCGTCGTCGAGTTTAACGACGTCGAGTTTAACGACGTCGAGTTTAACGTCGTTGAGTTTAACGACGTCGAGTTTAACGTCGTCGAGTTTAGCGTCGTCGAGTTTAACGACGTTGAGTTTAACGACGTTGAGTTTAGCGTCGTCGAGTTTAACGTCGTCGAGTTTAACGTCGTTGAGTTTAGCGTCGTTGAGTTTAACGTCGTTGAGTTTAACGTCGTTGAGTTTAGCGTCGTTGAGTTTAACGACGTCGAGTTTAACGTCGTCGAGTTTAGCGTCGTCGAGTTTAGCGTCGTCGAGTTTAACGACGTCGAGTTTAACGACGTCGAGTTTAACGTCGTCGAGTTTAACGACGTCGAGTTTAACGTCGTCGAGTTTAACGTCGTCGAGTTTAGCGTCGTCGAGTTTAACGACGTCGAGTTTAACGTCGTCGAGTTTAGCGTCGTCGAGTTTAACGTCGTCGAGTTTAGCGTCGTCGAGTTTAACGTCGTCGAGTTTAGCGTCGTCGAGTTTAACGACGTCGAGTTTAACGACGTGGAGTTTGGCGTCGTCGAGTTTAGCGTCGTCGAGTTTAACGACGTCGAGTTTAACGACGTGGAGTTTAACGTCGTCGAGTTTAGCGTCGTCGAGTTTAACGACGTCGAGTTTAACGACGTGGAGTTTAACGTCGTCGAGTTTAACGTCGTCGAGTTTAGCGTCGTCGAGTTTAACGACGTCGAGTTTAACGTCGTGGAGTTTGGCGTCGTCGAGTTTAACGTCGTCGAGTTTAACGTCGTCGAGTTTAACGTCGTGGAGTTTAGCGTCGTCGAGTTTAACGTCGTTGAGTTTAGCGTCGTCGAGTTTAACGACGTCGAGTTTAACGTCGTTGAGTTTAACGTCGTTGAGTTTAACGTCTTTGAGTTTAACGACGTCGAGTTTAACGTCGTGGAGTTTAGCGTCGTCGAGTTTAACGACGTGGAGTTTAACGTCGTCGAGTTTAGCGTCGTCGAGTTTAACGACGTCGAGTTTAACGACGTGGAGTTTAACGTCGTCGAGTTTAACGTCGTCGAGTTTAGCGTCGTCGAGTTTAACGACGTCGAGTTTGGCGTCGTCGAGTTTAACGTCGTCGAGTTTAACGTCGTCGAGTTTAACGTCGTCGAGTTTAACGTCGTGGAGTTTAGCGTCGTCGAGTTTAACGTCGTTGAGTTTAGCGTCGTCGAGTTTAACGACGTCGAGTTTAACGTCGTTGAGTTTAACGTCGTTGAGTTTAACGTCTTTGAGTTTAACGACGTCGAGTTTAACGTCGTGGAGTTTAGCGTCGTCAAGTTTAACGACGTCGAGTTTTACGTCGTTGAGTTTAACGTCGTTGAGTTTACGTCGTCGAGTTTAACGTCGTTGAGTTTAACGTCGTCGAGTTTAGCGTCGTCGAGTTTAACGACGTCGAGTTTAACGACGTCGAGTTTAACGTCGTTGAGTTTAACGACGTTGAGTTTAACGTCGTCGAGTTTAGCGTCGTCGAGTTTAACGTCGTTGAGTTTAGCGTCGTCGAGTTTAACGACGTCGAGTTTAACGTCGTTGAGTTTAACGTCGTCGAGTTTAGCGTCGTCGAGTTTAACGTCGTCGAGTTTAACGTCGTTGAGTTTAGCGTCGTCGAGTTTAACGACGTCGAGTTTAACGACGTCGAGTTTAACGACGTCGAGTTTAACGTCGTCGAGTTTAACGACGTCGAGTTTAACGTCGTCGAGTTTAACGTCGTTGAGTTTAGCGTCGTTGAGTTTAACGACGTCGAGTTTAACGTCGTTGAGTTTAGCGTCGTCGAGTTTAGCGTCGTCGAGTTTAACGTCGTCGAGTTTAACGACGTCGAGTTTAACGACGTCGAGTTTAACGTCGTTGAGTTTAACGTCGTCGAGTTTAGCGTCGTCGAGTTTAACGACGTCGAGTTTAACGACGTCGAGTTTAACGTCGTCGAGTTTAACGTCGTTGAGTTTAACGTCGTCGAGTTTAGCGTCGAGTTTAGCGACGTCGAGTTTAACGTCGTCGAGTTTAACGTCGTCGAGTTTAGCGTCGTCGAGTTTAACGACGTCGAGTTTAACGTCGTCGAGTTTAGCGTCGTCGAGTTTAACGTCGTCGAGTTTAGCGTCGTCGAGTTTAACGTCGTCGAGTTTAGCGTCGTCGAGTTTAACGACGTCGAGTTTAACGACGTGGAGTTTGGCGTCGTCGAGTTTAGCGTCGTCGAGTTTAACGACGTCGAGTTTAACAACGTCGAGTTTAACGTCGTGGAGTTTAGCGTCGTCGAGTTTAACGTCGTCGAGTTTAACGTCGTCGAGTTTAACGTCGTCGAGTTTAACGTCGTGGAGTTTAACGTCGTGGAGTTTAACGTCGTGGAGTTTAACGTCGTCGAGTTTAGCGTCGTCGAGTTTAACGTCGTCGAGTTTAACGTCGTCGAGTTTAACGTCGTCGAGTTTAACGTCGTCGAGTTTAACGTCGTCGAGTTTAGCGTCGTCGAGTTTAACGTCGTCGAGTTTAACGTCGTGGAGTTTAGCGTCGTCGAGTTTAACGTCGTTGAGTTTAGCGTCGTCGAGTTTAACGTCGTTGAGTTTAGCGTCGTCGAGTTTAACGTCGTTGAGTTTAACGACGTCGAGTTTAACGTCGTTGCGTTTAGCGTCGTCGAGTTTAACGACGTCGAGTTTAATGTCGTTGAGTTTAGCGTCGTCGAGTTTAGCGTCGTCGAGTTTAACGACGTCGAGTTTAACGTCGTTGAGTTTAGCGTCGTCGAGTTTAACGACGTCGAGTTTAACGTCGTTGAGTTTAGCGTCGTCGAGTTTAACGTCGTTGAGTTTAGCGTCGTCGAGTTTAACGACGTCGAGTTTAACGACGTCGAGTTTAACGTCGTTGAGTTTAGCGTCGTCGAGTTTAACGTCGTCGAGTTTAGCGTCGTTGAGTGGTTTAGCGTCGTCGAGTTTAACGGCGTCGAGTTTAACGACGTCGAGTTTAACGTCGTCGAGTTTAACGACGTCGAGTTTAACGTCGTCGAGTTTAACGACGTCGAGTTTAACGGCGTCGAGTTTAACGACGTCGAGTTTAACGACGTCGAGTTTAACGACGTCGAGTTTAACGTCGTCGAGTTTAGCGTCGTCGAGTTTAGCGTCGTCGAGTTTAACGGCGTCGAGTTTAACGTCGTCGAGTTTAACGGCGTCGAGTTTAACGACGTCGAGTTTAACGTCGTCGAGTTTAGCGTCGTCGAGTTTAACGTCGTCGAGTTTAACGTCGTCGAGTTTAACGTCGTCGAGTTTAACGTCGTCGAGTTTAGCGTCGTCGAGTTTAACGTCGTCGAGTTTAGCGTCGTCGAGTTTAACGACGTCGAGTTTAACGTCGTTGCGTTTAGCGTCGTCGAGTTTAACGTCGTCGAGTTTAACGTCGTCGAGTTTAACGTCGTCGAGTTTAGCGTCGTCGAGTTTAACGTCGTCGAGTTTAACGTCGTCGAGTTTAACGTCGTCGAGTTTAACGTCGTCGAGTTTAACGTCGTCGAGTTTAGCGTCGTCGAGTTTAACGACGTCGAGTTTAACGACGTGGAGTTTAACGTCGTCGAGTTTAACGTCGTCGAGTTTAGCGTCGTCGAGTTTAACGACGTCGAGTTTAACGTCGTGGAGTTTGGCGTCGTCGAGTTTAACGTCGTCGAGTTTAACGTCGTCGAGTTTAACGTCGTCGAGTTTAGCGTCGTCGAGTTTAACGTCGTTGAGTTTAGCGTCGTCGAGTTTAACGACGTCGAGTTTAACGTCGTTGAGTTTAACGTCGTTGAGTTTAACGTCTTTGAGTTTAACGACGTCGAGTTTAACGTCGTGGAGTTTAGCGTCGTCAAGTTTAACGACGTCGAGTTTTACGTCGTTGAGTTTAACGTCGTTGAGTTTACGTCGTCGAGTTTAACGTCGTTGAGTTTAACGTCGTTGAGTTTAGCGTCGTCGAGTTTAACGACGTCGAGTTTAACGACGTCGAGTTTAACGTCGTTGAGTTTAACGACGTTGAGTTTAACGTCGTCGAGTTTAGCGTCGTCGAGTTTAACGTCGTTGAGTTTAGCGTCGTCGAGTTTAACGACGTCGAGTTTAACGTCGTTGAGTTTAACGTCGTCGAGTTTAGCGTCGTCGAGTTTAACGTCGTCGAGTTTAACGTCGTTGAGTTTAGCGTCGTCGAGTTTAACGACGTCGAGTTTAACGACGTCGAGTTTAACGACGTCGAGTTTAACGTCGTCGAGTTTAACGACGTCGAGTTTAACGTCGTCGAGTTTAACGTCGTTGAGTTTAGCGTCGTTGAGTTTAACGACGTCGAGTTTAACGTCGTTGAGTTTAGCGTCGTCGAGTTTAGCGTCGTCGAGTTTAACGTCGTCGAGTTTAACGACGTCGAGTTTAACGACGTCGAGTTTAACGTCGTTGAGTTTAACGTCGTCGAGTTTAGCGTCGTCGAGTTTAACGACGTCGAGTTTAACGACGTCGAGTTTAACGTCGTCGAGTTTAACGTCGTTGAGTTTAACGTCGTCGAGTTTAGCGTCGTCGAGTTTAACGTCGTCGAGTTTAACGTCGTCGAGTTTAGCGACGTCGAGTTTAACGTCGTCGAGTTTAACGTCGTCGAGTTTAGCGTCGTCGAGTTTAACGACGTCGAGTTTAACGTCGTCGAGTTTAGCGTCGTCGAGTTTAACGTCGTCGAGTTTAGCGTCGTCGAGTTTAACGTCGTCGAGTTTAGCGTCGTCGAGTTTAACGACGTCGAGTTTAACGACGTGGAGTTTGGCGTCGTCGAGTTTAGCGTCGTCGAGTTTAACGACGTCGAGTTTAACAACGTCGAGTTTAACGTCGTGGAGTTTAGCGTCGTCGAGTTTAACGTCGTCGAGTTTAACGTCGTCGAGTTTAACGTCGTCGAGTTTAACGTCGTGGAGTTTAACGTCGTGGAGTTTAACGTCGTGGAGTTTAACGTCGTCGAGTTTAGCGTCGTCGAGTTTAACGTCGTCGAGTTTAACGTCGTCGAGTTTAACGTCGTCGAGTTTAACGTCGTGGAGTTCAGCGTCGTCGAGTTTAGCGTCGTCGAGTTTAACGTCGTCGAGTTTAACGTCGTCGAGTTTAACGTCGTGGAGTTTAGCGTCGTCGAGTTTAACGTCGTTGAGTTTAGCGTCGTCGAGTTTAACGTCGTTGAGTTTAGCGTCGTCGAGTTTAACGTCGTTGAGTTTAACGACGTCGAGTTTAACGTCGTTGCGTTTAGCGTCGTCGAGTTTAACGACGTCGAGTTTAATGTCGTTGAGTTTAGCGTCGTCGAGTTTAGCGTCGTCGAGTTTAACGACGTCGAGTTTAACGTCGTTGAGTTTAGCGTCGTCGAGTTTAACGACGTCGAGTTTAACGTCGTTGAGTTTAGCGTCGTCGAGTTTAACGTCGTTGAGTTTAGCGTCGTCGAGTTTAACGACGTCGAGTTTAACGACGTCGAGTTTAACGTCGTTGAGTTTAGCGTCGTCGAGTTTAACGTCGTCGAGTTTAGCGTCGTTGAGTGGTTTAGCGTCGTCGAGTTTAACGGCGTCGAGTTTAACGACGTCGAGTTTAACGTCGTCGAGTTTAACGACGTCGAGTTTAACGTCGTCGAGTTTAACGACGTCGAGTTTAACGGCGTCGAGTTTAACGACGTCGAGTTTAACGACGTCGAGTTTAACGACGTCGAGTTTAACGTCGTCGAGTTTAGCGTCGTCGAGTTTAGCGTCGTCGAGTTTAACGGCGTCGAGTTTAACGTCGTCGAGTTTAACGGCGTCGAGTTTAACGACGTCGAGTTTAACGTCGTCGAGTTTAGCGTCGTCGAGTTTAACGTCGTCGAGTTTAACGTCGTCGAGTTTAACGTCGTCGAGTTTAACGTCGTTGAGTTTAGCGTCGTCGAGTTTAACGTCGTTGAGTTTAGCGTCGTCGAGTTTAACGACGTCGAGTTTAACGTCGTTGCGTTTAGCGTCGTCGAGTTTAACGTCGTCGAGTTTAACGACGTCGAGTTTAATGTCGTTGAGTTTAACGACGTCGAGTTTAACGTCGTTGCGTTTAGCGTCGTCGAGTTTAGCGTCGTCGAGTTTAACGTCGTTGAGTTTAACGTCGTTGAGTTTAACGACGTCGAGTTTAACGTCGTTGAGTTTAGCGTCGTCGAGTTTAAAGACGTCGAGTTTAACGTCGTCGAGTTTAGCGTCGTCGAGTTTAACGGCGTCGAGTTTAACGTCGTTGAGTTTAACGTCGTTGAGTTTAGCGTCGTTGAGTTTAGCGTCGTCGAGTTTAACGGCGTCGAGTTTAACGACGTCGAGTTTAACATCGTCGATTTTAACGACGTCGAGTTTAACGTCGTTGAGTTTAGCGTCGTTGAGTTTAGCGTCGTCGATTTTAACGACGTCGAGTTTAACGTCGTTGAGTTTAGCGTCGTTGAGTTTAGCGTCGTCGAGTTTAACGACGTCGAGTTTAACGTCATCGAGTTTAACGACGTTGAGTTTAACGTCGTTGAGTTTAGCGTCGTCGAGTTTAACGACGTTGAGTTTAACGTCGTTGAGTTTAACGTCGTCGAGTTTAACGACGTCGAGTTTAACGTCGTCGAGTTTAACGACGTTGAGTTTAACGTCGTTGAGTTTAGCGTCGAGTTTAACGACGTCGAGTTTAACGTCGTTGAGTTTAGCGTCGTCGAGTTTAGCGTCGTCGAGTTTAGCGTCGTTGAGTTTAACGACGTCGAGTTTAACGACGTTGAGTTTAACGACGTCGAGTTTAACGACGTCGAGTTTAACGACGTCGAGTTTAACGACGTCGAGTTTAACGTCGTTGAGTTTAACGTCGTTGAGTTTAGTGACGTCGAGTTTAACGACGTCGAGTTTAACGACGTCGAGTTTAACGACGTCGAGTTTAACGTCGTTGAGTTTAGCGTCGTCGAGTTTAACGTCGTTGAGTTTACCGACGTCGAGTTTAACGTCGTTGAGTTTAGCGTCGTCGAGTTTAACGTCGTTGAGTTTAAAGACGTCGAGTTTAACGTCGTTGAGTTTAGCGTCGTTGAGTTTAGTGTCGTCGAGTTTAACGTCGTCGAGTTTAACGTCGTTGAGTTTAGCGTCGTCGAGTTTAACGTCGTCGAGTTTAGCGTCGTTGAGTTTAGCGTCGTCGAGTTTAGCGTCGTCGAGTTTAACGTCGTCGAGTTTAACGTCGTTGAGTTTAGCGTCGTCGAGTTTAACGACGTCAAGTTTAACGACGTCGAGTTTAACGTCGTTGAGTTTAGCGTCGTTGAGTTTAGCGTCGTCGAGTTTAACGTCGTCGAGTTTAACGTCGTTGAGTTTAGCGTCGTCGAGTTTAACGACGTCGAGTTTAACGACGTCGAGTTTAACGTCGTTGAGTTTAACGTCGTTGAGTTTAGCGTCGTTGAGTTTAACGACGTCGAGTTTAACGTCGTTGAGTTTAGCGTCGTCGAGTTTAGCGTCGTCGAGTTTAGCGTCGTCGAGTTTAACGTCGTCGAGTTTAACGTCGTCGAGTTTAGCGTCGTCGAGTTTAACGACGTCGAGTTTAACGTCGTTGAGTTTAACGTCGTTGAGTTTAGCGTCGTTGAGTTTAACGACGTCGAGTTTAACGTCGTTGAGTTTAACGAGGTCGAGTTTAGCGTCGTTGAGTTTAGCGTCGTTGAGTTTAGCGTCGTCGAGTTTAACGTCGTTGAGTTTAACGACGTCGAGTTTAGCGTCGTTGAGTTTAGCGTCGTTGAGTTTAGCGTCGTTGAGTTTAACGACGTCGAGTTTAACGTCGTTGAGTTTAGCGTCGTCGAGTTTAGCGTCGTCGAGTTTAGCGTCGTCGAGTTTAACGTCGTCGAGTTTAACGTCGTCGAGTTTAGCGTCGTCGAGTTTAACGACGTCGAGTTTAACGTCGTTGAGTTTAACGTCGTTGAGTTTAGCGTCGTTGAGTTTAACGACGTCGAGTTTAACGTCGTTGAGTTTAACGACGTCGAGTTTAGCGTCGTCGAGTTTAACGACGTCGAGTTTAGCGTCGTCGAGTTTAACGAGTTTAACGTCGTTGAGTTTAGCGTCGTTGAGTTTAACGACGTCGAGTTTAACGTCGTCGAGTTTAGCGTCGTCGAGTTTAGCGTCGTCGAGTTTAACGTCGTCGAGTTTAACGACGTCGAGTTTAACGACGTCGAGTTTAACGTCGTCGAGTTTAACGTCGTCGAGTTTAGCGTCGTCGAGTTTAACGACGTCGAGTTTAACGACGTCGAGTTTAACGTCGTCGAGTTTAGCGTCGTCGAGTTTGACGTCGTTGAGTTTAACGTCGTTGAGTTTAGCGTCGTCGAGTTTAGCGTCGTCGAGTTTAACGTCGTCGAGTTTAACGACGTCGAGTTTAACGACGTCGAGTTTAACGTCGTTGAGTTTAACGTCGTCGAGTTTAGCGTCGTCGAGTTTAACGACGTCGAGTTTAACGACGTCGAGTTTAACGTCGTCGAGTTTAACGTCGTTGAGTTTAACGTCGTCGAGTTTAGCGTCGTCGAGTTTAACGTCGTCGAGTTTAACGTCGTCGAGTTTAGCGACGTCGAGTTTAACGTCGTCGAGTTTAACGTCGTCGAGTTTAGCGTCGTCGAGTTTAACGACGTCGAGTTTAACGTCGTCGAGTTTAGCGTCGTCGAGTTTAACGTCGTCGAGTTTAGCGTCGTCGAGTTTAACGTCGTCGAGTTTAGCGTCGTCGAGTTTAACGACGTCGAGTTTAACGACGTGGAGTTTGGCGTCGTCGAGTTTAGCGTCGTCGAGTTTAACGACGTCGAGTTTAACAACGTCGAGTTTAACGTCGTGGAGTTTAGCGTCGTCGAGTTTAACGTCGTCGAGTTTAACGTCGTCGAGTTTAACGTCGTCGAGTTTAACGTCGTGGAGTTTAACGTCGTGGAGTTTAACGTCGTGGAGTTTAACGTCGTCGAGTTTAGCGTCGTCGAGTTTAACGTCGTCGAGTTTAACGTCGTCGAGTTTAACGTCGTCGAGTTTAACGTCGTGGAGTTCAGCGTCGTCGAGTTTAGCGTCGTCGAGTTTAACGTCGTCGAGTTTAACGTCGTCGAGTTTAACGTCGTCGAGTTTAACGTCGTGGAGTTTAGCGTCGTCGAGTTTAACGTCGTTGAGTTTAGCGTCGTCGAGTTTAACGTCGTTGAGTTTAGCGTCGTCGAGTTTAACGTCGTTGAGTTTAACGACGTCGAGTTTAACGTCGTTGCGTTTAGCGTCGTCGAGTTTAACGACGTCGAGTTTAATGTCGTTGAGTTTAGCGTCGTCGAGTTTAGCGTCGTCGAGTTTAACGACGTCGAGTTTAACGTCGTTGAGTTTAGCGTCGTCGAGTTTAACGACGTCGAGTTTAACGTCGTTGAGTTTAGCGTCGTCGAGTTTAACGTCGTTGAGTTTAGCGTCGTCGAGTTTAACGACGTCGAGTTTAACGACGTCGAGTTTAACGTCGTTGAGTTTAGCGTCGTCGAGTTTAACGTCGTCGAGTTTAGCGTCGTTGAGTGGTTTAGCGTCGTCGAGTTTAACGGCGTCGAGTTTAACGACGTCGAGTTTAACGTCGTCGAGTTTAACGACGTCGAGTTTAACGTCGTCGAGTTTAACGTCGTTGAGTTTAGCGTCGTCGAGTTTAACGTCGTTGAGTTTAGCGTCGTCGAGTTTAACGACGTCGAGTTTAACGACGTCGAGTTTAACGTCGTTGAGTTTAGCGTCGTCGAGTTTAACGTCGTCGAGTTTAGCGTCGTTGAGTGGTTTAGCGTCGTCGAGTTTAACGGCGTCGAGTTTAACGACGTCGAGTTTAACGTCGTCGAGTTTAACGACGTCGAGTTTAACGTCGTCGAGTTTAACGACGTCGAGTTTAACGGCGTCGAGTTTAACGACGTCGAGTTTAACGACGTCGAGTTTAACGACGTCGAGTTTAACGACGTCGAGTTTAGCGTCGTCGAGTTTAGCGTCGTCGAGTTTAACGTCGTCGAGTTTAGCGTCGTCGAGTTTAGCGTCGTTGAGTTTAACGTCGTTGAGTTTAGCGTCGTCGAGTTGAGTTTAACGACGTCGAGTTTAATGTCGTCGAGTTTAACGTCGTCGAGTTTAACGTCGTGGAGTTTAGCGTCGTCGAGTTTAACGACGTCGAGTTTAACGTCGTCGAGTTTAACGACGTCGAGTTTAACGTCGTTGAGTTTAACGTCGTTGAGTTTAGCGTCGTTGAGTTTAGCGTCGTTGAGTTTAACGTCGTTGAGTTTAACGTCGTTGAGTTTAGTGTCGTCGAGTTTAACGACGTCGAGTTTAACGTCGTCGAGTTTAGCGTCGTCGACTTTAACGACGTCGAGTTTAACGACGTTGAGTTTAGCGTCGTCGAGTTTAGCGTCGTCGAGTTTAACGTCGTCGAGTTTAACGTCGTCGAGTTTAACGTCGTCGAGTTTAACGTCGTTGAGTTTAGCGTCGTCGAGTTTAACGTCGTTGAGTTTAGCGTTGTTGAGTTTAGCGTCGTCGAGTTTAGCGTCGTCGAGTTTAACGTCGTTGAGTTTAGCGTCGTCGAGTTTAACGTCGTCGAGTTTAACGACGTCGAGTTTAACGACGTCGAGTTTAACGTCGTCGAGTTTAACGACGTCGAGTTTAACGACGTCGAGTTTAACGACGTCGAGTTTAGCGTCGTCGAGTTTAGCGTCGTCGAGTTTAGCGTCGTCGAGTTTAACGTCGTCGAGTTTAACGTCGTCGAGTTTAGCGTCGTCGAGTTTAGCGTCGTTGAGGTTTAGTGTCGTCGAGTTTAACGTCGTCGAGTTTAACGTCGTCGAGTTTAGTGTCGTCGAGTTTAGTGTCGTCGAGTTTAACGTCGTCGAGTTTAACGTCGTTGAGTTTAGTGTCGTCGAGTTTAGTGTCGTCGAGTTTAGTGTCGTCGAGTTTAGTGTCGTCGAGTTTAGCGTCGTCGAGTTTAGCGTCGTCGAGTTTAGTGTCGTCGAGTTTAGCGTCGTCGAGTTTAGCGTCGTCGAGTTTAACGTCGTCGAGTTTAACGACGTCGAGTTTAACGTCGTTGAGTTTAACGTCGTCGAGTTTAACGTCGTTGAGTTTAACGTCGTCGAGTTTAACGTCGTTGAGTTTAGCGTCGTTGAGTTTAGCGTCGTCGAGTTTAGCGTCGTCGAGTTTAACGTCGTCGAGTTTAGTGTCGTCGAGTTTAACGACGTCGAGTTTAACGTCGTTGAGTTTAACGTCGTTGAGTTTAACGTCGTTGAGTTTAGCGTCGTCGAGTTTAACGTCGTTGAGTTTAGCGTCGTCGAGTTTAACGTCGTTGAGTTTAACGTCGTTGAGTTTAGCGTCGTTGAGTTTAGCGTCGTCGAGTTTAACATCGTTGAGTTTAGCGTCGTTGAGTTTAGCGTCGTTGAGTTTAGCGTCGTCGAGTTTAACGACGTCGAGTTTAACGTCGTTGAGTTTAACGTCGTTGAGTTTAACGTTGTTGAGTTTAGCGTCGTCGAGTTTAACGTCGTTGAGTTTAACGTCGTTGAGTTTAACGTTGTTGAGTTTAGCGTCGTCGAGTTTAACGTCGTTGAGTTTAGCGTCGTCGAGTTTAACGACGTCGAGTTTAACGTCGTTGAGTTTAACGTCGTTGAGTTTAACGTCGTTGAGTTTAACGTCGTTGAGTTTAACGTCGTTGAGTTTAGTGTCGTCAAGTTTAACGACGTCGAGTTTAACGTCGTTGAGTTTAGTGTCGTCGAGTTTAACGACGTCGAGTTTAACGTCGTTGAGTTTAACGTCGTTGAGTTTAACGTCGTTGAGTTTAACGTCGTTGAGTTTAGCGTCGTCGAGTTTAACGACGTCGAGTTTAACGTCGTTGAGTTTAACGTCGTTGAGTTTAGCGTCGTCGAGTTTAACGTCGTTGAGTTTAACGTCGTTAAACTCGACGTTTAACGTCGTCGAGTTTAACGACGTCGAGTTTAACGTCGTTGAGTTTAACGTCGTTGAGTTTAGCGTCGTTGAGTTTAGCGTCGTTGAGTTTAACGTCGTTGAGTTTAACGTCGTTGAGTTTAGTGTCGTCGAGTTTAACGTCGTTGAGTTTAACGTCGTTGAGTTTAACGTCGTTGAGTTTAACGTCGTTGAGTTTAACGTCGTTGAGTTTAACGTCGTTGAGTTTAGTGTCGTCAAGTTTAACGACGTCGAGTTTAACGTCGTTGAGTTTAGTGTCGTCGAGTTTAACGACGTCGAGTTTAACGTCGTTGAGTTTAACGTCGTTGAGTTTAACGTCGTTGAGTTTAACGTCGTTGAGTTTAGCGTCGTCGAGTTTAACGACGTCGAGTTTAACGTCGTCGAGTTTAACGTCGTTGAGTTTAACGTCGTTGAGTTTAACGTCGTTGAGTTTAACGACGTCGAGTTTAACGTTGTTGAGTTTAGCGTCGTTGAGTTTAACGTCGTTGAGTTTAGTGTCGTCGAGTTTAACGTCGTTGAGTTTAACGTCGTTGAGTTTAACGTCGTTGAGTTTAACGTCGTCGAGTTTAACGTCGTTGAGTTTAGTGTCGTCGAGTTTAACAAGGTCGAGTTTAATGTCGTCGAGTTTAGTGTCGTCGAGTTTAACGTCGTTGAGTTTAACGTCGTCGAGTTTAACGTCGTTGAGTTTAACGTCGTCGAGTTTAACGTCGTTGAGTTTAGTGTCGTCGAGTTTAACAACGTCGAGTTTAATGTCGTCGAGTTTAGTGTCGTCGAGTTTAACGTCGTTGAGTTTAACGTCGTCGAGTTTAACGTCGTTGAGTTTAACGTCGTCGAGTTTAACGTTGTTGAGTTTAGTGTCGTCGAGTTTAACAACGTCGAGTTTAATGTCGTCGAGTTTAGTGTCGTCGAGTTTAACGTCGTCGAGTTTAACGTCGTCGAGTTTAGTGTCGTCGAGTTTAACGTCGTTGAGTTTAGTGTCGTCGAGTTTAACAACGTCGAGTTTAATGTCGTCGAGTTTAGTGTCGTCGAGTTTAACGTCGTTGAGTTTAACGTCGTCGAGTTTAACGTCGTTGAGTTTAACGTCGTCGAGTTTAACGTCGTTGAGTTTAGTGTCGTCGAGTTTAACAACGTCGAGTTTAATGTCGTCGAGTTTAGTGTCGTCGAGTTTAACGTCGTCGAGTTTAACGTCGTCGAGTTTAGCGTCGTTGAGTTTAACGTCGTCGAGTTTAGTGTCGTCGAGTTTAACGTCGTCGAGTTTAACGCCGTCGAGTTTAACGCCGTCGAGTTTAACGTCGTCGAGTTTAACGCCGTCGAGTTTAACGTCGTCGAGTTTAACGCCGTCGAGTTTAACGTCGTCGAGTTTAGCGTTTGGCACCGCCAAAATACATTTTAGTCGACTAACGTCGTCGAGTTTAACGTCGTTGAGTTTAGCGTCGTTGAGTTTAACGACGTCGAGTTTAACGTCGTTGAGTTTAGCGTCGTCGAGTTTAGCGTCGTCGAGTTTAACGTCGTCGAGTTTAACGACGTCGAGTTTAACGACGTCGAGTTTAACGTCGTTGAGTTTAACGTCGTCGAGTTTAGCGTCGTCGAGTTTAACGACGTCGAGTTTAACGACGTCGAGTTTAACGTCGTCGAGTTTAACGTCGTTGAGTTTAACGTCGTCGAGTTTAGCGTCGTCGAGTTTAACGTCGTCGAGTTTAACGTCGTCGAGTTTAGCGACGTCGAGTTTAACGTCGTCGAGTTTAACGTCGTCGAGTTTAGCGTCGTCGAGTTTAACGACGTCGAGTTTAACGTCGTCGAGTTTAGCGTCGTCGAGTTTAACGTCGTCGAGTTTAGCGTCGTCGAGTTTAACGTCGTCGAGTTTAGCGTCGTCGAGTTTAACGACGTCGAGTTTAACGACGTGGAGTTTGGCGTCGTCGAGTTTAGCGTCGTCGAGTTTAACGACGTCGAGTTTAACAACGTCGAGTTTAACGTCGTGGAGTTTAGCGTCGTCGAGTTTAACGTCGTCGAGTTTAACGTCGTCGAGTTTAACGTCGTCGAGTTTAACGTCGTCGAGTTTAACGTCGTGGAGTTTAACGTCGTGGAGTTTAACGTCGTGGAGTTTAACGTCGTCGAGTTTAGCGTCGTCGAGTTTAACGTCGTCGAGTTTAACGTCGTCGAGTTTAACGTCGTCGAGTTTAACGTCGTGGAGTTCAGCGTCGTCGAGTTTAGCGTCGTCGAGTTTAACGTCGTCGAGTTTAACGTCGTCGAGTTTAACGTCGTGGAGTTTAGCGTCGTCGAGTTTAACGTCGTTGAGTTTAGCGTCGTCGAGTTTAACGTCGTTGAGTTTAGCGTCGTCGAGTTTAACGTCGTTGAGTTTAACGACGTCGAGTTTAACGTCGTTGCGTTTAGCGTCGTCGAGTTTAACGACGTCGAGTTTAATGTCGTTGAGTTTAGCGTCGTCGAGTTTAGCGTCGTCGAGTTTAACGACGTCGAGTTTAACGTCGTTGAGTTTAGCGTCGTCGAGTTTAACGACGTCGAGTTTAACGTCGTTGAGTTTAGCGTCGTCGAGTTTAACGTCGTTGAGTTTAGCGTCGTCGAGTTTAACGACGTCGAGTTTAACGACGTCGAGTTTAACGTCGTTGAGTTTAGCGTCGTCGAGTTTAACGTCGTCGAGTTTAGCGTCGTTGAGTGGTTTAGCGTCGTCGAGTTTAACGGCGTCGAGTTTAACGACGTCGAGTTTAACGTCGTCGAGTTTAACGACGTCGAGTTTAACGTCGTCGAGTTTAACGACGTCGAGTTTAACGGCGTCGAGTTTAACGACGTCGAGTTTAACGACGTCGAGTTTAACGACGTCGAGTTTAACGACGTCGAGTTTAGCGTCGTCGAGTTTAGCGTCGTCGAGTTTAACGTCGTCGAGTTTAGCGTCGTCGAGTTTAGCGTCGTTGAGTTTAACGTCGTCGAGTTTAACGTCGTGGAGTTTAGCGTCGTCGAGTTTAACGACGTCGAGTTTAACGTCGTCGAGTTTAACGACGTCGAGTTTAACGTCGTTGAGTTTAACGTCGTTGAGTTTAGCGTCGTTGAGTTTAGCGTCGTTGAGTTTAACGTCGTTGAGTTTAACGTCGTTGAGTTTAGTGTCGTCGAGTTTAACGACGTCGAGTTTAACGTCGTCGAGTTTAGCGTCGTCGACTTTAACGACGTCGAGTTTAACGACGTTGAGTTTAGCGTCGTCGAGTTTAGCGTCGTCGAGTTTAACGTCGTCGAGTTTAACGTCGTCGAGTTTAACGTCGTCGAGTTTAACGTCGTTGAGTTTAGCGTCGTCGAGTTTAACGTCGTTGAGTTTAGCGTTGTTGAGTTTAGCGTCGTCGAGTTTAGCGTCGTCGAGTTTAACGTCGTTGAGTTTAGCGTCGTCGAGTTTAACGTCGTCGAGTTTAACGACGTCGAGTTTAACGACGTCGAGTTTAACGTCGTCGAGTTTAACGACGTCGAGTTTAACGACGTCGAGTTTAACGACGTCGAGTTTAGCGTCGTCGAGTTTAGCGTCGTCGAGTTTAGCGTCGTCGAGTTTAACGTCGTCGAGTTTAACGTCGTCGAGTTTAGCGTCGTCGAGTTTAGCGTCGTTGAGGTTTAGTGTCGTCGAGTTTAACGTCGTCGAGTTTAACGTCGTCGAGTTTAGTGTCGTCGAGTTTAGTGTCGTCGAGTTTAACGTCGTCGAGTTTAACGTCGTTGAGTTTAGTGTCGTCGAGTTTAGTGTCGTCGAGTTTAGTGTCGTCGAGTTTAGTGTCGTCGAGTTTAGCGTCGTCGAGTTTAGCGTCGTCGAGTTTAGTGTCGTCGAGTTTAGCGTCGTCGAGTTTAGCGTCGTCGAGTTTAACGTCGTCGAGTTTAACGACGTCGAGTTTAACGTCGTTGAGTTTAACGTCGTCGAGTTTAACGTCGTTGAGTTTAACGTCGTCGAGTTTAACGTCGTTGAGTTTAGCGTCGTTGAGTTTAGCGTCGTCGAGTTTAGCGTCGTCGAGTTTAACGTCGTCGAGTTTAGTGTCGTCGAGTTTAACGACGTCGAGTTTAACGTCGTTGAGTTTAACGTCGTTGAGTTTAACGTCGTTGAGTTTAGCGTCGTCGAGTTTAACGTCGTTGAGTTTAGCGTCGTCGAGTTTAACGTCGTTGAGTTTAACGTCGTTGAGTTTAGCGTCGTTGAGTTTAGCGTCGTCGAGTTTAACATCGTTGAGTTTAGCGTCGTTGAGTTTAGCGTCGTTGAGTTTAGCGTCGTCGAGTTTAACGACGTCGAGTTTAACGTCGTTGAGTTTAACGTCGTTGAGTTTAACGTTGTTGAGTTTAGCGTCGTCGAGTTTAACGTCGTTGAGTTTAACGTCGTTGAGTTTAACGTTGTTGAGTTTAGCGTCGTCGAGTTTAACGTCGTTGAGTTTAGCGTCGTCGAGTTTAACGACGTCGAGTTTAACGTCGTTGAGTTTAACGTCGTTGAGTTTAACGTCGTTGAGTTTAACGTCGTTGAGTTTAACGTCGTTGAGTTTAGTGTCGTCAAGTTTAACGACGTCGAGTTTAACGTCGTTGAGTTTAGTGTCGTCGAGTTTAACGACGTCGAGTTTAACGTCGTTGAGTTTAACGTCGTTGAGTTTAACGTCGTTGAGTTTAACGTCGTTGAGTTTAGCGTCGTCGAGTTTAACGACGTCGAGTTTAACGTCGTTGAGTTTAACGTCGTTGAGTTTAGCGTCGTCGAGTTTAACGTCGTTGAGTTTAACGTCGTTAAACTCGACGTTTAACGTCGTCGAGTTTAACGACGTCGAGTTTAACGTCGTTGAGTTTAACGTCGTTGAGTTTAGCGTCGTTGAGTTTAGCGTCGTTGAGTTTAACGTCGTTGAGTTTAACGTCGTTGAGTTTAGTGTCGTCGAGTTTAACGTCGTTGAGTTTAACGTCGTTGAGTTTAACGTCGTTGAGTTTAACGTCGTTGAGTTTAACGTCGTTGAGTTTAACGTCGTTGAGTTTAGTGTCGTCAAGTTTAACGACGTCGAGTTTAACGTCGTTGAGTTTAGTGTCGTCGAGTTTAACGACGTCGAGTTTAACGTCGTTGAGTTTAACGTCGTTGAGTTTAACGTCGTTGAGTTTAACGTCGTTGAGTTTAGCGTCGTCGAGTTTAACGACGTCGAGTTTAACGTCGTCGAGTTTAACGTCGTTGAGTTTAACGTCGTTGAGTTTAACGTCGTTGAGTTTAACGACGTCGAGTTTAACGTCGTTGAGTTTAGCGTCGTTGAGTTTAACGTCGTTGAGTTTAGTGTCGTCGAGTTTAACGTCGTTGAGTTTAACGTCGTTGAGTTTAACGTCGTTGAGTTTAACGTCGTCGAGTTTAACGTCGTTGAGTTTAGTGTCGTCGAGTTTAACAAGGTCGAGTTTAATGTCGTCGAGTTTAGTGTCGTCGAGTTTAACGTCGTTGAGTTTAACGTCGTCGAGTTTAACGTCGTTGAGTTTAACGTCGTCGAGTTTAACGTCGTTGAGTTTAGTGTCGTCGAGTTTAACAACGTCGAGTTTAATGTCGTCGAGTTTAGTGTCGTCGAGTTTAACGTCGTTGAGTTTAACGTCGTCGAGTTTAACGTCGTTGAGTTTAACGTCGTCGAGTTTAACGTTGTTGAGTTTAGTGTCGTCGAGTTTAACAACGTCGAGTTTAATGTCGTCGAGTTTAGTGTCGTCGAGTTTAACGTCGTCGAGTTTAACGTCGTCGAGTTTAGTGTCGTCGAGTTTAACGTCGTTGAGTTTAGTGTCGTCGAGTTTAACAACGTCGAGTTTAATGTCGTCGAGTTTAGTGTCGTCGAGTTTAACGTCGTTGAGTTTAACGTCGTCGAGTTTAACGTCGTTGAGTTTAACGTCGTCGAGTTTAACGTCGTTGAGTTTAGTGTCGTCGAGTTTAACAACGTCGAGTTTAATGTCGTCGAGTTTAGTGTCGTCGAGTTTAACGTCGTCGAGTTTAACGTCGTCGAGTTTAGCGTCGTTGAGTTTAACGTCGTCGAGTTTAGTGTCGTCGAGTTTAACGTCGTCGAGTTTAACGCCGTCGAGTTTAACGCCGTCGAGTTTAACGTCGTCGAGTTTAACGCCGTCGAGTTTAACGTCGTCGAGTTTAACGCCGTCGAGTTTAACGTCGTCGAGTTTAGCGTTTGGCACCGCCAAAATACATTTTAGTCGACTAAAACTAGGCTTAAAACTAAAACTTTTCAAATTACTAAAATATGACTTAAAGGGGCCACACCATGAATTAAAAAAATATATATTATATATAAATATTGCCCCCTAATACGTTTTAAACAGGTTGTAAGCCTAAAAAACATCCAGATATTTTTTCTCACAATCTGACTGTCTGTCATTCCAAGCTTTTTCAGCTGCAATACCAAAACGTCCTATTGGGCAGGGGGGAGCTACTGAGCAATTCTGTCTGGCCATCGTCAATGCAAAATCAGTGCAAGTGACATCACTTGCACAGCCATTCTGAAATGGCCTGTTCAGACACGCCCATTCAGGAAATCCATGAAATGAGCATGAATGACTGAATGTTAAAAAAAAAAATAATTTGGGTACAAGAGACACTGGGGAGCCCAAAAAATACTAAAAACCTAAAAAAAAATGAAATTCATGGTGTAGCCCCTTTAAACTAAATGGTATTTTACTACTATTTTTTTCCAAAGACTGTGACTACATCTAAATCATAATGTGCTGTCAACATTAACCCAGCAGCAGACCAGGGTTCACCATTATGAGCCCGTGGCACCTCGTACCATGATTGAATCTCTCTCTGAATGATTTATTCCATCTGAAGGCTCATCACTCATGTATTAACCAAGGCAGCACTGATTGAAATTCAACACCTGGCTTCACAGCCTGCCAAGTGTCCTTGAAAATCTGCATCTGTAGCGAAGGAAGGAGGATGAGCACAAAGGTGGTGAAATAAACCAATCAGAAAGAAAGGAGTGGAAGAGACAACGTGAAATAAATTGTACGGTTCGGTGTGGAATTGGAATAGGCCCTCTTGATCTGTCTGAACCCTTACATGCATATCAATCAATTATTTATAAAAAATTATATAACAGGTTGCCTTATACTCCACTACATCCCAGAGGCAAATGATGCACGTTTTACTCCACTAAATCATTTGAAAACGCTTGTTACAAATGACTTTGTAGATTTAGATCATTATTACAAAACAATCACTAATCAATTCAGCCCTAATTCAAACTTTGGTTGTTAAGTGACACATTATGAGCTTAGATCAGCTGTTTTATAGTGTGACAGATTCTGACGCATTTTGAGAACCTTCGAAAAAAAAGTGTGTGCGTGTGCACACGTGTGTGTGTGTGTGTGCGACTGTGCGTGCATATGTGTTACGACAAGTAAGACGAGCGAACGCGGGAAGCGAACGCAGCTTGAAAACTAGAAAAAGTGCTCCTCGGAGCACAGGTCTCCGCCAGGTCAGGTAGGTTATTGTGGCCTCCTGGTGGCGCTATAATAGGCCAATGTGAAAAGAGTGGCATTTCTTCCTCGGCCTAGTGGGAATGTGCGTGCATTCATGATTTGAGACATTTTGTTGCAAAAATGTGTTTTGCTAAATTAGACCTGCTGGTGGCGCTATAACAGGGTAAGGTGAAAAGGGTGGCATTTCTTCCCCGGCCTATTGGGAATGTGTGTGCAAATTCTCACAGAAAGCGCAAGCTGCGTTCATGATTTGAGACATTTTGTTCAAAACGGACGAATCCTGCAAACTTTGGAAGCCAACCTTAGCCAATCAGGATGGAATATGACATATCAGACAGATCCGCCTTGATCCCTTGACTATAGAGATACTGTGTACCGATTTGCGTGATGTTTGGATAAAATCTGTAAGAGTAATATCCAAAAATGGGTTTTGCACAAATCGGCCTCCTGGTGGCGCTATAACAGGCCCATGTGAAACATTTGGGGCAGAGGTTCTGAATTGGCACCCAGGGAGTGTGTGTGCACAGTTTCACAGCGACCAGGCCAACGGTGCCGGAGATTAGCCGCTCACAGACAGATGGACACACGGACACGCAGACGGACGGACAGGGGTAAAACATACTCTCTCGCCATGCCTTTCGGCCTGGCGGAGACAATAACAACTAGAAAATGTGCTCCTCGGAGCACAGGTCTCCGCCAGCGAGGTGGTAAAACTGTTCCTGATTAATTCTGTCTTACCTATTTATATTACATATTGTGATGTCACGTGAAGCTTGACCAATGTTAGGTGTTCACAGACCATGTGCCCATGTATGGAGCTGGACGGACACACGGACGGACAAAGTGAAAACATACTCTCCACCATGCCTTCGGCCTGGCGGAGACAACAAGGTTCCCATGTTGAGAGAGTATAAGTATACGTGGTAATGTGATCTCCATCACATCACTGATGGGAGACTTTTAAACTGCAATTAAAACCACATTACGTAAGCAGAACTACAGCATCTAGAAAGAGGGGGGGGGGGGGGGGGATTGCAAGAGAGAAATAAAAAAGGCCATGAGGAATAGGCTTATATACATAGACGGAAGCCAATCATGAGCCAATCATATGAACCAATACAGCAACCATTTCACAACTCACAACCTTCTACATCAACAACAACAACACAACAGCAGAAACAACACAGCACAGCCATTTGGAACCTCCTCAAGGAACCATGAGGGTCCCTGGACCACACGTTGAGACCCACTGGTGTAGCAGAGTGTTTGCAGTGAGCCAACATGCACAGTAGCAACACCCTGACTCTGTTTGACCAGAATGGAACAGAGCCTTCATTAGTATCATCGGTAAGACCTGTGAATGTAACGTTCTCTGTGACTTTGTGGCTCTGTCAACCTATTGAGAGCTGAAGCCGATTCTACACGTCTCCTAAATCCCAACAGTTTTCTAAAAGACGTATGTTTCTATATCAGTGATGCTCAATCTTTTTCATGTCAAGGAACCACAGAATTATATGTATTTGGCCGCGGAAACCGCATCTCAAAATATGTTGTTCCAGGGACCCCCAGAAGCAAAGATTTGAGTTAAAAATGTTCACTTTAAAAAGTATATATATTCAATGATTTGCACACATTTTCTCTATTTTTCAAATATAGCAGATCTACAAGCTCATAGCGCGGCACCGAGTGCCGCGCTATGAGCTTGTATATCTGCTATTTTTGAATAGCCAGAGTGTAAAATGATGCTTTTTAGCTCAAATCAAAAAGTGACACAGATGCGTTCCAGGTCTTAACCTTAATCATAACTTACGTTAACAGAGCCACAAAGTCACAGAAAACGTCACATTGTCACCCAGTCATTGGTCCCCAGCAATAGAGCAACATCTTGAGGAAAGCACAAAGGTCCCTACCTTGAGATGTTCTTCTTCCACTTGACTTCATCAGTTGTGTGAGCGATGGCCACGAGGGTCAAACTGTGGAGCCCATGGATAGAGAGATAAGAGCCCTCCGAATGTCTAGTTGGTCCTCAGACAAAGCACACCAGTCTCCAGTCATCTTCATCCTCTGCATCTGGCTCCATAGCTGGCCATTACGTTCCTCCCTTCTCCTTGGTAGCCCCCCGTAGATGCTTGTTGGTAACATGTTCATCCTGGTTGATGTTTAGTCCTACACACATAGCATTCTGGTGTAGCACAGTGGCCAAGGACTTCTTTGTCAACAAATACAAACTAGACTAAACGGTTAGTGAGGGACTAGTGGAGAAGAGATCCAGTAGAACTAAGACTAGTGGAGAAGAGATCCAGTAGAACTAAGACTATAGTGGAGAATAGATCCAGTAGAACTAAGACTAGTGGAGAAGAGATCCAGTAGAACTAAGACTAGTGGAGAAGAGATCCAGTAGAACTGAGACTAGTGGAGAAGAGATCCAGTAGAACTAAGACTAGTGGAGAAGAGATCCAGTAGAACTAAGACTAGTGGAGAAGAGATCCAGTAGAACTAAGACTAGTGGAGAAGAGATCCAGTAGAACTGAGACTAGTGGAGAAGAGATCCAGTAGAACTAAGACTAGTGGAAAAGCGATCCAGTAGAACTGAGACTAGTGGAGAAGAGATCCAGTAGAACTAAGACTAGTGGAGAAGAGATCCAGTAGAACTGAGACTAGTGGAGAAGAGATCCAGTAGAACTGAGGCTAGTGGAGAAGAGATCCAGTAGAACTAAGACTAGTGGAGAAGAGATCCAGTAGAACTAAGACTAGTGGAGAAGAGATCCAGTAGAACTAAGACTAGTGGAGAAGAGATCCAGTAGAACTAAGACTAGTGGAGAAGAGATCCAGTAGAACTAAGACTAGTGGAGAAGAGATCCAGTAGAACTAAGACTAGTGGAGAAGAGATCCAGTAGAACTAAGACTAGTGGAGAAGAGATCCAGTAGAACTAAGACTAGTGGAGAAGAGATCCAGTAGAACTAAGACTAGTGGAGAAGCGATCCAGTGGAACTAAGACTAGTGGAGAAGCGATCCAGTGGAACTAAAAGACAAGTAATTGTATGTTTGGTTGCGCTCGGAGGTTGCGCTCTGAAAACAGCAGATCTACAAGCTCACAACGCGTCGCAGCACAACACGTTGTGA
>NC_139942.1:57857693-57867693 GCF_963454915.1 Gymnoscopelus microlampas
TACCCCCCCCCCCCCCCCCCCCCACACCGCGCGTTTAGTTCAGTACCGCCGTCCCTGTGAGATTATAAAAGTATATTTTTCACCCGTTTTCACCCGTCAAGCGCGGGTACCCGTCAGGTACCCGGCCCGTTGCAGGACTCTGGTTTGGGGCGGTCAGGGATCTCCATCCTCTGAGCTGTGTGAAGCTGCAGCCATGCTGTCCATTCCTTCATGATGATGTCCATCCAGGACTCTTCCTCTGCCTGCCTCATCTCTCTGCTCTCCCTCTACCGCCCCCTGTAGGAGGCTATATGACAGGGTGGTGTGTTTGTGACGTTATTGTGGTTATTGTTTCTATTGTGTGTGTGTGTGTGTGTGTGTGTGTGTGTGTGTGTGTGTGTGTGTTGTTTGTTGTTTAACAATGAAGAGCTATAGGCTTTCTGGATGATAAGACTACCACTTAAATATCAAGTATAGGACACACACCCACACACACACAAACACACACACACACCCACACACACACACACGCACACGCACACGCACACGCACACGCACACGCACACGCACACACACACACACACACACTGTGTCTATGTGCGTGTGTGTTGATCCTATGAGATGTGCACACATACACCTCTGGCTGTGTTATAGAACATAAGTAGTGTGTGTGTGTGTGTGTGTGTGTGTGTGTGTGTGTGTGTGTGTGTGTGTGTGTGTGTGTGTGTGTGTGTGTGTGTGTGTGTGTTTAGTTATCCGCCTAACAATTACGGACACACACACAACAAAACAACACAACCATTTGATACCACACACCTCATCTATTCAAGTTGATTGCTGGCCCGGGGTCTTCAAATATACCCTACACACACACACACACACACACACACACACACACACACACACACACACACACACACACACACACACACACACACACACACACACACACACAGTGTAAGTGCGTGTAGAGAACAGGACATGGTACCAGACAGTACTTTACCCCTGAGACGGTCTCTTGTTTAGCATTTAGATTGGCTTGATCAACCACCAGTTAGTGTGTGTGTGTGTGTGTGTGTGTGTGTGTGTGTGTGTGGTGTGTGTGTGTGTGTGTGTGTGTGTGTGTGTGTGTGTGTGTGTGTGTGTGTGTGTGTGTGTGTGTGTGTGTGTTGAGCCATGGCTAACGGCATCAGGCCAGCACTGCCGTTATGAGAGGAGGAGGAGGGGGGGGGGGGGGGGGGGTGTAGCAGGCACACAGCAGAGAGCTGGGGGTCACCCAAAGTTACACATAAATCTTTCAGGACCCCCCCCAACCCCCCCATAGTGCTGTTAAATCCAACACGCACGCGCACACACACACACACACACACACACACGCACCCACACCCACACACACACACACACACACACACACACACACACACACACACACACACACACACACACACACACACACACACTTCCCTGACCTCCAAAGGAATGCCACCCGTTCACTTCAGACAGAACAGAACACTTCCAGTGTAGAGAGGGACGAGCGCCCATCCATCCATCCATCCACCCATCCATCCATCCATCCATCCATTGTCCAGCATCTAAACCAGGGCTCTTTAAACGTTTTCAGGCCAAGGACCCCTTGGCTTAGAGAGAGAAGTAGCAGGGACCTTTTTTTTTTCTTCTGCTCTTTTTTCCCCTCTACACGATACCTCTTTGCCCAAAATGGCTGATCTACAAGCTCACAACGCCTCGCAGCGCGAGGCGTTGTGAGCTTGTAGATCAGCTATTTTTGGCTATAGTTCTCCTCAGAAAGGGGATGCTAGGGTTCAAGTGGTTAATGTAAAAAACAAAAATCCTATCACACAAAGATTTGGAGACCCCCCTGTAGTAACTACACAGTCCAAACACACATAGTATATTGTATATATATGTTTTAACAATAACATAACATATGTATATTGTATAAATCTTTTTCTGGACAATGTTTGAATGTGTTTTTCTGTTAGTGTGTATGAAATATTTAGAACAAAAAAAAAGTTTCGCTTTTTTTTAGTTGTGCAGAAAAGCATCAGACTCAAAACGTAGTAGCCTAATTTAAACCTAAGTAAAGCTTATAGGTTAAAGCAGAATTCCGGAATAGCTTTTTCTTACCTTTATCTGATTATATATTATTTATTATTATTATTTTATCCCAGAATGAGTGGTACAGCGGGACATTTTCATGACTCCATCAGGAGTCCACCGCAGCTAAAAACATGAAACATGGTCCTTGTGTTAAATGGCATATTTTTATGTCTTGAACATTCAGTAGTCTGACGTTCATATTGATAGAAAACTCTCTTGTGTTAGACGTTTCCCTCTGGAGGTCTCATAAGACCAGATTTCACCCGTGATTTCATCCAAGTCCGCTTGTAAACACATCCACTGCCAAGGGCTAATCTCAGAATGTACTCACCAGTGCCAGGTTTTTTTTTGTTGTTTTTGTCTTTTTCACGTCGCCATATACCTTGTTAAAATCCATAAAAGCGAGCTCTGCTTTGTTTACATACATCCGCGACATCTGCCTGCGTCTACTACAAAATACCACGTGTCAAACGGGGCAGCCATGTTTGAGTTCTGACCGTTTATGTTAACATGGGAAATGCGAGGAGAAAAAACTACAAGGCCCTAAAATGGAGTTTTAGTGTGCGCCTTAGAATGGAGGCCGACAGGAAACAAAAAACGGGATCGCAAATAGTCCCGACCGGTGGTGTTACACTGAAAATGGTATGTGTAGAAAATTAAAAAAAAAAAAAAATCGAAAAAAAGGAAAAAACACCCGGACCGTAGCACTACGGTCTCGGCACTTAACAGTTGGATTTAACGGACCGTAGGACTACGTTCTTGGCAGTTAATGTGTTAAACACTACGGTGGCCCATGTGGGACAGAAACACTGTGGCCAGGTTTCTGTCATTATGAACGTCAGATATCAACAAAAACATGTATTTTTTGAACAATAAAAAATATGCGATTAGCACAAGGACCGTCCGCTCAACGTTTGTAGCTGTGGTGGACTCGGGATGGAGTTATGAAATGTTCTACTGTACTCATCCCAGGATATAATAACATCATTTAAAGGTAAGAAAAAGGCTAGTCCGAATCTCCTTTAAGTAAGAAAATAATATAAAATAACTGGATATCTACTCACATTGCTGTAGAGGTTAGATTAGGTGAGACGTGTGTGTGTGTGTGTGTGTGTGTGTGTGTGTGTGTGTGTGTGTGTGTGTGTGTGTGTGTGTGTGTGTGTGTGTGTGTGTGTGTGTGTGTGTGTGTGTACGTTCATGTGTGCACGTGCAGTGACAGTGGCTGCAAACTCCCATTTACTTAAAGTTCAACCAGAGTTCACTGTCTCTCCTGCGCCACTTAAAGTGTGTGTGTGTGTGTGTGTGTGTGTGTGTGTGTGTGTGTGTGTGTGTGTGTGTGTGTGTGTGTGTGTGTGTGTGTGTGTGTGTGTGTGTGTGTGTGTTTGTGTGTTACCATTCATCCTCATGTCATTCTGAGGCAAACATTTGTTTTAAGTCCTGCAATTTCCATGCCTGTCTGTCTGTCTGTCTGTCTGTCTGTCTGTCTGTCTGTCTGTCTGTCTGTCTGAATAATTCAGCTCAGAGGTGAGTTGCTGGTCGAGGTTCCCTTTAGAAAGTCTCTCTCTGTCAATTAAATTCCATGGAGCTTTATTGGCAGGAGAGAACATACGTTTTACATTGCCAAAGTGGAAAAAAACACCAAAACAAAACAACGTATCTGTACAAATAAATATAGAATATAAATAGGATTATAATAAAGTGTAAAAATGTTACATTGCAACTTAGAGGGAAGACTGTCTTATAGGAGAGGTTTTGAAAGTCGGACAGCTATTAGTTCTGTCCTGCAGGTAATTTGGTGTAAACAGTGCAGAGATACACACAACAATTAGTAGTCTTAAGGTGGTTGTATTCCATTAGACATCCTTCTCCTGTCACAACAGATCACACATGTTGCTGCTGTGTTTGACATGTTGTATTTCACCAAACAGATATATGAGAGAGAGAGAGAGAGAGACGAGGAGATGAGAGAGAGAGAGAGAGAGAGAGAGAGAGAGAGAGAGAGAGAGAGAGGAGAGAGAGAGAGAGAGAGATAATGAGCTGGATGCTTTGGCCTTGTTTGAAATATCAAGCCTCACAACATCCTCAGCTTCCCAATAACCCTCCTCTCTCTCTTATCCCCTCTGTCTGTCTGTCTGTCTGTCTGTCTGTCTGTCTGTCTGTCTGTCTGTCTGTCTGTCTGTCTGTCTGTCTGTCTGTCTGTCTGTCTGTCTGTCTGTCTGTCTGTCTGTCTGTCTGTCTGCCTGCCTGCCTGCCTGCCTGCCTGCCTGCCTGTCTGTCTGTCTGTCTGTCTGTCTGTCTGTCTGTCTGCCTGTCTGTCTGCCGCTCACACACTAAAGCTCAATGTAATAATGTTCCATATTGTTCATATTTTCAGTCCGTCTTTAACTGTAACTCTCTCACTATAATAAAAAAAAAACATCCATTGATATCTCCCTCCAGCCATGCAATACAAACGCCACAGTTTGTCCTGGTATAGTATTTATATATGTGTGTACACAGCCTGATCTCAAGAATGTAGTATACATTGCACGGATCCAGTGCACGTCATTCCGTGCATAGTAGCCTAGAAAAAGAATATGTACGGCGAGTCCCACGGTGGGCGTAACCAGTCGCAACCCCGGAAAAAACCCGGAAGCAGAGCAGTCCCCACAACAAAATGTACCATTCTGTGCCTATCGGTACATAACTCAAACGGCGCTGAGCAGGCTCAAGGGAACGTCGCAACGTTCGGGACGACAAGTCGCTCGCTTAGCTCGCTCGGTGGCCCCTCATGTGGCTCCAGTTCCCTACAGACTGCGCGCCTCTGAAATGGTTTAGTCACAATGGGGGAGATACGAGGCGGCTATGCACGGAGTTTGGGGTTTACCAGTTGTCTATGCACAGAATTTGAAAAAACGCTCAATGACAACGTTTCCTCTGGCGATCGGGTTGGTGTACAACGTCCTCCCAGTGGGGAGAGGAAAATAATTGGCTTCTCTAAAATAAAATACACCTTGTTAACACATTGAAATTTCAACATTTTTTGAAAAATCTGTAAAGTGTGTTGAAGTCCTTGGCACTAGGACTTGTCATGATTACAAATTTAAGTTGACGATTAATTATCACTCAAATAATTGCGATTAACCATTTATTGTGTTTCTGTTGTTGAAAATTAATGGAGCGTTATGAATAAAAATTACATTTCTGTAGCTTTCGTATACAAACAGATATGACAAATAACACATATGTAATTATACTTAAAAATAAGCATTAATAGTGGAAATAGCCGATCTATAAGCTCAAAACGCGTCGCATTGCGACGCGTTTTTGAGCTTATAGATCTGCTATTTCCAATTTGTTTTGACATTTTTTGAAAATATGTGACATTTTTAACATGGAATTGATTATGACGATTATGCAAAAATAATTGTGATTATTAAAAAAATAGCGATTAGAGGATTATGTAATAATTGTGATTATATAAAATAAGTGTGATTAGAGGATTATGTAATAATTGAGACAGGCCAACTTGGCACAAGAAAGTTTGAGAACTACAAATGTAGAATTGGACCCACAGGTCCGTGGAGCGCGACACTGACGCGCAGCTATAAGTACACAAGCGTTATTATGTCTTCGGCTGGCTGTCACCGCCTTCTGTGCAGCCACCCCCCCCCCCCCCCCCCCCCCCCACCCCCCACCCCCAGCCACACAGTCACAGCGTTCACATCTCATCAGTGAAGCCTGCAGTGAAATGTCACCAACTTAACCAGCTCCACGACACGGGACACTGGCTCTCTAACGGCCACAACACTGTGTGTGTGTGTGTGTGTGTGTGTGTGTGTGTGTGTGTGTGTGTGTGTGTGTGTGTGTGTGTGTGTGTGTGTGTGTGTGTGTGTGTGTGTGTGTGTGTGTGTGTGTGTCGCCCTGAAATGGGGACACTATCTATCCATTGTGACCTTTCTCTTAATTGCCCTGCTTTAGAGGCTCGTTTCAAGGACGGCAGGCAGGCTGCTGGGTGTAAATAGTTTCTGGCAGAAACACACACTTTGTTCCTCCTCCTTCTTCAGGGCATTGGTTCTCAAAGTGGGGTCCGGGGACCCCAGGGATCCTTGAGGGAGTTCCAGGGGGTCCCAGCTAAAGAACCAAATGGACCTTATAAGTCTGTAACTCTGAGAGTTGAGTTGATGTTGTTTACTTCCTGTGTGATGCTGTTTACTTTGAAAGATAGTTTTTGAGATTGAACCTCAGATAAAGCAGTTACAAATAGGACCATGGACACACACTCACACACTCATTACTGTACTATAGAACTATATGGCTACACAGCTTTGTGTTCAGAAGACAGTAACAATGTAATATGCTGACCAGAGGGTCTGGTATTAACTTAGCTTTGGTTCAGCAGCTAACTGAGAATTTCAGCACCATCGGCAAACCTAGTGTCATCTCTCTCTCTCTCTCTCTCTCTCTCCTCTCTCTCTCTCTCTCTCTCTCTCTTCTCTCTCTCTCTCTCTCTCTTCTCTCTCTCTCTCTCTCTCTCTCTCTCTCTCTCTCTCTCTCTCTCTCTCTCTCTCTCTGAGGTGTAATTGTCATGTGTGCAGACAGGGGGCCCCGGTCGGCCGCCATGGATTAAGTGTCGCTCGCCTTTAATTTAATTGAAAAGCAGCAGAAAGTGAGATGGAGAGCAAAGGAGGTGTGTGTGTGTGTGTGTGTGTGTGTGTGTGTGTGTGTGTGTGTGTGTGTGTGGAGAGGGGATGAAAAACAGATAAATAGAAAGTGGAACCAATCTTCTGGCGGGGGATTCGGGGGGGGGGGGGGGGGGGGGGTTGGATGTCATGTGATGTGTTGTGAGCGCGCTCAGAGCAGAGCAGAGCCCCGGTGCTTCATTATCCCGCCGTTTGTGGTGCTGATGCTGCGACTCCGCCCCCAACCCCACCCACACCCCCACCTAAATCATTCTCTCTCTCTCTCTCTCTCTCTCTCTCTCTCTCTCTCTCTCTCTCTCTCTCTACTTTTGATGCGTTTGAATTAGAATCCTGTAAAGTAACAGTTGTGGACATATGAGGTTTACACTTTACAGAGACAACATAAAAGTGACTTTTTGTTCCTTCGGCTCCAAAAACAATGACTTCACTTTGTCTTTAATTCATTGAAGAACATTCTCTGACATCCAATCGTTAATTTGTTCAATGCACTTACTGTGTGTGTGTGTGTGTGTGTGTGTGTGTGTGTGTGTGTGTGTGTGTGTGTGTGTGTGTGTGTGTGTGTGTGTGTGTGTCTGTCTCGGGTAGGGGGGGGCACACTTGTTGATTAAGAGGCTGATTATCACACTTCAATGGTAGTGATGATGGAGAGATGAGCACACAAACACGCACGCACGCACACACACACACACACACACACACACACACACACACACACACACACACACACACACACACACACACACACACACACACACACACACACACACACACACACACACACACACACACACACACACACACACACACACAAACGAGCGTGCTTCCAATGAAGAGCAGATTAATTAAAAGTAGCAGTTTAATTAGTGTCATTAAAACAAGGAATAACAGAGATGTTCGTACACAAACAAATAAACACACACACACACACACACACACACACACACACACACACACACACACACACACACACACACACACACACACACACACACACACACACACACACACACACACACACACATTCACACACTGATGGAGGAGGAAACCATGCAAGGCTCCAACCTGCTTATCAGGAGCAATTAGGGGTTCAGCGTCTTGCTCAAGGGCCCTTCCACACTAACCCTATGGGAGCGAACTGGGAACCTCATGGTTCCCATGCATCCAGCCGCTCTACCGGCCACTCTACCCCTGAGCCACTGCCGCCCCCACATCGTCTATAGCTACCCCTGCCAGCAATTCCGAGCGTTTTCATGTGCTGCCGCGATCATCCATTCCATAGTTATGGCCAGTTGAATGTGGTTTGTTTTCACCCAAAAAGCAACAGAATGCAGAGACATGTTTATTTTTCTAAATCCTCTAACATTAGAATGGGACAGGGCCTGAGTTGTGTTGTGATCACATTATATCCGGGTCTACTGTTCTCTACAACATTGGTTCTCAAAGTCAGGGGTCCGGGGACCCCCAGGGGTCCTTGAGGGAGTTCCAGGGGGTCCCCAGCTAAATGATAGATTAGGCACCAAATGGACCCTTATGGGTCTGTAACTCTGAGAGTGTACAAAATTTGTACACTCTCAGAGTTACATTGACATAGATTTTACAATATAAATTGCGGTCCAAGTGATAGAAATGCCATTAACACTGGCATGACTGGGGTTTCATTATCCTACACACAGCCTGCTAAACGATCAATTTGATCTAGAAATCAAGCTCTACGATTGGTTACTGTCTCACCTCTTTGCACCAGACTGACTGACACCTTCTCACCCACCCAGTGGGGGCCCCCATTGTCTTTTAAATAGCCATTCAACTCCACTCTGCTCAGTCAGTTAGCTCACTCACTCACATGTTGTTGCAGGCAGAAACATTATAAAATAATAATTTAGTAGTCATGGTAACTGCAGATTCTGTAAAATGTTTATAAAAAAGCGTATAAAACAGTGCAATCTGTAGCGTCACATTAAACTCTTGAGGGAAACATGGAGCCTATATGCACGCTGAAGCCACTGTGAAAGTTGAAATGGGTTGCCAAATCTTGAGAGAGAAATAAGCAGGCAGGTCTATGAAAATGTTACTGCGTGCGTTTTGCCCTGAGAAAACAGTGAGACATGAAGCAGTAGGCTAGTGTGTATTTCTGTCTGTCTCCTATATGTCATCATGATTTGTGATTTGTGTATGTGGGGATCTCATTTTTACTTCCATGTACTGTTTTTCTGTTTTTTTGTCTTATTTAATACAGTACATTAATCAATCAATATTTGCGTGTCAGTGTGTTTGTCAGTAGATATTGTTATGAGAGCTAAAGTATACAATTCCATTTCCAAGGCCATGAAATAAAATATGTAGCCTATTACAATAATAAGTCCGTGGATATGCTGGGACCGAGAGCAAGCGGCGTGGAGGAGTTGTTGTTGTGCATTGATCACACAGACCCGACGTTTAGCCCTGGTTCAGAGCGTTAGTGAGTTCTCTCTAACGCTCTGGAAGAGCCCTCGCTCTGCGCTTGTACAAGGAATTCCAGTGCCCTGCCAGCGTTCAAGAGTAGTGAAAATAAACTAAACCATTTCGCTACTCACCGAAGCAAAGGCTGTTTTGTGTTGTTGAAAGTTTATTCTCGGAGGTGGGAAGCCTCTCAGCACCCTCTGTAAAATACACTTTATGGGCAGAAAATAAAATATGTCAGCGAGACGGAAATTATTTGTATTTACTCCACAGTGCCCTCTACAGATTTTGGTTAATGGTAAGTCAAATACTCCAGATCTGTAGAGGGCACTGTGGAGTAAATAAAATAAATTTCCGTCTCGCTGACATATTTTATTTTCTGCCCAAAAAGTGTATTTTACAGAGTAGGTGGGGTGCTGAGAGGCTTCCCACCTCCGAGAATAAACTTTCAACAACACAAAACAGCCTTTGCTTCGGTGAGTAGCGAAATGGTTTAGTTTATTTTCACTACACTTGAGCGCTGGCAGGGCAGTGGAATTCCTTGTACAAGCGCAGAGCGAGGGGTCTTCCAGAGCGTTAGAGAGAACTCACTAACGTGAAACATGGAGCCTATATGAACGCTGAAGCCACGGTCTAATTACGTGACTATCTCCATTGTCCAAAACACATGGATATCTCTTGACAAACCTATATTATATTATATAATATTCACATAATTGTCTGAGCGTAAAGCTCTCATTCTATCAGCTGTCCACGCTGACAGAAACGTCTCCTCTCTGTCC
>NC_139942.1:57870193-57877693 GCF_963454915.1 Gymnoscopelus microlampas
ATGCTAGGGTTCAAGTGGTTAAGGGAGAAAAAAAAAATCCTATCACACAAAGATTGGGCGGACCCCCTGTAGTAACTCTGAGGACCCCCTAGGGGTCCCGGACCCCCTGTTGAAGACCCCTGGGCTACAGCATTCCTCCAGAACAGATCGTGTGTCTTTGTGACGATCGGCTCCAATATCTAGTTCAGTGTCCATGGAGCTAAAGAATGGTTGAGAAGCCGTGTTCACGTTCACTCTTCCACTGGAATCAATAGACAGCCTGCGTTAAAAATGTTAACTTGAGTAAAAGTACAAAAGTGTTGGCATCGAAATATACTTAAAGGACAACTTTGTTTTTTTACAACCAAGGTTTATATTTTAGCTTGTAATTAAAGTAAATAAATGATGAGTGTAATTTTTTTTCCATTTACTGCTTTCTATAGTTTTAGCATTTTTTGCGATATTTTTTACAGTGGGCGGGGGCATTCTGTCCTAAATATGCCTTTTTTACACAATAAAAAAGGTCCGGCTGTCTGAGATGGCCAGATGTGAGTTATTGGGGGCTAGAAGAGCTACTGTAAATAATAATAAAGAAAACGCCGGGTTAATGTGTTAAAAAAATGCATATTTAGCCACCGGACAGAATGCCCCCGCCCACTGTGAAAACACTGTAAAAAAGATTGTGAAAATTGCTAAAACTATAGAAAGCAGTAAATTTAAATTTTTTAACACTCATCTTTTATTTACTTTAATTACAATCTAAAACATAAACATTGGTTGTAAAAAAACAAAGTTGTCCTTTAAAGAACCAAAAGTAAAAGTACTAAAATGTTTGAAAATAGCAGCTCTACAAGCTCACAACGTGTTGCTCTGTGTCTGTCTGTCTGTCTGTCTGTCTGTCTGGCTTTCATTTTAGTTAGTCTTGGAACCCAGGGGCCCAGCTTTGATATTGAGACTATATATGAAGTGACAGTTCATATGAATGGCCTGTGTTTTTTTTTTTTAAATGGTTCAGAACCCAAGATATCATCATTTGAAGATTTGCTGCTCTATTCACTTCTTGTTTAATTTATTACTGAAAAAGGCTGTATCTCGGCTCCTGAGCACTTACTTTTTACTATGTATTTTTCAATGTTATGTTATTTTCAAAAGGCAGACAATTAATGTCAACAAGGTCCAATGACCTCTGTGACATTTGTGAAACCCTCAGTGATTAGCACCCATCAGGGGATCGATCGTACTGGAGATAAATATTCTGTGACTATTTGAAAAGTAGTCACAGAAAAATTGAAGAATTGCTGGCACAGTTCGCAATAATTATTTATTTCATTGGCACTGTTAATAGACATTAAACATGGTCATATATACTATATATGCTTCCAGTCGCTAGTTTAAAGTCTTCTTTCAATCATCATGATGTGTGTTTTGGTAAATTATGGCTCCATTTATTTTTGATTGACGATAAAGTAGGTTATGCTCTGGGAGGGGCAGGATGATTTGATTGACAAGCTACACAACCAATAGCATTCATTTGCCGATTGATTTCCGGTTGCTTTATTGTATATATTAAAGATGGCGGATTTGAAGTCGTTGAAAAATCAGCCTCATTTACGGCCTGTAGAGTCTGTCTAAAGACCTTCTATCTGCCTCTTTAGCCCCCTCTACTGGTCACCCTGATACTGACCTCTACACTGTCCTCCTCTCTGTAATACCTGTGTGTCCTCAACTGTCCCTCTGTGTGTGTGTGTGTGTGTGTGTGTGTGTGTGTGTGTGTGTGTGTGTGTGTGTGTGTGTGTGTGTGTGTGTGTGTGTGTGTGTGTGTGTGTGTGTGTGTGTGTGTTTATCCATTATTGATACTCTGACAGGCCTTGTTGCCCCGCCTCCAAAGTCGTCCCAATTTTCCCCAAAGCCTGCCCTACTTCTGTCCTCTGGAGAGGCACACACACACACACACACACACACACACACACACACACACACACACACACACACACACACACACACACACACACACACGCACACGCACACGCACACGCACACGCACACGCGCACACACACCCACGCGCACGCACACGCACACGCACACGCACACGCACACGCACACACGCACGCGCACGCACACACGCACACACTTGCAGTGTGACAAAAAAGAGTTGGAATACACTTGAGTGGACGTGTGTGTGTGTGTGTGTGTGTAAAGGAGAGAGAGAAAGAGAGACTCTAGACAGAGGCATGCGGTCCAGGAGAGTTCCTATATTTAGATTGACTGTTCTTCGGGTCCAACTGTGTACACACACACACACACACACACACACACACACACACACACACACACACACACACACACACACACACACTGTGCTTTACATTGCAGTCAACTCACAGGTGATGTGTAGTCTGTGAGCTAGTTCAGGCAGAAACACTGGAGAGGTTTATAAGCATGTTCAGCAGAGCCGGTCCACCCTGTACGCACACTACACACACTACACACACTACACACACTACACAGGCTGCGTAGGGCCCCGCCTACCCGCGTCTTTCTTTCGTCTTTTTTTACCCGCGTCTTTTTTCGCCGCCCAAAGGGAAGTGCGCAGTGGACAAACACACCGCAGGGAGGTCGTCGGGTCCACTGCCTCTTCTCCCGGCAGCTGTTCACGGGACAGGGACCGCCAGACGGCGTGGGTCACCAGGTAGACTACATCGGCGAGTATCGCCTTCCTGTTGATCGTGATCAAGCAGGAAGCCACAGAAGTCGTAAAATGCGCCTTAAATCTGCACCGAACGGGTGTGTCTGTTAGATGTTACAGAGAAAACAGCACCGGCGTCTCACCGTAACCACACGCACAACCTCGCTCATTCCTTTTTCCAATATTGAGGCTTAGGGCTGTGCAGAGTGTGTTTTAATTTGCCAGAAACCCAGAGGGTGTTCTCTGATTAATACTGGCATCAGTCACACTCTGACACACGCACACACGCACACATGCACGCACGCACATTTCTACAATAGAAAGACGTGCAGGGTAGCGTCTTCCTATTGTAGGCTATAGAGGTGTCACGAAACAACATCACGTGGCTTCCCTTGTGCAGGAGTGACATCATGAAATGCCGTGAGATATTGTGATAGTAATCATTGCTATAGAGTGTTTGTTCAGTAACAGTGTTAAATAGATCTATATTGTGATAGTAATCATTGCTATAGAGTGTTTGTTCAGTAACAGTGTTAAATAGCTCTATATTGTGATAATAATCATTACTATAGAGTGTTTGTTCAGTAACAGTGTTAAATAGATCTATATTGTGATAGTAATCATTGCTATAGAGTGTTTGTTCAGTAACAGTGTTAAATAGCTCTATATTGTGATAATAATCATTACTATAGAGTGTTTGTTCAGTAACAGTGTTAAATAGATCTATATTGTGATAGTAATCATTGCTATAGAGTGTTTGTTCAGTAACAGTGTTAAATAGCTCTATATTGTGATAGTAATCATTACTATAGAGTGTTTGTTCAGTAACAGTGTTAAATAGCTCTATATTGTGATAGTAATCATTGCTATAGAGTGTTTGTTCAGTAACAGTGTTAAATAGCTCTATATTGTGATAGTAATCATTACTATAGAGTGTTTGTTCAGTAACAGTGTTAAATAGCTCTATATTGTGATAGTAATCATTGCTATAGAGTGTTTGTTCAGTAACAGTGTTAAATAGCTCTATATTGTGATAGTAATCATTACTATAGAGTGTTTGTTCAGTAACAGTGTTAAATAGATCTATATTGTGATAGTAATCATTACTATAGAGTGTTTGTTCAGTAACAGTGTTAAATAGCTCTATATTGTGATAGTAATCATTACTATAGAGTGTTTGTTCAGTAACAGTGTTAAATAGCTCTATATTGTGATAGTAATCATTACAATAGAGTGTTTGTTCAGTAACAGTGTTAAATAGCTCTATATTGTGATAGTAATCATTGCTATAGAGTGTTTGTTCAGTAACAGGAGTCTCCATATCTCTCCAGCTCTTTGATAAACAGTAAATTAATTTTCAGGTAGCTGACAACATTTCAGCCAATCAGGAGAGAGTACCCATTTATCAGCTTCATTTTTAGTGTTCCAGTTCAAATGATGTCTGCTCATTTATTTGAGTCATCACTTCCAATTTAACTTGAATGAATGGTATCTAGACCTGAAAATGCATCTTCTGTTTACTAAAGAGCCTGAGAGACATTGGAGAGAATTCATTTGCATTGTCTGCATGTAGTTCTGCTATTTTCAAATGGCCAAAATGTACAGTATAGGGCTGAGGTGGGTAACACACTTAGTGTGTGCGTGTGTCCACTGTTTAACAACGATCCTTCTGTTGTTCCGGCATTGATCCTCAGGCCTCCGCTTTCACAGGCTGTTAACCCATTGTATCCGGGAACACATCTGTGTCATTTTAACATTTCTTTAGCCGTTTAAAAAATAGCAGATCTAAAAGCTTGTATAGCGCGGCACTCGCCTGCTTTAAAAAAAAAAAAAATCTTTTCAAACATTTGAGCACATTTTTTAATACATATTCTTTAAAGGGAACATTTGTAAGTCACAAATGTTCCCTTTTAAAAAAAAAATACATATATATTCAAATATTTGCACAAATGTTCGAGATTTAAAAAAAAAATAGCAGATCTACAAGCTCATAGTGCGGCACTCGGTGCCGCACTATGAGCTTGTAGATCTGCTATTTTTTAAAAGCCAGTACAAAGTATGAAATAGGGATAAAGTGATTACACAGTTGCGTTCCCGGGTTGAATGGGCTAATACAGCAACGTTACCAGTGTTCAGATAAAGAACACCAAGACACTAAAGGCTGAAGAATCAAATATTCATCCTGTGTTCCAAACCCTCCCGCCTCCGGCTCATCAGTAATCTCCTGTTTTCATTTCTGCGCTGTCGCTTTTCTCTCCATCTCTCCTACCCCCCCCCCCTCCATTCCCATGTCATCTGTTCCTGGATGAGGAAAGACAGGGAAGAGCAACGCTATTATACCTGAACAACCACATAGAGCTATTTGCCAAGCTGCACAACGAGGTATATTGTGGATGTTTATCTCCCCGCGCGAGGTGTGTGTGTGTGTGTGTGTGTGTGTGTGTGTGTGTGTGTGTGTGTGTGTGTGTGTGTGTGTGTGTGTGTGTGTGTGTGTGTGTGTGTGTGTGTGTGTGTGTGTGTGTGTGTGTGTGTGCACTTTAAATAGGCATCACCAATGTGGGAGAAACGTAATAAATGTAAGACTGTATCGGTCTGATTTCTATCAGTGTGGATCAGAATGGCTTTTTTTTTTTCTTCCCCATTTCTGTTATGAGCAGAACGAACCCGGGGGTATTCACCCCCAGGATGGGGGGGGGGGGGGGTTACGATGGATACAGTCAGTGTTCTTCTTACTTACTTATTATCACCGGTTATTTGGAAGAGTGGGAGTGTGTGTTTGTGTGTGTGTGTGTGTGTGTGTGTGTGTGTGTGTGTGTGTGTGTGTGTGTGTGTGTGTGAGGGTCAGATAGAATACAATAGACCAGGGGTCTTCAACCTTTTCAGGCCAAGGGCCCCTTAGCTGAGAGAGAGATGAAGCAGGGACCCCCTCTATATTGTATACAATTGTGTTTCAGATTAACCTTTATATTTGACTTGGTCTGCTCTTTTTTCCCTCTACACCTATACCTCTTTGCCAAAAATAGCAGATCTACAAGCTCACAACGCCTCGCAGCGCGAGGCGTTGTGAGCTTGTAGATCTGCTATTTTTGGCTCAGAAAAGGGATGCTAGGGTTCAAGTGGTTAATGCGAAAAAAGAAATCATATCACACAAAATGTGGCGGACCCTCTGTAGTAACTCTGAGGACCCGCTAGGGGTCCCGGACCCCCTGTTGAAGACCCCTGCAATAGACTGTATTTACCATTTGCACCAGACCAGTGCATAGGACCTCTTGGAGCTCTGCTCCCAGCGTCAGCAATTAATTTTGTATAAGTACTAGGGCTGGGACTTTAACTGATTAATTTAGATTAATTAATTACAGAAAATTAACACGATTAAAAAAAGTAATCACATTTTAATCGCGCTTAGTTTGGACGAGTTTCAGGTGTACCGATCACACCAGTGCACCAACCAACAGCCAACACACCCCAGTGCACGCAATGGGACAAGAAGCTGATCATCAGACTGCTTTGCTTGGCCCAGTGGATGGGACATTTAGATTTAAAAAACTCTCTGATGGAAGCGTGGATAAAAACACGGTTGTGTGCAGAACTATTTTTTGTTGCTTAAACTTATGTATTCACTCATTGATTCACTCATATACCAACATCTGTTTTATCTGAAAAGAAATTGCTTCTCAGGTCAAATATTGATATGCGATTAAACATGTGATTAATTTAGATTAATTAATTACAAAGCCTCTAATTAATTTGATAAATTTTTTTAATCGAGTCCCAGCCCAAATAAGCACTTCATATTCTAACTAAAACCAGTGCAATCACAGTGCAAATCACCTGTCAAATGTCCACAAAACTGGTAGAATTTGAGACAATATAAATAGAAATAGCTGTTTTTTTGGTTAAAACAATATTTGGGGAGTTATGCTTATACGATTAGGAACAGATTGGGACCAGATTTATACGTGTCACTGCACCAAAAATAGCCGATATACAAGCTGACAACGCACCGCGGCTATTTTCGGCTTTATGCTCAGGACTAGAAATTGCCAAAAGTTATAAAAATGCCTCCATAAAACTGTTGTCCAAACTGTTGATGTCCTCACAAGTAGGTCTGTAGTAATACAACCATCTGTGTCTGTCTGTGTGTGTGTGTGTGTGCATGCATGTTTGTGCCTGTCTGCATATGTGCGTGTGTGTACGTGTGCGTGTGCGTGTTTGTGTGCGTGTTTGTGTGCGTGCGTGCGTGCGTGCGTGAGTGCGTGTGTGCGTGCGTGCGTGCAGGTTCTGATCTCCACAGATGCAATGGTATTGTGACGGCAGCGTTGCCAGATTTTGCGAGAGACACAAGCGGCCAGGTCCTACAAAAACAAGCCCAAAAGAAGCAACATACAAAATGCATAGAGTTTTTTAAAAGCATTTTATAAATACACAATGCTTGTACCCTGTATTAGAGGTCTTCACGGGTCAAATATAAATACCCGAACCGAAATGGACCCGTGACATTTTTACCCGGAACCGAATGCACCCGGCCTATGGTCCAAATATGAAGGACCGATACCCGAATGGACCCGCGAAAAAAATACCCGTGACCGAATGGACCCGGGCCATTATTAGAAATTGAGAACTGGACCCGAACAGCACAGAGAGCTGTCGGAAACCGACCCGTATAGAACCTTGATATACAAGAACCGAACCCGTACATAACCCGAGCCTCCGAAAAACCCGAACGCAAAATTGTTTGCCAACGTCATTAGTAGAAGTTGTCCTGCATTAAATAAGATTTGTTTCATACTTTCTTACCTAAATGTTAACGTAGCCTCCGTGGTTGTGATGTATA